>NC_045446.1:112750618-112794464 GCF_002776525.5 Piliocolobus tephrosceles
GAAACCCTGTCTCTACTAAAAAATACAAAAATTAGCCGGTCATGGTGTCACGTGCCTGTAGTCCCAGCTACTCAGGAGGCTGAGGTAGGAGAATCGCTTGAACCCAGGAGGCACGGGTTGCAGTGAGCCAAGATTGCACCACTGCATTCCAGCCTGGGCAACAGAGTGAGACTGTCTCAAAAAAAAAAAAAAAAAAGAATCTATTTCAATAATCCAATTATACCCTGAGCTTTTTCCTGAGAAGGTAAATAGATACTGACATTTTTAGACGGACAGTGCTTAGAAGCATGTTTTGCTGCGTGTCTTCACTGCAGTTTTTAATGATTTCCTAAATGCTGGCTCACATGGACACAGTTAATTTCAACGGAAAATCAGAGAGTGAGGCAGATAGGCAACAAGAAATTTGGGAAAGGAGCTGAATTATGCAGAATTATTTGGATTGGCTCAAGTTAGAGACAAATCTCTAATTGACTTATTTTCTAAGATGCATAATGGCTTGGTCCTACTTCCATTCTCTTTCTTGTGAAGCCTCTTCCTCTATAAACATCTCAGGCATGAATTCTTCAAAGAAACTGACAAGGGCAAGGGGCGCAGTGGCTCAAGCCTGTAATCCCAGCACCTTGGGAGGCTGAGGCGGGCCGATCACCTGAGGTCAGGAGTTCAAGACCAGCCTGGCTAACCTGGTGAAACCCCATCTCTACTAAAAATACAAAAATTAGCTGGGTGTGGTGGTGCACACCTGTAATCCTAGTTACTCAGGAGGCTGAAGCAGGAGAATTGCTTGAACTTGGGAGGCAGAGGTTGCCGTGAGCCAAGATCACGCCACTGCACTCCAGCCTGGGTGACAGAGTAAGAACTTGTCTCAAAAAAAAAAAAAAAAAAAGTGACAAGACACTTGCCTTCCTATTTATTGACTGAAACAGGCAGCGTTAGATTTCCTTGGCCTTCTTTTGACAGCAGTACTGGAAAGGGGCAGGAAAGGCAGTTACTTGTCCAAAGGTATGTACTAGGTGTGTACCGGGTGCCTACTAGGTACCCAGCCCTGGGCCTAGCCCTGGGCCCTGCCCAGTGAGATTTGTAAGATCAGTGCTTTAAGACTTGGTTTCTAATCACAAGTTACTTATAATCTATTTGAGAGGGTAGAACTAAGATAGATGGAGCAAATAATTTAACCTGTTAAATATTTATCAAGCCCTTACCATGCACTAAACCAGTCATGCTCAGCCTGCATGTGAGAAGCACCGATTTTTTTTTTCTTCTTTAAATGCAGAATGGGGTCAGGTGTGTGTGGTGGCTCATGCCTGTAATCCCAGCACTTTGAGAGCCCAAGGTGGGTGGATTACTTGAGCCTAGGAGTTCGAGACCAGCCTAGGCAGCATGGTGAAACCCCATCTCTAAAAAAAGAAAAAAATACAAAGAATTAGCCAAGCATAGTTGCATGTGCCTGCAGTCCCAGCTACTTGGGAGGCTGAGATAGGAGGATTTCTTCAGCCCGGGAGAGAGAGGTTGCAGTGAGCCAAGACTGCACCACAGCATTCCAACCTGGCAACGGAGCAAGATTCTGTCTCAAAAAATATAAATAAATAAACAAACAAACAAAAATAAATACAGAATGTCTGGGCATCACCCCTCAGAACAGCAGTCCCCCAAGAGTAGATTTTGGACCAGTATCACCGTCATCTGGTCACGTATTACACATGCAGACTCTTGGACCTAAACTCCCTGGAGGTGGATTCCAGCAATCTGTGTCTTCATAAGCCCTGCAGGTGCTAACGATGCACTGGCTCTCAAATTGGAGAAGCACTTGATTCAGTAGGCCTCATGTACAATGTGAGGCTCTGAGCTCCTGAATACCTGCAAAGCTGCACAGAGAACCTTGATGTGCAGCCAGGATTGAGAACCCCTGTGCTGGCAACAGGAAAGATGCAGAGATACCGAGAACATGGCCCCAGCGTGAAGGAGCTCACAGTTTAGTGGACGATGTTAAACCAAATGCTACTGAGTGCCACAGAACAGCTCAGTCTAAGGGGAAGTTCCTGGAGGACATAGAGCTCATTTTAGAGTTGAGCGGGATTTTAAAGAGCTACAGGAAGATCTCTCCGAGGGACAGATGAGAAGAAGGGCCAGAGGCAGGAAACAGTGGGAAGAACAGACAGCGACTCAGCTTTAAAGAAAGCATCCATTTATTCATTTAACAAACATTTCCTGAGAGTCTACTCTTCAGCTGATTATTTATGATTTATAGCGCACCAGGTTCCAAAAAGGACTTGAGGTGGTTTATAGTGTTAAAACACATCCAAAACAGGAACATGTATAATGTATAATGCATGTATAATGCAAATAGAACAGAGACCCATTAAGAGGAACTGGGAAATAGATCTTTCGGGCACCTGGGATGAATTAATTGAGGGCTTGCTGAGAGCAAAACACCGTCAGAGGTGCTATGGGGTTTACTTACTGAGCAGGATGAAGAAGCTTATAGTCTACAAGGGAAGATAAAATGTACATAAATGACCGGGTGTGGTGGCTCACACCTGTAATCCCATCACTTTGGGATGCCAAGATGGGCGGATCGCTTGAGCTCAGGAGTTTGCGACCAGCCTAGGCAACATGACAAAACCTTGTCTCTAAAACAAATACAAAAAAAAGTAGCCAGGCATGGGTGGCAAGTGCCTGTAGTCCCAGCTACTTGGGGGGCTGAGACAGGAGGATCACTTGAGCTCGGTAGGCTCAAAAGCTGCCTGTGAGTCAAGATCGCACCACTGCACTCTAGCCTGGGTGACAGAGTGAGACCCTGTCTCAAAAAAAAAGAAAAAAGAAAAAAAAAGAAAACCAAAAAACAAAAATATTAACATAAATAACCATATTTAGGCAAAGAGCCATGGCAGATTCAAGGCAGGAGAGATCATTCCTAGCTGGGAAAGTGGGTACCTGTACCTTGAAGAAGGGAGAGGATCTGGGGGCTGAAAGAAGGAGAGATTAGGGCTACAGTTGGAAGCAGGAAGAAGAGTCAGAGGAAAGAAGGGTGTTCACAAATTCCCTAAGCAAAGAGACAATGGAGACAAAGAATAGGATAAAGCAGTGGGAATCCTGAGAGTTCCCATTGAAAATGCCATGGCTAGATCTGAGAGGGTCTTCACTTCAGTTGGAGAAATTTGTGTCCTGCTTGCTAGTCAGTGAGGGGTGACTGAAGGTGTTTCAGCAAGGAAGTAACCTGGGGAAGTTATACTTCAGAAAGATTAATTTAGCAGACACATGTAGCATGGAGCAGAAAGACAGGCTACAGGTAGGGAGACCACTCAGGAGGCTGAAGCCTGGTCTAGACTTCAGAGAAGTCAGTGGCAGGAGAGAAAGGGAGAGAGTTGAAAGAGACACTATGGAGCTGTAATCTATGGCTTGCTTCTCAAAATGTGGTTTGGGGACCAGCGGCAGCAGCAGCACCTGGGAGCTTGTTACAAAAGTAGAACCGAGAGCTCCACCCAGATCCCTACTGAGTCAGAATCTGCAGTTCGCCAGGAACCTTCAGTAAAAGGGGAGAACCACTGGCCACTAGGGCCTGGCAACTTACTAAGTGTAGGGAGTAGGAGAGGGAGAAGGTCCTAAGGTAATGTCAGATCTTTCAAGGATTGGATCATAGGGCTTAGAGGTAGAGTTAAAATTAATTTGTGTGGAGGCCGAGAGGACCAGACTAATGACCAGCTTATGGGTTCTGAGGCCCACAGCCAGAGGGAGATGTTGGGAGCTAGAGTGTCTCTGCTTAAATTTTGTATCTTTGCTGCAAATCATTGTACAGTGGAGACACTTAATCACATTGTCGACAGGTTCCCTCTGTAAAATGGATCAATGACAATAGTGCCCACATTTTGCTTTATAAAAAAAAATCCAAATTAATTGACCAACTGTTTATTTTCCAACAATAGTAATGATAGTGATATTAACAACAACATGGTCTACCATTTATTTATTAGTGTTTGCTCTGTTCCAGGGGAAGTACTAAATAATTTGCTTCTGTGAAAATCAATAGTAAGTGCCTACCAAAAATTGTCCTTACCTGTTATATTTACCCCCCCTTTGTATCATATAATTTATCTATTTCTTTGTCTGTTTACCTTCATAGACTCCCCTTGGATTTCCTGGTATCTAAAATAGGGCCTCACAATTAGTAGGAGCTCATTGATTTAGTTATTTTTATTTTTATTTTATTTTTTGAGAGGAAGTCTTGCTCTGTCACCAAGCTGGAGTGCAGTGGCCCAGTCTCAGCTCATTGCAACTTCCGCCTCCCGGGTTCAAGCAATTTTCCCACCTTAGCCTCCCCAGTAGCTGGGATTACAGGCATGTGCCACCACGCCTAGCTAGTTTTTGTATTTTTAGTAGGAGACAGGGTTTTGTCATGTTGGCCAGGCTGGTCTCGAATTCCTGACCTCAGTTGATCCACCCGTCTCGGCCTCCCAAAGTGCCGGGATTACAGATGTGAGCCACTGTGCCTGGCTTGATTTTTTTTTTTTTTTTAAATGAATGAAAAACCAATCAAGTGAGAGTAGCTATCTGCATAGCACTTCAAATGCCATGACGCTTTGGCACACTTGGGCGCATTGCCCTTGTTTATGCATCCGTCTCATATGGGAAGAGAAGAGCTTATCCACTTTCCTGTTCCCAGTCTGAACCTAGTGTCAGCCTCAATAAAGTAAGTGCTCAAAAAATTTAGATGAATAAATGAGTTTGAAGTTTGCACTAATAGGTTTTTAAAACACGATAATACACTCCTAAAGTTAGTAAAAGCACCCTTAGAATCATTGGAATCGAAACTAACCAAAGAATGTTATAACATAATCAAGTATATTCAAATATGTCCAAGAAAGAGAGGATGTCATAACAGAAGGGTCATGATCTCTACAAAGTTCTAGAAAAAGGACTGTACAAATGTGATTTTGACAGTGTCATTCTAGATTGTGCACGGGACAGGCTACAACAGACACCTCTTCAGACCACAGACAACTTCTCCAGTTTTTACCAGCCTGATGGAAGGATCCTCATATCCACCATAGCATCTTCTGATCTGTCAGCTGCCCTCTGACGACAAGGCATCCCCCAGGAGGGAGTGTTTCCAAACAAGTAGCTAACCTTGGTATGAACAGGCTGTTAAAAACAGCCTGAAAGTAGGGAGAAGTTGGAATCCCAGCTCCAACATATGATAAGTCTAAAACTTTGAGCAATTTACTTGACCTATTACAACTTTAGTTTCATTCATAAGAATGAAACTAACAATTATGACATTAAAACAACAAAATAGTGTATGTGAAGTCCACGATCCAGTATCTAGTACCTGCCACATGATATTAATACTCTAGCCCTGTTCCTGACCATCCCTTCCCTCCATGTCCAGATGTTCCTCTCATAGTTAACAAGGACTTTATTATTTTTCTGCATTCTGGCAGGTGCATGAAGGCCCATGGTGTCCATGGTGACCATCTTAAAGTACTGATTCCCTGTGGCCTTAGCAGCTTGCCACTAAAAGCTTTCCTCTTTTTAGCATCATTATTTTCAGTTTCCTGACTTGCTAGAAATTCAGCAAGCCAGCTTCAAAAGCAGTCTTCTTTGTACCCAGCCCAAAGACTGTAGGGACTATTCCCAAACCCTCCCTTAATCTTTCATCAGCTCAAGGACTAAGAGAGCACAGGGTCTACCCAGGACAAGTGAGACCTAGTGTGCCCTCTCCCCAGGAAGGTACCATTGGAAGCAAGGTGATGTAGAGAGGCTGGACTTGCCACAGTCAGCAACCAGATTGGACCGTCAACACTGTCAAGTCATCTTTCATTTCCCAAGTTCTATGGAGGTTTTGCTACTTCCAGTATGCTTAAAATGGTCTTAAATTTCAAGAGAAAAATTCTAAATTCAACGGGCATAAGATCTGAATTCTCTACTACATAGCCATATGGACTCATCCGACATCAAAATGCCACTAAAAATTCATGATTTGCAGCCACAGTCCTTCCATTCATTCCACCTTCCAACCTCCTTTCCACATCTTAAGGCTTCTTACCTCGCAGGCCTGAAGGGGGAGGAGTCGAGCCCAAATTCTGGGACACTGGTAGTGTTTGGATGTAGGGAGGTTTTCTAGAAGTTACTGTGGGCATCCCTACATCCAGGTGCCTCTTCTCCAACTTTATCTCTTTCGCCAAACCCCAGGGCTACACCCTCTTCAGAGGGATTGACTATAAATGGTCATGGTGGAAGCAGCCAGAATGCCAAGAACTACAAGCCTGACAGAGCTTGTGTATCAGCCTGACAGCTTCAATAGCCCAGAGTCTGTTGCATGGAATCCCAAACAGCCTTGTAGCTTCCTCCCCAACCACAGACAGCCTGCCTGCCTTCTGGGCCTTGTTTAAACAAGATGAGAACAGGCCGTGTTTGGACTGGAAGTCCAGTGACCCCTCCCCGGTGTGGGAGAACAGGTCAGCAAGATATGGTGCAGCCTGAACATGAGCTGCTCTCTTGCTTTTAGGTCTTCCTGACTTTCAGAAACTGGGGGCCATAGGCGTTCCACCATCTCAGAAGTCTGCTGCCAATAGGAGGAAACGGTTCAGGTTCTGTTTCATGGGAGTGTGACTATGGTTGACAATGGTGTGTTGTATATTTCAAAATAGTTAGAAGAGAGGATTTTGAATGTTCTCACCACAAGGAAACGATACATATTTGAGGTGATGAAAATGCTTATCACCCTGATTTGATCGTTACCCATCATATACACGCATTGAAACATCTCATTGCACCCCATAAATATGTACAATTATTATGTGTCGATTAGAAACAAAATAAAACTTAAGAAAAAAAGGAAATCTGCCACCAAAGATGAGAGATGTCCTTGGCTAATGTGGATCATTGTGTTCTGAGTGTAGTAATCAATCATTACAGTTAACATTACTAAGTGCCAGGCATGGCACTAGGTACCTTGGGGTAATGGGCACATATCGTGTTTAGCACAGTGCTTGGCACATAGTAGGTACTTGAGGAGTGATAGCGATTACTATCAATAATCTTATAGATCACCCTATGAAGAGGTATTATTATTATTATCACCGTTTGTTTTGGGAAGCTGAGGAAACAGACATTCAGAGAAGTTCAACTTATTCAAGGTTTTGAAAGCTTGACGCCATCCAGTTAGAAAGACAGATGTCTTTTTAGTGAAGCTGAGCCAGTTTGGTTGCAGATATTGTGCTGAAGCCTCCGTTCCAGGCTACCTCTTACCCTGCTGGCAAAGCAATGACCCTGGATTATAGCCCCAGCTCTTAATATGTCACCTCCTCACTCTGGGCTTGTGATAGAAGTTGAAGTTAAAGACCTCAAAGAACTCTTCCAATCTCACCTGCTGTGACTCCAAGTTGAAGATCTCAAGGAAAGGGGAAGCTCTTCCCTAGCTGGGAACGTGCCTCCTTCCCTGTCCAGAAGGAAGCTTGTGAGGATGAGGGAGGATTGTTGAGTTCCTGAGAAGCAAATGGAGACAGTGCAGTCTCTCTTATCAAACCCAGGAAGGAAAGACAGGCAGACAGACAGGCTACTTAGTATGAATGATATTTCCAGAAGCTGAAAGCTTGTTCTTAAACTGACAGAGGCATGCCAGCCTGCCATGGTCAACAAAGGAATTAGGACTGGAGAAATCCCGTCCTAAGAATCCGAGCTGAAAAACATGATTGGGGTTGAATATCTGCCGCCATCATTTCGTCTTTCCACTTTTATTCACTGCTTGCCCCCTCCCACCCCCACCTCAGGTCCACTAAGTGGTACATATGCTTTTTTCACAAAGCAGGCTGCAGAGGAAAGTCCACGTATCTGGCCAGGGCAGGGCTAGGGCTGCAGCATCCACCCTGGAGCTGGGGCCACGGCATTCCAGGTTCGGCCAGACAGCATCTAGGTCAGCTACCCCCACTGGCTCTTCCTATCTACATCTGGATTCCACTGTCTTCTTTTTGTGGCATTTCTCTGAAAGCCCTTTGTTCCTTCCAGATTTGGAAATAACTGAGATAGTTGGGCAAGTTAGTTGGGAATAAGGCAGGGATATTCTTGGGGAATGAGGAAGCCTTGGGGCTACTTTTCTCTTTGCCACTCAATTGCCTTGCAGTGTCCACTGGGAGCCGGGTAGGACAGGGTCAGCTAACCCTGACCAATAGTCAGAACCCTCCAAACCCCATCCTTTTCTTGTCAAAAGTCACCTCCTCTAAGAAGTGCTCTGCAATCGGATCCAGCAGCAACTCTTTCTTGTCCTGCCTCATCTCTGTGGAATTTACAAGGTTCACATGCTGCTGATTATGTCAGGTGGATGCTGCATCTTAAGTGTATACTTTTTGTTCTTCCTTCTCTATTTCGTATATTGCATTAGATTGGGAGTCCTTTAAGAACAAAATATTCTGGGTCTCATTCCCCTCAACCCTCTTGCACCTGCCCTCCTTGGGTTATGCAGCCTCTACTCCGGGCTTCACACAGAATGTGCTGCATCCAAGCACTCACTCAAGATTGGGGCATATGAGAGGGTAGTGGGGAGACCCTGCTCTTCAGGGGCCTGTGAATATGAAAGACCACTGTAAGAAAGGGAGGGACAGAACAAAGCTCTGGTCCCCCAAAGGACCAAGTGTCTATTTTGGCACTCCGAAAATGAGCTGTCAGGTCCCTGCTGGGGAATCCCTGGAGGCAGCTGGGCGCCCCAAAGCAGCTGGGCTCCAAAGGTCCAGGAGGAGGTGCCAAGAGGAAGAGATTTTGCTTTGGCTCTGAGGGCCTCTGGGATTCCCAGAGGAATCCACAGGCCTCATATATATTTATGTGAACTTAAGATGCTAATGAGCGTTGAGGAGCCAAGAGCCCTGCTGGGTTTGCAAGTAACTGGGTCTAGTCTTCACACAGTCTTCTTTGTCTGCAAGGCCTCAGGTTCAAATTGCAGATCTGGGTTTTTTAGTGCAGCTGACATGGAAACCTGCCCACACCTATGGCAGAATCACAATGGGCTCCGGGAGAAAGCTTCCATCCTGTTTCTTTGGACAAGACACTGAAGCCTAGGTCTGACTGAGGTCATCTTGTCCATCTTCCAGTCTCCAAGAAGGACAGTGTCCAACCCCTCTTAGATAGGGAGCTTTATATTCCACTCCTAAGACATCCCTCTTACCCCAATTTTTCATGCATTGCAATCATAGTGTCAATAAAAAGAGCCAAACTTTGTAAAATATTTGAAGAAACATGTTCTGAACCAAATAAGAGTGACCATGGCCCATAACGCAGCTCTCAGGAGACCCTGACAACATGTGTGCTCAAGGTGGTAGGGGCACAGCTCGGTTTTATCATTTTAGGATACATTTAAGATGTACATTGGTTTGGTCCAGAAAGGTGGGACAACTCGAAGCAGGGGAAGTGGGTGTTGGGGGGTTTGTGGGCGATGCCTCCAAGTTATAGGTAAATTTAAAATTTTTCCGATTGGCAGTTGGTTGAAAGAGTTTATCTAAAGACCTGGACTCAATAGAAGTATCTGAGTTAAGGGGTTGTAGAGACCTAGGTTCTTATTACGCAGATAAAGTCTCCAGGTACCGCTTCAGAGACAATTGATTGTAAATTTCTCATCACACTTAAAAAGGTGCCAGACTCTTAGTGGATTCTCTCTTCCATCAGGAAAAGGGTCTGGAAGAGGAAAAGGGGATTCTCTATAGAATGTAGACTTTTAACCCCAAGAGATGGCTTTGTAGGGCAATTTCAAGATATGGCCAGGAAATATATTTGGGGTGAAACTAATTTGATTTCCTTCCTTATTTGTTATGTGACGTGCCAGAGTCAGGTCGGAAAGCAGGCCACATTATATAGGGTTAAATCAAATCCCTCTGGTGAGACTTCATGGTTTGGAGGGCGAACTCCCCAGGCCCCTTAGGTAGTAATTTGGGGAAGAAAAGAAAAAAGGTCAGAGTTTAGTCCTCAATAACAACCTGTGGAAGTTCCTCCTTTTGGCCGACTTAAGTGCTGTGTTGCACATGAAGCCTGCTTTTTCTTGCTGCTGTGAGGCATGAAGATCAGCTCGTTGTCGTCCTGTAAAGACTCTTTGCTGGCATTAATACTCCCTGCTGCCTCCCTGGTCTCAGCTTAATAACCAGTTTCTTTATCTGTTCATCGCAGGGCGAGGGCTCTGTGCCAGGCACTGAGCATACCAAGACCAATGAGTCTCAGACCTCATCCTTACAATCATATGGTCTTATGTGGGGAGACATTCGAATACACTTATCACAACACATTATGGTATTTGTTAAAACCAGGGTATGAGCAAAGTCTCTGGGGACCACAGCAAAAAGCAACCAGCTCTGCTTACGGTTGATGGGCAAGGTTTCCCAGAGGGGCTAACCTGTGAGCTTGGCCTTAAATGCCAAGTAAGCATTTCCCAGGTACAAAAATGGGGAAAGGGTGTCATTCTAAGTAGAGGGAAGAACATGCATGAAAACCAGAAGATCTGAAAGGGTCTGGCCTGGATGGGGAACAGCAAGTCATACCAGGGAGTCTAAAGGGTTCTCCTAGTTTAAAGACACCAAGTAGATAAAGTCTGCATTAAGCTAAGGGCTAGCTGGTCCCTTAAGAGTCCACAGAAGGTAACTTTGGAGACTGTAGGCTGGAAAGGGGGTGGGACTGGAGAAGGGAGGGTAATTGGGAGACTATTCTCTCAGCTTTTTTTTTTTTTTTTCTTTTCTTTTCTTTACTTTTTTTTTTGAGACGGAGTCTAACTCTGTCACCCAGGCTGGAGTGCAGTGGTGTGATCTTAGCTCACTGCAACTTCCACCTCTTGAGTTCAAGCAATTCCCCGGTCTCAGCCTTCCGAGTAGCTGGGATTAACAGGTGCGTGCCACCATGCCCGGCCAATTTTTGTGTTTTAGTAGAGACAGGGTTTCACCCTGTTGGCCAGGCTGGTCTTGAACTCCTAGCCTCAAGTGATCCGCCCTCCTCGGTCTCCCAAAGCGCTGGGATTACAGGCATGAGCCAATTCGCCCGGCCTGTTAGAAGACTGTCGTACTAATTCAAGCAAGAGAGAAAGCCATTTAAGGACGAGTGGCACTTAGACATTTAGATGTTTAAAGTAATACTTTAAAAATAGAAGTTATACATACTTGTTATACAAAACTTGGATAATAAGGACAAAAATAATGAAGAAAATAACCATCATCTGTGTCGGCTCTTAACACTTCAGTGCAGATCTCCTTCCAGGCTGTTTTCTAAGCATTTATACATATTCACTGTAGAGATTTTACTATACTGTATATATAATTCTGTATTCTTTTTTTTTTACTCAACATTATATCATGAGCATTTATCCAAGTCATAAAATTTCTTTGTCATCTGTTTTATGAGAAGTACTATATTTGATTATATAGATTCATGAATCATAATTTACTTAGCCACTTTCTTTCTTTTTTTTTTTTTGTTTGAGATGGAGTCTCATTCTGTCTCCCAGGTGCCTCCTGGGTTCA
Organism: Piliocolobus tephrosceles; assembly: GCF_002776525.5. NCBI lineage: Eukaryota > Metazoa > Chordata > Mammalia > Primates > Cercopithecidae > Piliocolobus > Piliocolobus tephrosceles. The sequence continues at coordinate 112,762,099 of NC_045446.1, forward strand.
AGCGATTCTCCTGCCTCAGCCTCCTGAGTAGCTGGGACTATAGACGCCCACCACCACGCCTGGCTAACTTTTTGTATTTTTAGTAGAGACGGGATTTCACCATGTTAGCCATGATGGTCTCGATCTCCTGACCTCGTGATCCACCTGCCTCAGTCTCCCTAAGTGCTGGGATTACAGGCTTGAGCCACCACGCCCAGCCTACTTAGCCACTTTCTTATTTTGAGATGTTTAGTTTGTGCCAGTGTTCATGTTGCAATAAACTTGTATTGTTTATTTATTTGTTCTTTTTAGACAGGGCCTCTCTCAGTCATCCAGGCTGCAGTGCAATGGCACCATCTTGGCTCACTGCAGCCTCAACCTCTTGAGCTCAGGTGATCCTCCCATCTCAGCCTCCCATGTAGCCGGCACTATAGGCGTGAGCCACTATACCTGGCTAATTTTTTGTTATTTTTTTTGTAGAGACAGGGTTTAGCCATGTTGCCCAGGCTGGTCTTGAACTCTTGGGCTCAAGTGATCCACCTGCCTTGGCCTCCCAAAGTGCTGGGATTACAGGTGTGAGCCACCATGCCCAGCCAATAAACATTTTTGCACATTGTATTTTATTATGTCCTTAGCATAGATTTCTAACAATGGAATTATTGGGCCAAGACTATGAATGGTTTTAAAATTCCTGAAGCTGACTTTTAAATGTTTTTTAAAGAGGTTTGTGCTGTCTGCACCCACTAACAATGTATGAGCACTTCTGGAGGGATGTTTCTATAAGGGCCATAGTATTTTCCTCATCACCATTTTGCATGACACCTTTTCAGGATGCAGGAGATGTCACACCTTGCACCCTTAGATACAAACCCAGACCTTCACTCTCAAAGTTAACATCTTCTTTTCCTAGACTTCTCTGGAACACTATTAGTAAAAGCAGATATGGTTTGGTTTAACCTCTTAGAAAGAGCTCGATTCTGGGACAGGATGGTAGGTAGGATCCCCTGTTGGGAACAAGCCAGTGCCAGCTGCAGTGCTGGCATGAGAGCTTGTGCGACCGCCCATGATACGAGACTGTTTTATGGCTGGAGCCAGCACACAGCCTGGGTTTTCTTGGAGAGTCCCTGTTCTATCCTGTTACTGCAAAAGTATTCTCATGCCAGTCAGACCATAAAGCGACTTCTATTTGTAATGCACAGTCTTACATGAATGCATTCATGGACACATGTAGATGTGGGCTGACATTCCTTTTTATACATGCCAGATGGAAGTCTGTGTGTAATAACCACAAGGGAATGACTGCATAGTGCCTGGCTCATTACAAAACATTTTAATGCATATGATCTCATCTTGAGGGTTGGGGTGATTAAGGAAAAGAGCACAGGCTTGGCAATAAGGTATACACTAGTTTGTCACTTTGGCCACATTGCTTAACCTCTAAGAGCCTCATCCTCCTCCTCTGTAAAATGGGAGTTAGTGTCCTTGTTTTGCAGGTGAGGAAACTGAAGCTCAGGAATAAGTGACTTGCCTAAGATCACAGAGCTGATAAATAACAGCACTGTCCAGGATGCCTCACTCCTTCACCACATCAAAAAAAATTCCAGGCCTGGGCTGGGTGCTGTGGATCAGATCTGTAATCTCAACAATTTGGGAGGTCAAAGTGGGTGGATCACTTGAGCTCAGGAGATCGAGACCAGCCTGGGCAATATGGTGAAATCTCATCTCTACAAGAAATCCAAAAAATTAGCCGGGCATGGTGGTGCATGCCTGTAGTCTCAGCTACATGGGAGGCTGAGGTGGGAGGACCACCTGAGTCTGGGAAGTCAAGGCAGCAGTGAGCTGTGATCTCGCCACTGCATTCCAGCCTGGGCAACAGGTGGGACCCTGTTTCAAAAAAAGTTTTTTTTAATAAAACAAAAAATAAAAATTCCAGGCCTAGAAATGTAAACTTCTTAAGTTTAACCTTAACCTTTCCACCTTACATAGAGGCCAAGACATTGTCCTTCAGAGCAAGTTCTTCCTACAAGTAATTACATGCTCCTTCTACTATACTGTGCTACCTCATATCTCCTTCCACACCCAGTTTTTTGGGAACAGGAAATAGTTTTAAAGTTTTCTGTTGCATACTATGTATAATAAGAAATTCTGATTGTTTCCTTCCTTCTTATTCAGGGAAGCAAGATGGTTAATGGGAAGGGATGATATAGGCAAAGATTATCTGGACTAGGCCACATCCTATCCTGAATCCAGCTTCTCTTCCATTTGGACACTAAAGCACTATCTCCCGAAATATAATATTTCATATGTAGGCCTGACATTGGGTCTCCTTGGGCTGTTTCGTTAAGCATTGAAAAAATAAATAAAAGCCTCCCACTTGCTGCCTCCTTCCTCTTTGGAAGATGTGTCTGGTCTCTGGGGAGACTTTTGCAATGGTTGACCTTGCTGGTCTATCCATCTTCTAAAGGCCCTTCTGTCCAGAGGCGGCAATCTAAGTTCCTTTATATTCTGTCTCTTTTAAGGCCCCATGAATTTTCTTTAATCTAGAAATTAGGAAGCACTTAGGATTTTTTAAATGGTTAGCTAAGGGTTATTTAATTCATCGCCCTGTTACTCAACCCAGCATTCCTTCCCTGGGTTAAAGCCATCTGGTGTGTGCTCATTGTGAAACATACTAGTGGAATGTTAATGCCTGTACTTTGGAAGTAGAGGCAAGTAAAGAGGGGAAAGGGGCTCTCTATTGCAAAAGTGGTAGCTTTTCCTTTGTGTTTTAGAGACAAGATCTCGTTCTGTCACCCCAGCTGCAGTATGGTGATGCAATCATGGTTTGCAGCAGCATCAAACTCCTGAGATCAAGTGATCCTCCTGCCTCTGTCTCTCTAGTAGCTGGGACTGTAGGCCTGCACCACCATGCCTGACCTATTAAAGAAATTTTTTTAAGAGATGGGGTGTATTAGTCCATTTTCACACTGCTATAAAGAACTTCCCTGAGACTGGGTAATTTATAAAGAAAGGTTTGACAGTTCTGCATGGCTGGGGAGGCCTCAGGAAACTTATAATCATGGTGGAAGGGGAAACAGACACCTTCACAAGGCAGCAAGAGAGAGAAGAGCAAAGATGGAACTTCTAAACACATAAAACCAACAAATCTCACGAGAACTCACTCACTATCGTGAGAACAGCATGGGGGAAACCACCCCATGATCCAATTACCTTCCTCCCTCAACATGTGGGGGTTACAGGTCCCTCCCTTGACAGGTGGGGATTACAAATCGAGATGAGATTTGAGTGAGGACACAGAGCCAAACAATATCACGAGATCTCACTCTATCACCCAGGCTGATGGGCTCAACAAGAGATCCTCCCTCCTCAACTTCCCGAGTACTTGGGACTACAGGTGTGAGTCACCACACCCAGCTTGCTTTTCCTATATCTTTTATGCAAAAATACAGTTTGAAGTATTTTAGCTTTGGCTCAACTATTATTTATTTGGGACATTGCATTGGTTGACAAAGGCTGCAAGCGTATGAGTCTCATTTGTCAACTGGGAACAGAACTCAGTGGCTTCCATATATTGAAGAAAACTTGAGAGGAAGATGTTTGTCATCTAGATCCTGCACAGAAGAGCTCACTCTGAAAGATCACATCCTGGCCTTTGCATCAGATGGAAACTTGAAGATTCATAGAAGTTTTGATTCCTGCAGCTGCGAGTTGCCTCAAGAAATCTTATTTTTGTTAGTTACCAAAATGCTAGCGATTGCCTAGCACTAGAGTATAAACTTATGCCACTGGTCCTTGACATTCTCATTGCCTCACATGGGAGTAAGAAAAAATATAGATGATGTAATCTGCATGGGTATAAAATGAGATATTATTAAAATACTTAGAATAGTGCCTAGTGTACATTTAGCACTCACTAAGTGTTAGCTATCAGAAACAGAGAGCTGTCCATGAATGGTTGCCAGCTGCCTTTTTATTTTTGTTTTTGAAATTCTGCTTCTTTTTAGGAATAATTTTAACAGCAGGATGGTAGTTTGTATTTTTGTTTAAAACTATAGTCAATAATATTTTAAAAGTGAGCCCCTGATTTTGTGCCCAAATTTATTTTTGAAATTACACTAGTTCCTGAAATTAAAAACAAATTGAGAAACACTCATTTAGGCATGTCTATATTTGAAATCACATTTTGTCTGATGTGTAAAGATTCCTCTTTGAGTGACCTAAGGAAGCTTAACCATTTGGGCCTTTTGTTCAAGGAATGAATATCTCTGGAAGCGGAAATGGTAGGCTGGTGGCCCGCAGGCACCACTACTCCATAGGCTTCCTTTGAAGGTTGAGACTGAGCCAATGGGACCCTAGTTGCTGAGATTCCACCCCCATGCTGGTAACTATTCCCTCCCACTTTGAATGCCTGTTCTCTCCTGGCTCCTTAGCACCTGCCGGTACTGCGGGTACTGTTGGAGGTGGGAGCTATAGCTCCCGCAGGAAGCAGCCTTACTAGAGACAATCTGTTAAGCCAAGCCTTACCTATGCAGAGAGTTAACAGTGTATGTGAAGGAGACAGTGTATGCATCTCCCTGGTTCTATGTATATTACACCCACACAGAGAATCACCATTTTGGGTGTCTACTCATACTTCACATGTAGCATGTGGTGTGAGAGACACAAGGGTAGTGCTATGCTCAGCTCTAAGTCCTGCCCTGAGGTTTAGGACAAGGTAGGTCATTCACTTGTCCGTTCAACAAGTACCCACTGAGGACCACGTTAGCCACTACAGAGGATGCAAAGAAGAATCAGATCAGCATTATGGCCGCAGAGAGCTTACGGTCTAGAAAGTGAAAGATGTGGGAATCATCACATTTTGAAGGGTAGCAGGTGATCGTTGCCATAACAGAAAGTTCATGAGAGCTTAGAGTAGACAGAGATTAATTTGATGGAGGGGAATAGAGACCGTCTTAGGGTAAAGATGGCACTTAGGCCATTTAGAGGCAGTCCTAGAGCAGGCTTCTGTCTGAATTCAGAGCCCTTCCCTCAAAATCCTCACTGCTTTGGGGTGTCTTTCTCCTTTGATGCAGTGTATTTGGGAGGTGCGGTCTTAGGAAGAAAAAGTGAGGGAATAGGAAGCAGATGGGAGGGTGGGAAGTGGACATTGGCCCTGTGCCTCCCTCCTGTCTCCTGAGCATCTTCTTGGAGGCTCTGGTGAGTCACTTCATCCTTGCTGAGTCAGGAACCCTCAGCTGGAGGACCAACACCCTTGGGTTACATTTACTTTATCTTTCAGCCCCAAGAACTTGACGGTAAATGTATTCTTGAACTCGCATGAGGGGTTCATGGGAATCTGAAAAAGCCAAACAGGGCTGTAAACGTGGATTCTGGGCCTCAAGATCAAAACTAATCATCAAACCGCCAAGTTGTATGGGAATCTAGAAGCAAAGGGAGGACGACAGGCTCTCTACAGTCTGGACTATAGCTGAGATTGCAGGCGTGAGCTGCCAGGCCCAGCCTTGAGATGCCATCCTTTTTGGATTTATGACACATGTTTAAAACGTCTTGATTGTGGTGATGTTTCATGGGCATATATGAAACTCAACCAATTATATAGTTCAAATATCTGCAGTTCATTGTATGTTAATTATATCCCAATAAATCTTTATTTATTTATTTTTATTTACTTATTTTATTATTTTTAACACGGAGTCTCACTTTGTTGCCCAGGCTGGAGTCTGCAGTGCAGTGGCACGATCTTGGTTCACTGCGACCTCCGCCTCCCGGGTTCAAGCGATACTTCTACCTCAGCCTCCAGAGGAACTGGGATTACAGGCACGTGCCATCACGCCGGGCTAATTTTTTTGTATTTTTAGTAGAGACGGAGTGTCACCATGTTGGCCAGGCTGGCCTCGAACTCCAGACCTCAGGTGATCCACCTGCCTCAGCCTCCCAAAGTGCTGGGATTACAGGCATGAGCCATCCTGTCTGGGCCAAATCTTGCTTTTAAAAAATGTACTTAGAATTGGTGTCAAATGACCTCCACAATGGCCTCCATACCTCAGGCCCTACTCCCCTGCCCAGATTAGACTCCCCTGAAGAGCCCCCTTCTGTGCTAAGTCATTCTGTAGGAGAGGTCAAGCGTGCCAACACCAGAAAGGCGGTTCAAATGGGAGAATATCCAAGTGTGCATCACTCCTTACTTGGAGTCCCATTGCCTTCATTGCATTCCTTCACTCTAGCATTTTTCTCATTTTCACAGAGACCCAAGCTGCATCCTAGCTTTCTGACAGTCACTAATTGAGTGCCATTGAACAAATTGCTTCTCTGAGTTTCAGCAGTTTGCTCATCTGTAAAATGGAGTTATTTGATGGTTGTTACGGAGATTAACTCAGTCTACATATTGAGTGCCTGGGACGGAACATGCTCTCCATTCATGATGGTTAGCATTCTTGTGGTAACTAGAAAGGAAGGTTAAAGGGATAGGAGTGATTCCTTTGTCAAAGAAGAGCAGGATGGGAGATGCAAATGAAAGGACTCTGAAGGGTTTTTGAGTAGCAGGAGGATGTGCGACTGTGGTGTCTTAGAAAGGACATGGCCTCTGAAGCTTATGGGGCCTCTGTCTTTGGGCAAGTCATTTAAACCCTCTGAGCCTCAGTTTATGTATTGGTAGCATGAGGATTGGTGCTTTGTACTTCGGGGTATGGTTGTATTACATGAAGTGTCACATACATGAAAACCCTAGCACAGTGTCTGTTACAGATAAATTAAAAAAAAAAAATTATTTAGAGATGGTGTCTCCCTATGTTGCTCAGGCTGGTCTCCAACTCCTGGCCTCAAGCGATCCTCCTGCCTCAGCCTCCCAAAGTGCTGGGATTAGCAAACATGAGCCCCTACACCCAGCCTGATAAATGTTTTTAAAACATCGCTTTATAAATTGGAGGACCCTTTGCTTGTGAGGCAGTTATGGCCATTACTAACATTTATTGCCTCGGTTGGTGGAAGATGCCAGGAAAGGAAACTCCAGTTCAGAGGAGAAAGGCTTTTCTCATGGAAGGAGCTGCCTGAGAGTGGAAAGGGCTTTGCAAGTACTGAGCTTCCTGTTGTTTGCTCAAATGGAGGATGCATGATCATCTTTCAGAAAGGGATTTCTATTGGGTGGAAGGTGGGACAGAGAGATTTGTAAAAGTTTCCAACAGGTCTAGCTCTAATCTCCTGTGTCAGAAAGAAAGGAACAAGGAAGCCTGGGGAAGGGTGGAGGCCGCACAAATGTGCTGACACTCGTTACAACAAACACTGGAATGGCAAACCCTAGAGCCGCTAGAGGGGTCTTGTTCATGAGGCAGAGAGGGTGGAGATTATATACTTCAGTGTTTTTGCTAGAAGGGGGTTTGGAAATTCTGGGGAGACCACTCTTGTCTCTCAAAACATGAACTGTTGTGCCCTGTAATGGAAAGGCCCAGTGGCAACCAAGTACCAGTGATCCGCAGGGGGCAGAGGCCAGGGTCCTAGGCCCCCTTTGCAATTATGAATTCAAGATGTAAGTATGCCTTAAAATCCTTGGGCTTGCTGGGGATTCAAAGAGCTTTGGGCTGGGAGCCAGGCCCCTTGGCTGGAGTCCCAACTCTGCCACCAACTAGCTTTATAGTTTAGGGAAAGCCGTCCTAACTTCGCTGAGCCTCTGTTTCTCTCCTTCCCTCCCTCTCCTTCTTCCTGAGAGCCTTTTTCCATGGACCAGCAACACTGGCTAGGAACTTACTGGAAATTCAGTCTTAGACCCCACCCTAGACTTAAATCAGAACTTGCATTTTTAACAAGCTTCCCAGGTAAATTCTAAAACTCTCAGAAGCAGGGGCTTAGATGGCTTGAATAACATTAATTTATGGCACCAGCTCTACAGTCAGACTGCCTGGGTTCACACTCAGACTTCACTGCTTACCAGCTGGGTAACCTTCAGTGAGTACATGAGCATCTCTGTGTCAGGCACTGTCCTAAGCACTAAGGATGCAGAAGTAAATGAACTAAATGATATAGACGAAGTCTTGGCTATTGCAGAGACAGGCAGTAAACAAGTACATGGCACATTCGGTCTAAAGTGTGTGTTTCCCACAAAGCTCATATGTTGAAATCCTAACCCCTTAAGGTGCTGGTATTGGGCGGTGGGGCCATGGGGACTGATTAGGTCATGAGAGCAGAGCCTTAGCAATGAAGCCCCAGAGAGCTCCCTTACCCCTTCCGCCATGTGGCTGTCTGTGAACAAGGAAGCAGGCCCTCACCAGACACCTAATCTGTTGTGCCTTGCTCTTGGACTTCTCAACCTCCAGAACTGTGAGGAATACATTTCTGTTGTTTATAAGTCACCCAGTCTATAGTAATTAGTTAAGCAGCCTGAACAGACAAAGACAGAAATGCAAAGGAGTGAAAAAACAGACAGTGGTAAGTGTTAGGGAGAAAATATAACAGGGCGAAGTGATAGTGACTAGGCCGAGGCCCTGGTTAGCTGGGACAGGGGTAAGAGAGGGTTTCAGGAAAGCGCTCACTGAGGCGGTGTTTGCACTGAAACCTGAAAGGCAAGGAGCCAGTCTTGCAGCCATCTGGGGAAAGAGCATTCCTGAGCTAGAGAAAAACAAGCGCAAAGACTCTGAGACAGAAACCACTTTGGCATCTTCAAGGGCAGAGGCTTGGGCAGAGTCAGACTGTGTGGGAAGCTGGATGACTGGAGAGGTCTCTATTCTTAGTGATAGGAAAGCACTGGGGGCAGAGCCAGCAGCAGCAAGGAGACTAGGGGGCCCGGGGTGTGTGCAGGTAAGAGGGTCTCTGCCTCCAACCTTAGGGTCAAGAGCATCAGCTCACGCTGCCTGCAGGGGAAAGAACAATGCGCAATCCAGTCTATGGCTCCCCACAAAGGAATACCACACAGCGTGACCTCTTCGGCAGAGAGGGACCCTACACCTTCTCCCTTCCAGTCTCTCCTCCAGCAGGGTGAAAACTGACACCCAGAGGTGAGTTGTTCAGCCACTTCCCAACACTGCCACACAGCCTGGGGAGGTCTCTAAACTGGCCTGTAAACTATGATGTGTACTGTTTCCAGAGTGAGACTGAACAATTTCACAACCGTCTCCTGCCCGCCCCCACATGTGCTTTCTCCTGCTCTCTTCCTAGGTCCCAGGCTCTCTGCAGCTCCTGCCCTCACTCACCCCAATGCAATGCCCTCGAGCGACTGCTTTCACCTCACGTAGGTGTTCTAGGTGTTCGTGCTCCACTGTGAGGCGAAGTTAGGTTCCTCCATCGTCCTTACTATTTTCTCCCAAAACTTTGGTTTCACTTATTATCTGTACCAAACACTTTGGCGATGAATTCCATTCTGTCTGACTTGGTTCCCCAGTTTCTCTCCTCTGTCAGTCTGCTCCCCGCCCAGCCTCTCAGGTCACGCACGGCACTATGTCCACTCACAGTACCAGGCAAGGGAGTTGCGCCATAAGTGAAATCTGTGTTTTCTTCTAAGATCCACCCCCAACTGAGCCCTTTGAGATCCCAGGGAAAACAACACACACAGAAGAAATTGTTATAAAACCAAACCTAGGTCAGAAACATTTCACCTCATTCTGAGAAAAGTGACAGTTTGATTTCTTGTTGTCCGGGTGGGATTAATATCACAGCAGAAATCAGCTTTGTCTGAAACAGCTCCAACTGAACGGATGAACACATCCATCTCCAGGCCTGCCTGTCATTCCCTCCCCTGGGCTGCCCTTATTTTGGGCTCCCTACTGGGCATGTGACTTGGAATAGAGAGAAAGTCGACAAATGTGGGTTATGCTTCTTTTAGTTCAAGGCTGCTCTGCAATCCTAGAAACACAAATGTCTTTTCAGTACCTTGCTTGGTGCCTGTTATTTTAACATCTGACAGTCTGGTTTTAGAGCAAAAACATTAACAAAAGATGACACTCAGCACCCATTTAAAAGACTTTTACAATGACTTTGACCCAGGATGACACACAGCACCAATTTAAAAGACCGAACAACTGCTTTGACCCAGGTTTGCTTTGAGATAAGCCAAGGCCCTAGAGAAGTTGTTGAAGCATCCTATGAAGAGCTAGCCAACCACTTTCTCACCTGGAGCACAGATTCCATCACTTCTGTTTCCATCCAAGCGAGGTCATCACCACAGGGTAGCACAGGCTGGGGAGCCATGAATAACTCATTTCCAAATCTGGGTTAGATTCTTGCAGCAGGGAAGGGACCTACACATTTTCCCTTCTGATCTCTCCTTGGGCAGGGTGAAAATCAGACCTATATTCAGAGCCAGGCATCAAACAGGAAAACATATAGTCTTGGAATACCTCTTTGGTGGCCTAATTATTTCTTCAGTTATAACTACTGATGGTCTACTCTTCAGCAAGCGTGATTCCTATTATATGCTTTTCCCTCTGGGCGTTTATTTCCCTTTTCTGAATCCTCAGGCCCAAGATTACAGGCTGCTGCTGTCCTCACACACAGTCTGGTTTATTTGCTGTCCACTGTGATAGTCCAGCCCGACCTCGGCAAAAGGGTGTAGGCCAGCGAATCCAGAAAACTCCAAGTCCTTCGTAAGAACATCATCGTTTCAAAGACACAAGAAAGGCTTAACTGTGAAATCACTCGATGCCCACACACCCTCACCAGCACTCACGCACCCTCCAGTCTTTCATTCCACTTGGACTGAATGTGGACCCATAACCCCTTTCTTCCTCGGTTTATAAACCTAAGTCTTTTGTGCCAATGTGCATCACCTGAGGTACAGAGCAAACCATCACATATAAAATGCAAGCTTGGAACAGTGAGGATGTCACCTCTCTCAGGGCAGATGATTCAGGTATGAATCTTCGTTTCCGTACCTTCTGTCGAATGTGCCTTAAGTGCTTGCTCTTCCAAAATGACTTTCCCCTTCCATGGGGATCTTGCGAAAATGTGCATTCTGGGTCAGTGCGTCTGGGGTGAGTGAGTCTGAGATTCTGCATTTCCAACAAGCTCCCTGGTGAAACCACTGCGGCTAGTCTGAGGGTCACTCTTTTTTTTTTTTTTTTTTTTTTTTTTTGACAGAGTCTTGCTCTGTTGCCCAGTCTGGAGTACAGTGGTGGGATCTCGGCTCACTGCAACCTCCATCTCCCGGGTTCAAGCGATTCTCCTGCCTCAGCCTCCTGAGTAGCTGGGATTACAGGCGCCTGCCATCATGCCTGGCTAATTTTTATATTTTTAGTAACGATGGGGTTTCACCATGTTGGCCTGACTGGTCTCGAACTTCTGATCTCAAGTGATTCACCTACCTCGGCCTCCCAAAGTGCTGGAATTACAGGTGTGAGCCACTGCACCTGGCCTGAGGGTCACTCTCTGAGTAGCGAGATACTCTACTACTAGGGTGACCAATTAAATGGCTTTCTTGGGACCGTCCCAGTTTTAGCACTGAGAATCCTGCATGGGCAAACAGGATGGTTGGTCACCGTATGCATGAAACAAATCTCAAGGCTTCCCAGAGGAGACAGCCTTACCTGGCAACCATCTTTCAGGGAAAGCTCACTGATATACCCACCCGATGCACTGGGGTGGGGACGAGGCACAGAAGCCATAAACCAGCACAGAGCCCTACTGAGTGTGGTGGGGTGCGACTGCCACTCACAATGGGGCTCCTGGTCATGTGGGGCAGTAGGATGAGTAATGACTCAGGAGCCAGAAGACCGGGCTTCAAATTTTGATCTGACTGACTAGCTGTGGTAACACCAGAAAAATTTCTTAACCTCTCTGATCCTCATCTGCAAAATGAAAGCTGTCGTCTGTCTTACAATGCTGTTCTGAAGATTAAATGTGCTAACACATGGATGAGCACTTAGCCTAGAAATCATATTTTAATTAATTCATTAATTATTAATTTTTTTGATTAACTTCGCTCCATTGCCCAGGCTGGAGTGCAGTGGTGTGACCTCGACTCACTGCAACCTCTGCCTCCCAGGTTCAAGAGATTTTCCTGCCTCAGCCTCCCGAGTAGCTGGGATTACAAGCATGTGTCACCACACCCGGCTAATTTTTGTATTTTTAGTAGAGATGGGGTTTCGCCATGTTGGCCAGGCTGGTCTCGAACTCCTGACCTCAGGTGATCCGCCCACCTCTGCCTCCCAGAATGCTGGAATTACAGGCATGAGCCACCGTGCCTGGCCGAAATAATAACTTAAAAATCCCACCAAAATTTTCTGTGCTCATTGGCTGACTTGTGTTTCTTCTGCTCATGCTGCCTCGGTGATACCCAGGCAAGGTTAGAGATGAGCAGGGTGAACCTGGCGAGGCGGAAGCAAAAGAGGAAAGGAGAGGAAGAGGGCCTTAAACTCCATGCATCATGGAAGGAGCTCCTGAATTGGCTAAGAGCCCATACACAACTCTTGCCTCTCTGCAGAGGACCTAAAAGGGCCAGAGAAGGAGTCAGTCAACATTGCTGGAAGGGCTTTGACCACTAATAAGGTTAAAGTTCAAACTAAAGCTGAAAGGAGAGGCCACATGTCCTGAAAATTACTAAGTGAAAAGTGACTCAGCCAACCTTCCCCTGAAAGGAGAATTCACTTGTGCATTCACATGTTTGTTCCCTCATTCACTCCTTTGGCAAGAATCCAACATGTGCCAGCTGCTCACCGGGCTTGGTACTCCTGACAATACAACACTGTTCCCTGCTCACAGTCACCAGGAAAGACAGAGAACCCCAAACTGTACCATAACATGCCACAAGCTATTCTAAAGGTGTGGACAAGGTGCTCTGGGGGCTCAGAGGGGCCGGCACCGCTTTGTGCCTGGAGTGTCAGGAAAGCTCTGTAGATGAGGCGGTGGATGGGAGGAAGCTGGTCAGGGCAGAAGTGGTGAAGAGGTGGCTGGTCACAGGGGATGGGAGGCAACAGCGTGGAGGTCTTCAAGAACAGGTGGGGGACCGGGGGACAAAGCACCACTATTAGCTTAGGCTGAGGAGAGCAAAGGCTTTCAGGAGTGGGTGCCTCACAGAGAATTTGGGAGAGTGGGGGAGGGAGAGAGAGAGGAAAAGGGGCAATACATGAAAGATGGGCTTGACGGAGTTCAGGCTGGTCTTTGTTCTTTCTCTGTCTGTCTCGTTAAGTGCCAGATCTGAGAGCAGCCCAATTTGGCGCCAGGGGAGACAGACAGAGAGCAGGAGGAAGGTCAGGCTGAGGCAGCAGCATGTGGGGACGGTCACCTGCATTCCTCAGGGCTTGGGAAGCTGCAGGGCTCCAGGAACAGGGTGTGAGAGGTAGTGGAGCAGAGAAGGAGGCTGCGGAGAGGTGGCCTCGTTTCCGGCCTCCCCTCCTCGGGGTTGGAGTGGAGGCAAGGCGGGAGCCGGCTGCCCTTCGCTATTGGTGGGAGTGGAGTGGGGTAGAGCTCCCCCAGGGGAAGGCAGATGGGGACCAGGCCTCCACTGAAAACCCAGACTCTGCCTGCCTGGCCCAGGACTTCATTCTGAGCGGGAATTCTAGGCTCGCAGGAATCTGGGACACCAGTTTAGCCCTCTTTAATGAGGAGAAAAATCGCGCTTTACTGTTCAGGTCAGTGGGAAGAAAAAAACAAACAGATTTTTCTTCTCACCTTGAGGTTTTCCTTTCCTCCTATTTAAAAAAGAAACATAATTCAACACATCTTGAATCTGGGTGTGGGGCTCGGTGGAGTCTAGTTTTGATCAGGACAAATGACTGCCTGGAAACTGGGGGATAAGGAACTTGCAGCTCCTTGTTAGGCCAAGGTCAGGCCTCCCAGTGGCCTCCCGTCCGTTTGTGTGTCACCGTACCTATGTGACCTGGCTGTCTCGTCGTGCCTACTTCCCGGATCAGTGCTGGAGAGGGCACATTCTGCTCGCGTCTGCTGTTTTGCTCTATTCAAGCTGTACTGCCTAGGATGGAATACCTTACCTCTCATGTCTCACTTTCGTATCCTGTAATATAGGGGCCATAATACCAATCTCACAGGTTGTTGTAAGAATATAGAAATTACTTGTCTGGAAATCCCTAGCACGATGCCTAGTCCATAGTACTTGCTCAATTAAACATTACTTAATACTGAAAACAGAAATGAACCAACCAGTTATATGCCCAGGCTGAGGCAGCCTAAGTTGGCACAGGTACTCAGGGGCATGAGTCAAGAGGGTAGAACCCAGGAAAAGAAGATTCACAGCTGTGATATGCCAAGCGGCATAGAAGGGCACCTCTTTCCTAGGGCTAAATAACACAAAAAGTTGCTCTCCCAGAGCAGCTGTGGAGAGCTGGGGCACAATCTGTGAGCCTCATTTTTTTTTTTTTTGAGATGGTGTCTCGCCCTGTCACCCAGAGGCTGGAGTGCAGTGGCACGATCTCAACTCACTGCTGCAACCTCCGCCTCCCGGGTTCAAATGCTCCTCCTGCCTCAGCCTCCCGAGTAGCTGGGATTACAGGCGTGTGTCACCATGCCCAGCCATGTTGGCCACGCTGGTCTCGAACTCCTGACCTCCCGTGATCCACTCGCCTCGGCCTCCCAAAGTGCTGGGATTACAGGCATGAGCCACTGAGCCCGGCCAGAATCTGTGAGCCCATTATGGACCTGGAGCAGAGCAATATTCCCCAAAGAACATTAGGGACTCGCCTGTAGGGTGAGGAACCACAGGGGCCAAAGCCCCCAGTGCGGGTGCTGACTTCAAGCAGACCCTCCAAATACCCATGAACTGACCCTCCCCCAGAAAGGAAACTCATGATAATAACAGCAGACATTCATTTACTATTTATTATGTACTAAGCAGAGCATTAAAATTCTTATACAACACCTCATGTAATTTTCATAAAAAAAACTCTACGACATCCTTACTAGATGCAATGGCTGATGAAAACCTGAGGTTAGGGAGGTGAAGTAACTTGCCCAAGGTCACACAATTTTGAAGTGGACAAGCCTGGCTTCCAGCAGGGTCTAGGGACCCCAGGGGCCGATTCTTACAGCGGTTGCTCCGCGGTTGGTCTACGTGGAAGCCATGTGCGCCTTCCCTGCTGTTCCCTTGAAGAGTGATTGGAAATAATTGGAACTGTCATTGGAAGTAATGAGAAGTGACAGAGGTTGGGTTAGAAGGCTTATTGCTCTAAGTCTGAACGATCCCCACAAACCCAAGCCTAAATTTAAACAATGAAGTCACAAAGCAATTTCCCTCTCAGGGATTTCATTTTCCCTCTTTCCTCCCCCACCAAGAAAAGAAGTATGACTCTACTGGGGCTGAGTCTCTGCTTTATACAATGAATTTCTCCTGGAACAGAAAATTCCTCTTTGGCTTGATCCTATTCATTTTCCACGTGGAGTAATAAGATACAAACCTGGAGTGAATATATGGCCATTCTTAATTAAGAGATCCAAATTCACGGTTACACATTTTTTTCTTTCCTCTTTTCAGAAAACATCCCATGAGGGATGAGCACCTAGAGGTAGCTGTGTTGCTGGCAGGTTGTGATGAAGAATGAGACCATAACCTTCAATAGGCAAGGACACTGGAGTCTCAATCTCTCCAGGAAGCTCCTGGCTGAATGCCAAGGATGCATTGATTAATTCTACTCCTTTCTGATGCTGATGGGTGATCCATCAACCCACCGACTGCTTATTTAGTGCGATCTCAATAATGAGCAAGTGCTGTGAGGGGCATGGGGATATCAGACACAGCCCCTGAAGACCTGCATGAGAAGAAATACACAGCAGCCAGCACGTAATGAAGCAGCTTCCTCTTTGGGACTCCTAGAATCCTTGGTACTTTCCTCCAAAATCGCCTCCTCGTGTATCTGACATTCCTTGTTTGTGAATACATCTCTCCCACTGATCTGAATTCTTAGAAGGTAGAAAGGGAGCCTTTTGTGAGATCAGGGTCTCAGAGCCCAGCTAGGGGCCCAAACTGTAGCAGGCGCACCCGCTCTGTAATTGTTTTGTGTGAGAGAGCGTGTGCCTGAAGCAGGAAATGTTACAGCTTGGATGTAAGCCCTAAAGAAGATCTTAAAAGGGACATCAGTGAGCTGCTCCCGCCATCCGTGAAACAGAACGTGCTCAGAGGCTGCTCTGTAAACACCGGGAGGTCAGCTTAGCTTAGCTTTTTCATCCTCTACAGTCTCTATGCCTTCCTCCTCCTCTTCCTCCTCTTCTTCCTCCTCCTCCTCCTCCTCTCCTTTCTTCTCCTCTGCCACCGTTGATGACCTGAACTTTCCACATCCCCCTTGCTGCCCCTCTTACAAAAACCCTCAATATTCCACACCCACTGAGGGACTATTCTGAAGATAGTTGCCCATTTTCTCTTCTCAGTATGGGCACAAAGGAAACAGCTTTCTCCCCTGCCTGCTTTTGAAACAAAGCAGCATTCAGTCTTATCACCGCCAGGCTTTGGCTGAGGCTCCACACACAGTCACCCAACTGACTGCTGCTAACAAAATAAAGGTTTCATTTCGGCATTCTTCCCCATTTTGGTCTGCACGGTGCCAAAGGAAATAAACCTTTATTTTTTCAGAATCCAGACACTCAGATAATCAGAACTTGAAGGGGAGGAAGGTATGGTTTGCATTTTTTTCTTTAGGAAACAAGTCGGAACTGCTGAAAACAGCACTTTAAGTAGGAAAAGCAACACATTAGGTGAGTCATACCCAATCCATAAACCTCATCATCCACAGTCTCAGGATAGTACTAACAAGGGAAGCTCATGCATCTGACCCCAAAGCATCTGACCTCTTGAACACTAGAAGGGTCTTCTGATATATTAGAAGGAACACTAGTAATCCATATACAATGTATGTAGAAGTAGTTCTCAGTTATACACAATAGTCATCCAAATACATTTCTTAACCATTGGAATGGAGTGAGGGAAGGGATGGGTAATAAATGTTCGGCAGAACTTTCCACTTTGGGGTTTAACGATGAAGCCTCTGCTTCGGCCTGATCCACTCTTCTTAGTAACACAGAGCCTTGATTTCAGAATCACCATGTGGTAACCTCCTGGTAAGTGGAAAACACATGGTTTTTGGAATCCAAAGTCCTGGGTTGGGATCCTAGCTCAGCTGTTTACTCACAGTGTATTCTAGAGAAAGAAGCTCACTTTACTTCTCTGAGCCTCCATGTATGTATCTGTAAAATGGAGTAATAATGATACTCTCAAAGAGTGATCTGAGGTGGATAAGGTATGTTAATGTACTTCGTAAACTGCTAAACCTTGTACAAATGTTAGAAATTAATTATACTGTCATAGTATTCCTGCCCATATAATCCCCTTTAGAGTACTACAGGTGGGCTAGTAATACATTTCATATTTCAAAATCCAACTACAAGTGCAAATCCAGGCAAGGTATCCATTAAGCTATACATTTACTAGGTGTGCTTTACATGCACATTATGCCTTAATTTTAAAAGTAGAAGAAAATGGCCGGGGGCGGTGGCTCACGCCTGTAATCCCAGCACTTTGGGAGGCCGAGGTGGGCAGATCACTTGAGGAGTTCGAGACCAGCATGGCCAACATGGTGAAACCCCATCTCTATTAAAAATACAAAAAATTAGCCGGACGTGGTGGTGGATGCCTGTAATCCCAGCTACTCAGGAGGCTGAGTCAGGAGAATCGCTTGAACTTGGGAGGCAGAGGTTGTAGTGAGTGGAGATTGCACCACTGTACTCTAGCCTAGGTGAGAGAAAGACTCTGTCTCAAAAAAAAAAAAAAAAAGAGCTTATGCTTACAAATAATTTTACACCATAGCCCCTCTGCACTGAAGTCTATCCTGGGTATCCATGCTTGAGGCTGTTCTGTAGGTAACCCTGCTTAAGATGAGGTCATTTTGGTGAGTATTTCAGTTACTGAACTTCCTGGGTGGGGGGATCGGGCCATCACCCTGAACCTGAATGGTGCTCCCTGGCTAATAGTGCCACAGCGCAGTTCCAGGACGGAGGCTACTACTGTTCTCTTCCAATTAGTTCGTTGACCCTTCTTGGTTTATCATAATGTGCTACCAATTGCCATGAGTGAACAGTGCCTGAAAAAATCAGTAAGCATGGTGACACCCATCTGTTCCTGATCACAACCACATCTGGACCAGCCAGAAAATTCTCAGAATTAAAAAAACTCAGAGAATGTTAGTGGTATAAGGAAACTTAGAGATAACCTTAATCTCATATTTTCATTTTATAAAGGAGAAAACTAAGGCTCAGAGTGGTATGATTTTCCTAGGCTCACCCAGAAAAATGATTAAGGAGCTAAAGCTATTAATTTCCAGTCCTGTTCCTTGTACACATACACCCACATCTTTGGGACTTTGGGTATTAATTCCTTTCTCCTGAATACACCAGACATACATGACACTGCAGAGTTCCTAGGACTTCCAATTACGTTGACTAAATTGAAATGTTATGACGCCTGCCTGATTTTTCAGGCAATTTCTCATGTAATAAAAACCAATGCCAATTATTCAGCATTTAGCTCACTTAACTGAAGCATCACAAGAGCAGCTGTGATCTTGAAGCTTAAGTACATGAGCTGAAAAGGAAGTAGAAACATTTTTCTATTTCAAAAATGTGTAATAGGACAGATCATGGAATTAGGGTTCCAGTCTTGGCCCTTTTACCAAGCTAGCTGTATAACCTTCGCCAAACCTCTGTCTGAATTTTGGTTTCTTCATGCTAAAAGAAGGGGTAAGTTTAGATCAAAGATTAACTTGGGTTCCAAGGAAAGGTATATCAGGAGGTCTCAATGAGGTCTTAAATATTATTGGCAAGTTTGAAGTATACATGTCTTTTTCTAAGAAGTGGTTTTGTGATTTTCATCAGATTCTAAAAAGGATCTGGGACTCAAAAATTTAAGAACCATTGATTTCAATAGTCTCTTAGTTTTCCTCTAGTTCCGGCAATCTTTGATTCTACCTTTAAAAAATATCCATCATCATTAGATACATTCATGAAATAATACTCATGTGTACCCTGCCCAGATGAGAAAAAGACAAAAATAGGATGTGAAATATATATATATCATTATTATGACCATCACCATTAACGTGGGAAGATGAGGGTAGGACATGGAATCCTACTGAGACCTGTCATTATCTTACAGACCAATGGACTGTGTATTCATGCCTTCTTCAAACTCACTTTCTGCGAAACCAAGCTCCTTCCCCATCCTGGCAGAAGTTTCAACAGAGAAGTCTTATTTTTAATCTGGCATTAGCACACACAAGATAAAATAAATTTGTATGACAAATATATTATCTGGTCCCTATCCCTGTCATGTTCTTTGTAGAATTTTTAAAAAATAGGACTGGTCCTATTTGCATTAATAGACAAGGAAGCTCAAAGCAAGCTGAATTAGAACTGGGCTCCTCGCTATTGGGTTATCCCCCAGTCAAAGGTTAGTGATCTTCCAAATTTTTCACCTCTCTTGACCTTAAACATTTCAAATATTAAAAAAATCCAATTATCTCTTAACAAATAGTTCCCAAGTGTTTATGCAAGGTACTGAACATGGTTCACGGGTGAATGAGACACTGTCCCTGTCTTCACGAAGCTTCCAGTCTAATGGGGTGTTAGATAAGCATTTGGAACAACATAATACAAAGTGTCATAAGAGGAAGGCTGTTGGTACTCAAAGGTCCAATAGACTACTCAAAAAAAAAGCATATTCAGCTGGTGATAACATGGACTGGTGTATGGAGAAAGTGGCATTTGAGGTGAAACTTGGGGAATGAACATGATTTTGATCTGCAGGGGCAGGAAATAAGGAGGCAGTCTTGGTGGGGGGATTATCATAAACAAAAGTGTAGAATTAGAAGCATGGGACGTGTTTTGGGCGCATGAAGTAATTCAGGTTCCCTACCGAGTATCTGGGGCTGAGGAGAGGAAGAGCTGTGAATGACATGTAAAGTCTTTGATGTCAGAATGAAGTGTTTGTACTCAACACTAAAAACAATGAGGCTACTAAAGATTTTTGGAAGAAAGGAGAAAAACCATAGAATTACAGAAATTTTGAATTTAACATTCCCCCACCCCTATGCCCATTGTACAGATAAGGGAGTCAGAACAAGAACCTGGAGAGGTTGCCAGACTCCTAAGTCCCAGCTTTGTGCATTCTACCAGCGGCCTCACAGGGTTACTTGGGTAGCAGTGTGCAGAATGGAGGAGAGAGGACAGGCAGGGCAGGAATGTGGCAGCTGCTCTAGTCGTCAAGGAGAGAAGTTAAGGTGGCACAATGAGGACTGGAACGTTAGGGGAGTGGGGCAGGATAGCGGGTCAGAAGAGGACCCCTTCTCTCTTCTCCTTGGGGCTCAGAGCACTACTTATTCATTCATATCAGAGAGGCGGGTTATTTGACCTCACTCATTGGAAGGTCCAGGAAGCACGGAGTCAACTGGCCCATAGTTCAGACGATGAACACTCTCCACCCTCCCAGCCCTTGTCTGATACTCTGCAATCATTAGAGAAAGATACGCCAAAAATCATGCCAGCCATGATCAGAAACAGCCCTGGAACTGCCCCTTTAAAGGACCAGTATGATGATTTCAGGATTCAGACAACTTGGTGTGTTTTCTTTCTGGCTTTGCTGAACAGTGTCCAAGCATTCCATGGCTCCAAACCACTTCTTAAACAAGGACAGGTGCTCAAAAAGTGTGACTTTTGTTTCCCTTTCCCAGACCTCTCTCCTATAGGTCACGCTGACATCTTACATTCCATGAAGAGGATGGTGAGACCAAAGAGCCAGCCAGGTGTGGTAGAGGGTAAGCACTTTGAGGATCTCTGCAGCCACAGGAGGCTGTAAAGCAATGCGCTTTAGCAAGCTCTCTCTAGAGGCAGGTGGCCTGCACCCAAATTCCATCTCTCCTAATTATGAGTGTGTGGCCTTGAGCAAGTTACCTGGCCTTTTTACACCTTGGTTTCTTCATCTGTAACATGAGGGTAGACAACAGGGATGGCTGGACAGTCAACAGGCTTGGTGTGAAGAGCAAATGAGTTACCAAGATAGTACATATAAAGTGTTCAGTATAACAACGACTATTAGCTATTTTTAATAACGCAGCTCTGAAGTTTCATTCAACTGAATATCTGGTGATTGGTAACTTAGTGGTAGAGTCCAGTAAAGGGAACAAAGGTGCCATCCAGCTGCGCCAGATGTGCACAGGAACAGTATTGCAATATTTGGCTAATGTCTAAAGGAGTTTAGAAAATAACCCACCCCCCACCTGCCCTATTTGAGCAATAGTTTGGCTTAGCCCACCTCTTTCATTTCTCTAACTTGAGTGATTATCAGCCTGAGGCTGGCCTAGATGGGTATGCATATAGTTTAGTTGGTTTGTAAAGTTTCAAAAAAGACAGAGCACTCTAGCCACGTATTTCAGGGTTTGGTGGTTCTTCCAGACACCAGCCTCCTTCAAACCTCTGGTGCTGAAGGCTAGAAGGGACTTAGGAACCATCTAATATTCTCTTTCCAGAGCTAAAGACATAGAAGCCCTGGATAAGGAGTAAGTTGTCTGAGGCCACCCAGCTAGTCAGTTTAAAACCAGGACTAGTTAGTTCTCCTGTGGCCTGGCGTTCAGGGTAGTGCTCACTCTTGACCACACCTGGCTGACTCTTTGATTTTCGGATCTCCAGCTAACTGTTGGGCCTGTCTCCAGTGGATCCCACGCTTCAGGGTGCATAGTATGACCTGCCCTTGGCTCTCCCTGCCTGCCTTTCCTGCCCTGGCTCCTCAGATATTCCCAGTCCCTCCTGTGGGCTCCTACCACCCACATCCCTGATGTCCTCTCCTGCAAACCTGCCTCTGCCTAAGGGCCTCTGAGGCCCCAAGAATCCTGCCTGGGGGACCCCAGGAAGGGACGCTCAGGAGGACTCTTCCCTTTGCTCCGGAGCCTGTTTCAGGAAAAAGTGGTGCTTGCTCATTTCCCTCTGTTCTGGCTCCTCCGCTCCGTTTTTTCCAAGTCTTCTTCACTCTCTGTGCTCCGTCTCCCCCAGCCTTGCCCTTCTGTTTCACATTCCTGTTCTCCTCTTTTTCTCTCTGCTTCCCAACCCGTACTCTTTCCCCTTTTCCTTCCTTCCCTGGGTCACTTGGAGCATTTGCATCTTCCTGGTGCTCCTTGGGCCCTGCCCTTTTTCCCTCTCCCCTTTCCTCTCCCACCCTGCCTGTCCCCCACTCTGCTCACCCTTTAACACATCTGTTTCTAATCTGAGCCTCGGAGGCGCCTGTTTGAAACAACAACAAAAAACCCCCACCCTCAGGAACCTGGCACAAAAATTCCTGCATAAACCTTCCCTCCACCAATTCTCCACTTTTCCCAGATACACCAGAAACTAAACACCGCCCTAAAGAGGACCCTGCACATCAAACGATTCCCCAAGTCCGTTCAAGGGCCCAGATGTGCGAGACGATCTCGATGGCCGACTGGGCGGCCCTCGGTTGCCAGATGTGCTCCTCCGTGGCCAGGAGGCAGGGACGGAAAAGCCGGCTCGCTCCAGGGGCTGCGGGGACACTCGGTCAGAAGCAGCGTGTTTCCCGGACGCAGGGCTGCGTTTGCCCACGGCCATCCAAACTCCCGCCCTCCCAGAGGCACTCACCTAGCAAGAGGAGGAGGAGGAGGGACATCCCGATTCCCGGACGCGGGAGCTTCCCCGCTCAGCCGCTGCCTGGCTCCGGGGCGGCCGGGCGCCTCCGACGGACCTCGGGCGAGCTGGGCGCGGCGCCTCGGGGTGCGCACTGGGTGGCTGCAGCCATGTGCCGGGCGGAAGCCGGCCCCGCGCCCCGCGCCCCGCGCCCCCGGGAGCAGATGGGCTCCCGGCCCTCGCCCCACCAGCTCGCGCCCGGACAGGAGCCGGGACCAGGGTCAGGGAGGGAAACGCGAGGCGGAAAGGCGCTACCGCTTTGTGGAACACTTTTCCCTGTTTGGAAAGAAAAAGGAGTGAAGAAAGAGAGAGGGAAAAAAAAATTCAGCTGGAACCACATGGTTGCCTCCTACCGCAGCCCCTCCCTCGCTCTCTCGCTGTTCCCTCCTTCCCTCCCTCCCTCCCGCGCACCGTTTGGGGTTAGCGGTGGGGGCCGGTCGGGGAGAAGCGTGAGCTGACCGGGTAGGGGGGGCCAGGGGAGACTTGGGGCCGTGCAGAGGCGGGTGGGTTAAGAGGCGCCGGGCGTAGGATTGATTCTGTGCAGGGGGCATTGGTGACACCTCGGCTGACAGCCCGTGGACGAGGCCTTGTCCGTTCCTAGAGCTCTGCTCTCACTTTGTCCTCTCCACTTCTCTCTCGCTTCTTTCTTACTCTCGTTTCTCTCTGCTTCCCTGTCTCTCAGAAATCTGACCTTTCTCTCTTCCATGTCTTCGTCTCCAGGTCTCCTTATTTGCATTCTTGCCTCTCCCTCCTCGTCTCCTCATGCCCTCTCCCCTCTGTACTCTGCCCTCTTCTCGCCTCTCCTCTCCCTCCCCGTCTGGTTCTGTTAGTGTGAAGCCACCAGACTGACCAGGCCGACGGCGGGGGGCAGAGGTAGGCAGCGAAGGCAGCCAGCGCCCGGCCGGCCAGGGCTCTTCCCACCGACTGCCTAATGTGGCACCCGGCGACCCCCCTTGGCCTGGCTTTCCCGGGGCCTTTCGCGTTCGCTCGCTTTCTGCTGTCGGTATTTGCAGCAGCGCTCCTTCAGATCCCGAAAAGAGCTAAGCTAGCCAGCACCCAGGGGAAGGGGACCCACAGCTCCGTGGAAAGAGGTCTATTGAGATGCTTTGCAGCAAAGTGCGCTGCACGTGGCCCTGGCCAAAATGTGCACCACCCCCTTTCAGAAAGAACAGCAGGCAGAGGGAGCAGAATCCCCCTGGCTCCGGGAACCCGGCCCAGGAGGCTCACGGAGGGCAGGAGGCTGGCGGCCGGACTGGGGCGGACGGTGGGTTCCGCGGAACCGAGCAGCCCAGCCCCAGGGTCGGCCCCTGGGAGTCTGCCCTTCACTACCCTGCTGCTCAGCGGCAGCCGGAGGCGGCGAGATTAGGAAAGGCTGCCCGGACCTGCTGCCCTGACCTTGTGCCCAGGGCCTCTCAGAAACTCTGGTCCCAGTCTCTGGATGTCGCTGGAGGGTTTCTCCCTCAGCCGCCCGGAGACATGAGGACGCAATCGCTCACCTTTGGCCTCGCCTGAGCCCAAGGTGGAAGCTGGGGCCAGCGCTCTTGAGAAGAAAGATGAACCCCGCCAGGGCCGGTGGGCTGCCGAGTCACACATTTGCAATGCAATGCAAATGTGTAATGAAAACCCGTCCCATTTCGCAGACTAGGAAAGCAAAGGCCTGGAGAGGTTATGGAAGTTTCACAAGGTCACTCAGAGGATTTGCAAAAGCAGAGGCTGTTCCTAGGGCTCGCGGATCAGCTGGAGCATTGCTTTAGAAGAATTGCAGCATTTTCCACTCCCTCACCCCTTCAATACCGATGTGTTAGGCATCCACACTGTGCCAGGTGCTTCACCTAAAAATGTTTAGGTGTGGGGAAAAAAAAAAGAAGAAGAAGTGTAGGTGTGAGGGCACAAAGTGAGTAGAACTTGGAAGCTGACATTTAAAAAAATCTGGAAGGAGTATGTCATGAACACCAACTATGGACCCAGAATCATCTTATTGACTTTTTATATCATTTTTATTATACTGCTAAGGGATAGTCATTGAAAAAAATCACCATTCCTTAGCATAAATAGGAAGACAAGGAAGCTATAACTTAGGCTAAGTATCTTGCCCCAGATCACAAAATATTAAAATGGGTCTATTCCAATATTAATATTCTAATATTTAAAAATATTTTTTTTTATATTGAGAGGTGTTTAAAAGGTCTCTGACTCCAAAGTAACTTTATTTGCCATTTTATACTAATTGTCTAACAGGGGAAATAGATACATTCACAACTATAATTTGTAAATGAATATGTTGAAAAAAGCCGCCACTCTTTTTTTTTTTTTTTGAGACAGAGCCTCACTCTCACCCAGGTTCACTGCAACCTCTGCCTCCTGGGCACAAGTGGTCCTCCCACCTCAGCCTTCCAAGTAGCTGAGACTACAGGCTCACACCATTATGCCCGGCTAATATTTGTATTTTTTGTGGAGACTGGGTTTCGCTGTGTTACCCAGGCTGGTCTCAAACTCCTGGGCTCAAGCGATTCACCTGACTCGGCCTCCCAAAGTGCTGGGATTACAGGCATGAGCCATCCTCAGCCAAAACCAGTAATTCCTAAAGGCTGGAGAAAGTGACAGAAAAACTATATATAGAAGGTAACTTTTTTGTTGTTTCTGCTTTATAATTAATTTTTTTTTGACATTTCGGGCTTACAAAAAAGTTGAAAAATAGTACAAAAATTCTTCACCCAGATTCCCCCTTTTTATTTCTTTCTAGAGGTGGGGTTTTTGCACAAGTTTTAAAGCCCCACCTCCACCCCACCACTGCTCATGGCCTTTCTTGAGAACTTGGTACTGCCCATGCTGTTTATTGATTGAGGGCTGGTGTGCGCATGAAGACAGATGTGTGTGGGTGTAGGCAGATAAGTGTTTAAACGCAGTTGCTCAAGCCGAAGGTAGCAGGAGCCTTCGGCTCTAGGTCATTAGTCACCAGCACAGGAAATGATTAGACTGAGATTGGGTCACAAACACTCAAATTTTCCCAATCCCAAGTCTTGTAGCCTGTATTACACATATTTTTTGAAGGAGGATCTTTGGGTCCCTGAAGATGTCTGCCTCTAAATCTGAAACCTCTTTTCTATTGTCATGGGTCTGTGGGCAGGAAGAGCAGAGAGAGTGCTTCTGGGGTGGTTTGTAACTCACATCGCATCCCCACCAGTGCTGGGACCCACTCTGGGCTGGGTGTCTCGGAGGATCCAAAGAGTATGAGATAGTCCTTACCCTGAATGGACCTCTCAGTTCAGAGGGAGAAATAACACCAACATGGGAAATGTTTCAACAACAATACAAGAACGTTAGATAGTTAAATGCCAGGGTACATTATCCTGACGATAAAAAACAGTGGGAACTCCAAGAAAGGAAGGAGCACCTTAGGCTGGGGTGATTGCGGAGGAGAGCAATGATGGAACCAGCCCTTGGGGGATGAACAGAATTTCAATAGAAGAGAGGAGCTGGGGAGGGCCGGGAGCGGGGGCATTCCTGGACAAAGACATGGAGTTAGGAATAGCATATTGAGGGGCCTTGAATGAAATGAAATGCTTGAAATAAAAATTGTTGTTGAAGCAAAATGCCCTGGGGGGCACAATTGTGACAAGTTCTGAATGTGAGGCAAAGGATTCTAGAACTCATTATGCAGTGTCTCCTCCAGGCTCTTTGAAACAAATTTAAGAAAAATCACCTTGATGAGAACCATATTTTAGGAAGTGGAAATAGGCTGCTTCTGCCCAGAGATGACTCCAAGGTTTGGCCAGGGTGGAGAACTCTCGCGACCCTTTCATATCTATCAAGCTGCCTTTGTCATGGACTGATGTACATATGCAGCTTCAAGACACTCCCTTGTCCTTCCCAATTTCTGGGGCGCCAAAGAGTACCACCTTAAACCTCTCCTTTACAGGAATTCTAGAGCCATCAACGGGAGTGTATGATGCATTGCAAAAGAAACCTGAAGGACAGGAACGGTTTAGGACTTATTGCATTAAACAGGCAGATAAGATGAGGTAGTGAAACAATGTAGAAGACATTGGGAAGAAAGATTAGATAGGGTTAAGTATATAGTAGTCATTGTGGGTGAAAGAAGTGGAAGAGAAAAGAGGCACCAAATCTGAGTATAAATGACATATATTGTTACATATGCCAAGATTGATACCGACCATTTTTCTACCCCTGGTATATTCCAGAGATTATAAGCATGATTAATAGGAATCACAATATCATATTACAATGAAGAAACTAAGGTTTAACAAGATTAAATAAATTGCATATCATCCCATGGTTAGTAAATGATTGAAGCAGGGTATAAAGTCAGGAGATTCAAACCTTTTACACCTCACTGTCTTTTGATAGTACTGCTGACAAACTAGGGCAGTTGGGGAAGTTAACTTGTCAGGAATAGAACGATAAATTACCCAATTACTTGGAGACATGGTAACTGAAGAGCTGATAAATGATCATCCCTCCATCCCTCCATCCATCTTTCTATTCTTTCTTTCAATCAATAATTCAGCAAATCGTGGTTAAACACCTACAATACGCCAAACACTGGAAAATCAATGGTGAACAAAGGAAAAGTTGTTCTTGTCCTGTAGAAGATTCTGGTGAGTTAAGGGAAATGAAAAACCAATAAGCAATTACAACGTGGAGTGAGAAATGCTGTGCTCGGGAAAGGGCAGAGTGCTATGGAGATCACAGCAGGACCCTACACCTAGTGTAGGAGATGCCAAAAAGACATCCTGGGAGAAAAGTGCTGTGAGCTGAAGGGGAGATGGAGATCTGTTCTCTTCTCTCATCTCATACCTGGCAACCAGGGACCATGTCTTTTTTTTTTTTTTTTTTGAGACAGAGTTTTGCTTTGTTGCCCAGGCTGGAGTGCAGTGTCACAATCTCGGCTCACTGCAACCTCTGCTTGATGGGTTCAAGCAATTCTTGTGCCTCAGCCTCCTGAGTAGCTGGGATTACAGGCGCCTGCCACCACGCCTGGCTGAGTTTTTGTATTTTAGTAGAGACGGGGTTTCACCATGTTGCCCAGGCTGGGCTTGAACTCCTGAGCTCAGGCAATCCACCTGTCTCAGTCTCCCAAAGTGCTAGGATTACAGGCATGAGCCACTGCCCCTGGCCATGGTCCATGTCTTTTAATCTTTCTGAGGTCCAGAATCCACCTTTTGAGGTCCAGGCCCAACCTTACAGATGATAATACAAGCTCATGAGGACACTTAGCAGAAGGCAGCTGTGGAATGATGGAAAGAGTTCTGGGTGAAAAGGCAGCAAGTCTGGGCTTCCAGTAGTTCTGAATAGGCCCCTTGACTTCACTGAGCCTTTCTTTCTTCTGAGCCCAGGACCTGGGGACGAAGAAATGGAATTATAATAAGAGGAGGTGACTGCTGCAGTGTCTCGCACATAGGAGGCTCAGAAAATATTTGTTCCAACTAAAACTAAAGTTGAGTTCATAGGATTCCATTCCCTGCAGTAAAAGAGCCAACTTCTGTCTCATTTCCTTTTTTCTATTAAAACAAGGTTATCTTTATATATTCTTTCCTGTCCTGCAAGGATGCTTCTTGGCTTGGCTATTCAGTATGTTATTTCTCTTATGGCTGGACAGTAAGAGGCCCCAGCTGGCTTTCAGGGCCTTGACCGGGCAACTTTTTTAAGACTGTGACTGAGAACCCTGTGTGCTAATAGAGGGTAAGGCACACGTTGTACAGTGACAGTCCCAAGCACTGATCTATGTGGTCGGCTGAGGAGGCAGGGACTTTGTGGGGTTGATGTTTCCTGCAGGACATTTGATGGTGAAGAAAGGATCTCAGCCTCCATCTTCCCGCCAGCACTCAGGATGCATAGACGCATCCCTCCAGCCCAGCAGGCCTTCCAGGAGGGCCAGTGGAAGAGTAAAGAGCCAAGACAAAAAGCAGAGAAGGTGTCTGTAGCTGCTGCAGAGCCTAAGGCATTACAGTAGGATGTTGCTTTGTGAACCAGCTTCATGCCTGGCCTCAGCTAGGCCTGGGCTTTTCCAGTTTCTCCCACATGTTACTTTTAATTCCTGCTAAAGTTACACCGGCAGAGGTGGTTCTGGAGGAAGACAGGCTGATTTTGAATTCTGGCCACTCTCCTGACTGTGCCTAACTTGGGTGTATTTCTTAACCTCAGCCTACGTTGTTTCATCTGTAAGATTTCTCATATGGTTGTTGAGAAGATAACAGGAGACTCTATAAAGAAAACACCTAGTAATCCCAGCACTTTAGGAGGCCAAGGCGGGTGGATCATGAGGTCAGGAGATCGAGACCACATGTAATCCCAGCAGGTTGGGAGGCCAAGCCAGTGGATCACCTAAGGTCAGGAGTTCAAGACCAGCCTGACCAACATGGTAAAACCCTGTTTCTACTAAAAATACAAAAAAAATTAGCCAGGCCTGGTGGCATGTGCCTGTAGTCCCAGCTACTTGGGAGGCTGAGACAGGAGAATCGCTTGAACCCAGGAGGTGGAGGTTGCAGTGAGCTGAGATCATGCCACTCTCCAGCCTAGGCAAGAGGGTGAGACAAGAAAGAGAGAGAGAGAGAGAGAGAGAGAAAGGAAGGAAGGAAGGAAGGAAGGAAGGAAGGAAGGAGGGAAGGAAGGC
The DNA here is from genome assembly GCF_002776525.5 of Piliocolobus tephrosceles. Taxonomy (NCBI): domain Eukaryota; kingdom Metazoa; phylum Chordata; class Mammalia; order Primates; family Cercopithecidae; genus Piliocolobus; species Piliocolobus tephrosceles. The sequence continues at coordinate 112,791,317 of NC_045446.1, forward strand.
AGGCAGGCAGGCAGGAACCTAGGATAGGGCAGGCACACTGTTGTTGCTCAGCAAGCAATGCCCTTCTCTCTTCCCCCTTAATTAATGCAGCAAAATATGCCATGATTCCAGAATGCATTGTAACTGGATCTTCAGGAATCCTTTCACCTCTCAGAGAAAGGGGATGATAACATCTCCTTCCTCTAGGCGGGGAATTGAAGTCTAGTGACTTCCTTAGAAACACACAGCAGAAGGAGTAGTAAAAAGTGTTTTCATGCTCTCTCCTCCCTCACATCGGTCCCCAACTCTGGGTTGAGATCAAAAGCAGGCTTTTCTTTGGTTAATGATACTCAGAATTACCCACTAGACAAGCTGTCTTCATAAGGGAGCCAAATGAGACAGGAATAAGAACAGGCAATACATTTCAGATTGTTAGATTGAAGGGGATATCAGAGACATTCAATCGAACTTCTATATTTTACAGAAAATGACACAAGTGCAGAGAGGGACGGCAACGTGGCTAGGGCCAACTAGCTAGTTGGTAGCACAAAAGTTATAAGAACCCCAGCCTGACTCTTTGTTCAGCGCTCTTGCCACTGTCTTGTGCTGACCTGCTGTGATTGTGAGCAACCTCTCCCCGAAGGGAGAAGCCATCAGGTAGGTGACCAGACGCGTGTCTGGCTTCATTCTCCAGTCAGACCCCTCGGTGATTTTTCTGAAAATCCAGCAGCATGTTTCCCTTTGTTGACATGTAAGCACATGGCAGAGAACACAGACCACCAAACCACAGACCGGAATCTTCCTATCTTCCCAGCTGGACAAGGGCAGCTAGCTGTCCTCAGCTAGCATAAGCGCTCATGTACTTTTCATTCATTCAGCCTAAAAAATGTGTCTCCAGCCTGTAAGTCTGCATTTGTTCCACCTCTATGCAGCTGCTGTGTCCACTATCAAGCTGGGCAGGCCGTTAGAGTTCCTTTTGGTGTAACTTCCTCACTTTGTAGACTGAATCCCAGCCAGGAGATGTGCTATCTCTGGGTCAAACTCAAGTTAGAGACAGAGTCAAGCTGGAAAGCAGGTTGCCTAGCAACCAGCCCCATTCTCCTTCTAGAGTGTGCAAGATTACCACACGGAGTGACCCTGCCTCTTCCTCAAAGGTCAGGAACGAGAATAAAAAACTCATGGTGTCTGCTGGCAGAAACAGGTGAGACAGGGCCCAGGGAAGAGCTGGGCTTTTTTTTTTTTTTTTTTTTTTTTGGATTGGATGAAGCTCATTAGAAGCCATAAAATAAAACCAAGAAGAATCTATGCGAGGCCTCATTATGCCACTGGTGTCCTGCCTGCGGGGAACTCATTTATTTTGTGGCTGAGATGCTGGGAGCTGTCAGCAGCTGCTTGCAGCTGCTCAGTGACAAGACTGATGGCAGCGATGGCCAGGCTGAGGAGATGGGAGGGGAGGAGAAGCATCCCCCGTCTTCCCACCCACCACACGCACACACACAGATGCGTGACATACACTCAGAACAGTCTTGCAGCCTCTTGCATTGATGTGCACCTTTCCTGATGACACTGTCCCAGGAGGTGGAGTGGGGCATATGCCAGCCATGGCCTGAAACCAGTGTCCAAGACTCAGTGGAGGATACTGGATAGAGCATGAGGGGTGACGTCAGGAGACCAGGATGCAGCCTCTCCCGTACTGTCACCTACTGAGTCAACTTGAATAAACGATGAGCCTCTCTGTGTGAGGTTCTGTTATGTATGTACATTATGTATGTTAGGTCTCAGTTATGTATCTGGAGAAAATAGGGAAGCTAGTGCTTTGTCAACTCAGGTTCTTTGTGAATGTGAGGTAAGCATGATAAAGGAGTGTAGCTTGCAGGAACTGGCAGGACCTGACTTGAGTCGGTCATGCTACTCCGTACCCCGTGTTGTAGAGAATCAATCCATTTCAGACTGGTGTGGAGATCCATGACAGACAGAGCAGACACAGAGGGAACACGAGCTGGGCCCAAGGCTCGTGGTGGGGCCTCTCCCCTGACTTCCCGGAGGATGTGCCCAGCACAAAGACAGGTCCGAAAGACACTGGTCACTGGCTCACGCAGCCCCGTTCCTAATACCCTCTCTTGCCTACCTCCACCATAGAAGCTAAAAGGTCAGACATCTGCTTTCCAGGCCTCCTCGCCCCCAGGGAAGGCCATGTGACAGGATTCTAGCCAAGGAGTCTTATCAATGGATAAGAGAAGTCTGCTAGGGAGCTTAGGGGAAATATTTGCTTTATACTCCGTGCAAACCAGAACTGGATTTCGTCCCTAAAGGGCTAATTTTCTTAGGATACATAATGCACTCTTAAATAACCATAAATCTAAGACAAAACACAGTCATTGCCCTGATAAAGGCAGAGATGAAGAGCTGTTGAATTTCAAGGGTAACTATTTCTTCCTGTGTAGTGATCAGGGACTGCTTCACGGAGGAGGGGGCATTTGAGGTTGATAGGACTTGAATACCCAAGGCTGAGAGATTCAGACGTGATTGCCAGTCCCAGTCTCAGATGCCCTGAGCTCCTTCACTCTTCCAAACTGCATTATGGGGAATCTGATAATTCTTGCCAGGTGATGTAATAACTCTGGAGATGATCAGATATCATCCCGCCTCTTAATCACAAAGCACCATCTTCTGAAGCCCTTTAAAGATACAGTCTAATTCATGCCTCTAAAGTGAGCAGAGATGGATAAAGATAAAGAAGCCACCTTATAGACACAAAGGAACTTCCCAAAGTTTGAATTGTTTGAGAACCTGCTGATCCTCTCAGCTATGTAATCCTTCTTGGAACACTCACTCATCTTCACCCACGTAGACTCGCACACCTACCCTCCAGATGTGGTGGGAGATGCCTTTATGTAACATGAATCTGTATGATGAATTCTCGCTCATATTGAAGACATGAAATTCCTATGAGTAGGATATGTACTTTGAGTTCATTATCCCTAAAAGCAAGTCATGGATATGCTCAAGTTATCTGAGTACTTTCTCTGGAGACCAGTGGAATGCTTCGGTGAGATTTGTGGCTGGAGTTGGGCCTGGCATGTCAAGTAGAAGCTAACCTGGTGTCACTAGAACTATTTTCTTTTCTTTCTTTCTTTCTTTCTTTCTTTCTTTCTTTCTTTCTTTCTTT
>NC_045446.1:112794564-112872117 GCF_002776525.5 Piliocolobus tephrosceles
TTCCTTCCTTCCTTCCTTCCTTCCTTCCTTCCTTCCTTTCTTGCTTTTCTTTTTTAGACAGAGTCTCACTCTGTCGCTCAGGCTGGAGTGCAGTGGCACGACATCAGCAACCTCCACCTCCTGGGTTCAAGCAATTCTGTCTCAGCCTCCCGAGTAGCTGGGACTACAAGTGCACACCACCACACCTGGCTAATTTTTTTTGTATTTTTAGTAGAAACTGGGTTTTACCATGTTGGTCAGGCTGGTCTTGAACTCCCGACCTTAGGTGATCCACTGGCTTGGCCTCCCAACCTGCTGGGATTACAGGTGTGAGCCACCATGCCCGGCCCACTAGGGCTATTTTCTGAGCCGAATGAACCAACTTGGATAACCTCATGTTTAAAAAACATTCATTTATATACCCACCAGGATTGCATATATAGAGAGAGAAAGAGAGAGAGTAACAAATGTTAGTAAGGCTGTGGAAAATCTAGGACCCTTGTGTACCTTCGGTGGAAATGTAGAAGGTATAGGCACTATGAAAATCAGTAGTATAGGAATTCCTTAAAATATTAAAAATAGAATTACTGTATGAGTCAACAATTCTATATCTTGGTATATACCCAAAAGAATTGAAATCAGGGTCCCAAAGAAATATTCATACATCCATGTTTGTTGCAGCATTATTCACAATAGCCAAAAGGTGGAGGCAACCCCAAGTGGCCATATACCGATAAATGAATAGCCAACATGTGGTATATCTTTACAATTGGATATTCTCAGCCTCAAAAAGGAAGAAAATTCTGATACACGCTGCAACATGGCTGAACTTTGAAGACGTTATACTAAGTGACATGAGCCAGTCACAAAAGGCCAAATACTGTGTAATTCCACTTATATGAGTTACCTAGAGTGGTCAAATTCATAGAGTAGAATGATGGTTTCCAGGGGCTGAAAGGAGGGGCTTGGGGAGTTATTATTTAAAGAGTACAGAGTTTCAGTTTGAGAAGTTGAAGTTCTAGAGAGATGGTGGTGACAGTTGCACGATAATGAATGTACTTGATGCCTGTCAACTGTACATTTAAAAATGATTAAAGTGCGACTGGGTAAGGTGGCTCACACCTATAATCCCAGCACTTTGGGAGGTTGAGGCGGGCAGATTACGAGGTCAGGAGTTCGAGACCAGCCTGGCCAACATGGTGAAACCCCATCTTACTAAAAATACAAAAATTAGCAGGGTGTGGTGCGTACCTGTAATTCCAGCTACTAGGGAGGCTGAGGCAGAGAATTGCTTGAACCTGGGAGGTGGACGTAGCAGTGAGCTGAGATTACACCACTGCACTCCAAACTGGGCGACAGAGTGTGACTCCATCTCAAAAAAAAAAAAATGTTTAAAAATGACTAAAGTGGTAAATTTTACATCATGTGTATTTTACCACAAAAAACTTATCTACAACATCACTTTATTTTAGAAAAATACCTGTTTCTAAGCTGTCCAGCTCAGATGTGATCTCTTTTACATTTTGGGGGATTATCATAATAGAATTAAAAGAGCTACATTTACAGTCGGAAAACCCAGATTCGAACCTCAGTTCTGTTGCTTGTTGGCTGTTTGATCTTATTTTTTTGAACTTCATTTTCCTTGTCTTTGGTCAAGTATTATGATATCTATTTTTACTCCTTCACCGGGCGGATGTGAAGATCCAATTAGATAATTTATGTGAATGTGCTTAGCAAACCACAGAACACTAAACAAATATAAAAATTTTTTCGAGAAGATAATGAGGTTCTCTCTGGGACCTATTGTAATATTTTCCAGTTTTTCTTGCCAAGAAGTTCCTTCTATCACACCTCAATTCCGTTGAACACAGCTTCAGCCAGCTTGGAAATAGCCTTTCTGTTGGGACATTTCCAAATCCCAGGTTTAGAGGTTCTTCCATCTGGCAGGTGTCAAATAAGACAACAGGAACCTTGAGCAGAACCAGTTGGAACTGCGGACTTTTTGGGCCAAGGACAGACTTCTTCCCCAGGTCTGGTTTGGTTTGCAAATTCCTGGCTGTCATAGCAACCTGAAAAGCAAAGGAAGACTGTTTAGTGTCGTCTTTGACTGCAGCCTGGGCTCGGAATGCGCTCAGGTTGGCCCAGTAAACAGTGTTCACTGGTAACCACTCTGTGTCTCTCCCTCTGGCCCAGGGATGGGTGAGGCAGGGAGCTCACCAGGCTCAAGTCGTCTGGCCGCACAGCTTCTCACCTAGTGTCACTCGGGTCCCTCTGCTGCTCTGTCTCCCAGTGGCTCTGCCAGATCTAACACGGGGAGGGAATTTCCAGAAGAGGCCTATTGGGAGACGGAGTCAACTCCACCATGGAAGCAAATGCCTGCCTCCCACATGAAGATGTGTGAAGATGACTTGGGGAGAGGGAGCCGACAGCATTTCCATGGTAACTTCAAGCATCCCTGTGAAGTCATCATTGTGCCCTTCTGACCTATTCGAACCCTGGCAACCAGGACTGTTTATCTCTAGGGATTGAGTTCAAGATCTAAAAATGTGAAAGAACTAAACTGAAATGAACAAGCACCTCACTTGCTAAGAAGTAGGTCTCCAAAGACATGTGATGTCACGTTCATTAATGGTTACGTTGATTGTTACAAGATTTTTACACATTTGACAACAATTTACAGGCGAGTTTTTTCTCATTGCAAGAATTCCTGATTATGCACAGTGATTGCCGAGAAATCATTGTTGGGCCAAATTTCAAAAGTAAAATTATAAAAAATACTGCAGTATTTTTATAGTTAAAAAATAATGGGATCGAGTGTATTTTAACATGTTTAATACGATGTGTGGGGTCTCAAAGGCCCATGAAGTCCTCAAAATGTCCATGCTTGTTGCTTATAAGTTTGTTTTTTTCCTCCCTCCCTTCTTTTCCCCCCCCCCCCCCCTTCCTTCCTCCCTTCCTTTCTTTCTTCTTTGCTTCTTTCTCTTTCCTTCCCTCCCCTAATTTCTCAATCTCTCGCTCTCTCTGTCTGCTTTCTGCCTTCCTTCTGAGGTGCGCGGTGTCACTGCTGTCTGGGACAGAAGCAGTATGAAATAGACAAGAAGCTCTGTGCACTCAGATGGCTGTGTTCTTCCTGTGGGAACTTGGGTACAGTATGACCTCTCTGGTCCTCAGGTTCCTTCTTCACTTGTAAAATGAGGAAATAACAGTAGCTTCCAAGAGTTCTTGTGAAAATTGCATTAGTAAATGCTGGTTGTTATTCTTATTATTACTACTAATAATGATAGCAACCCACATTTCAGTAGTAATCACACACAGACATATGTCCTCTAGCTACTGGAATGTTCCTGTTCTGGAATGTGCAGGAACCGTATCTATTTTTCTAGTTCTTTTTGTGCATAGGTGAGTAGAGTATCCTGTGTAAAGTCTACTTTGTTAACTCTATTTGATTACAATGTTGCTTTTCCCCAGGGGTCATACTGAAATTACTGTGGAGCCATCAATGACATTCTCAAGAGTTTCTGCTGTGTCAGGTATTATCTCTTGAGGTGTTGGATCAGACAAGGGGTCCAGGGGCTCTCAGAGGAGGATCCAGGGCAGCTGAGGGGCCACTGTTTGCCCAGGGTAGCAACTAAACTTACCAACCAGAATGGAACTATTTTGATATTTAAGAATGAGCAAGGCTGTGACAGGTGCCAATCAACCTTCCTCTCTTGAGTATAATCTATTATTAATTTCTTCATGCCGTGGGTGGTGGGTCACACCTGTAATCCTTGCATTTTGGGTGACTGAGGTGGGAGGATCTCTTGAGCTCAGGAGTTTGAAACTAGCCTGGGCAACATAGTGAGACCCAGTCTCTACAAAAAACAAAATTAACCATGCATGGTGGCGTGCGCTTGTAGTGCCAGCTACTCGTGAGGCTAAAGTGATAGGAGGATGGTTTGAGCCCGGGAGATCATGGCTGCAGTGAGCTGAGATCACACCACTGCACTCCAGCCTGGATGACAGAGTGAGACAATTAAAAACACAAAAACAAAAAAAACAGTGTCTTCATTTACTCAGTTTGTCAACACTTACAGCTTTTGAGCAGCTTCCATAGTGCAAAGCATTAGGCTAGACACAGTAGAGGATGTAAAGAAGAGTAAAGAACCATACTTGGCTGGGCGTGGTGGCTCACGCCTGTAATCCTAGCATTTTGGAAGGCAAGGTGAGTGGATCATTGAAGGCCAGGAGTTTGAGACCAACCTGGCCAACATGGCAAAACTCCTTCTCTACAAAAAATACAAAAATTAGCCAAGTGTGAAGGTGCATGCCTATAATCTCAGCTACTTGGGAGGCTGAGGCACGAGAATTGCTTGAACCCGGGAGACAGAAGTTGCAGTGAGTCAAGATCATGCCACTGCACTCCAGCCTGGGTGACAGAGTGAGACTGTGTCTCAAAAAAAAAAAAACAAGAGTAAAGAAACATACCCTAATGACACTTATGGTCTGGTAAGGGAGTTTTGAACATAATCAATAACTTCAGTAAGAACGAGGGGGAGAACTGTCATAAGACAAGAACATTCATCTTGGGGTGCAGGAGCACAAGGTCACATCTGTCAGGAGTGACTCTGGAAGTCTTCATGGAGAAGGTGACGTTGAAATTGGGGCATTGAAGGATAGGTACAATTTCTGCTCAAAAGTAAGACGGGGATGGAAGCCCAGTTGACAAAGAAGTTATTAAGGGTTTTTGACATAGGGAGCAACACAGTCAAAGGAGATGGATTGGATTTACCTGTAAACACCTGAAGGAAAGGAACGGGATTGGAAGTGGGGGAAGGAGAGGTGGGGGAGGGTGGAGAGAAAGGCTGGGGAGGAACTGGAGATGGAAAGTTTATCTGCAAGGCTTTCAGTATTCTAGGTGAGAGGTAAAGAGGCCACATGTCTAGAAGAAAGAGATGACAAAGGTAAATTTTTGAATAGAGAGTAAAGAGATTTTTTTGATTGATTAGAGAGGGGCATAGGAGATGGTGGAGGATAGAGAGAGGTCAATCATGACTTTGATTTTAAGCCAGGATGACAAGAAGAATTATGGTTCTGGTCAGGCACAGTAAACAGAGCTCTGCCTCCTCTCCATCCCCAACCATCCAATTCTCTTCTCAAAGGCAATCTCAGCTGGGTGCGGTGGCTCACACCTGTAATCCCAACACTTTGGGAGGCTGAGCTAGGCGGATCACTTGAGGTCAAGAGTTCGAGACCAACCTGGCCATAGTGGGTGTCTGAGGTGGAACAGCAGTTTGAACCAAACTTTTAGAGTGGAGATGTTCTTCGAGGTCAGACTGGCTGCCTTAGCAACCTGAGACTGAGCACGGGTCTGCTGCAGGGGCTCTCAAACCTGGCAATGCAGCAGTCTCAAGGGGAGTCTCAAAATGACACACGGTTTCTCCCCACCCCAAGTCGGCTTCATCATATCTGGGGTAGAGCCTGGACATCTGTTTTTAAAGTTTCTCTTCTCTTTCTGGTCTTAGCCATTCATCTAGCAGGGAAGAGTAGCTTTTGTCTGCTCAAAATTGGTCCTGGCTACTGACTGCAAGGCCGATCCCATAGGCGAGAACCTAGTGGTCCTGGTTTTCTTCCTTTACTTTTTTTGGAGTTGGAGAAGAAAGAACTATGTGGGAGGCTGGGCCCCAGTCTGGGAGGAGTTGGGCAGAGAGGTAAAGGCAAAAGTCTCCGGCATGGAGCCTTCTGCAGAGAGGTGATGGTGAGGCTCTGATCATGGGCAAAGGACAGAGCAGAGCCAAAGAAAGCTGGGCACCAGCCCCATGCATCCTGCTGTGTCGCGATTCTCTCACACTGCCTCTGTTTTCACAGAGAATATAAGCTCCATGAGAGCAGGAATTTAAAAAAAATCTTTAAAAAAAATTTTAAACCTAAAATGAAATAGAACAGTGAAACCTCTATGTTTCAACTCCTAACTTTGACAATGATCTACACCAGGCTGATCAGTTTCATCTGCTCCATCTTTATCCGGAACCCCCTCCTCAACCTCTATCATTCTGAAGCAAATCAGGAGAAAAGATCAGACTGGCCATTCTGAGCTCCTATTTTCCAGTCCAGCAGCCCCTTTGCTGGCAAGAAAAATAAGCTCTGAAGATGGGAAGAAGGGATCAAGGAAGACTCATCAGTTTACCTTTAATTCCAATTTTATTTATTATTATTATTATTTTAAAATTTAAAGATGGGGATTTCTCTATGTTGCCCAGACTAGCCTTGAACTCCTGGACTCAAGTAATCCTCCCTCCTCAGCAACAGAAAATTTTGGGATTTCAGGCATGAGCTACTACGCCCAGCTTAATTCCTCTTTTAAACACAAAGAAGCAGTCATTTATTTTGCCCCTTAAAATTGTCACCAAGTATCTGTGCAACATATGCAGACTTTAACAAAGGGCAATGCAAAAGAAGCTCATCCCTGGATCAGTTAAAAATAAACGGGCTGCGATCTGTGCTTCCTAGAGTATGTTCTGCATCCAGCAGCCTGATCCTAATGATAAACAAATAATATTCTACTCTGTGGGAGGGTAAAGCTCTAGAGAGCAGAAATATGTGCGCGGTTCAAGGGGCTTAGTGCAGTAGGTAGGAGCTATCATCAGAGCTGGGAGGCTTGGAGTCTGGGTGGTCTGCAAGTCACAGATTGTGGAGACTGCTGTGGCTCCCCAACCCCCCTTCTCTTGGAAATCCCTCTGTTCTGCGTCTGCAGCTCCCCTTCCCCTTTCTCTGCCCTTTATACTGCTCCACTTCCATGCCCAATTATGGAGTAGAAAAACTAGAGGGGCAAAAGAAGGAGGGTGAAGGAATTTTGGAAAAACTCAAGTAGTCACAAACATCCTTAAACCAGTTAAGAAGAGGTGAGGCGGAAGGCACTCGGGTGGGAGTGCACGCAAAGGGAAACGGCCGCCGAGAGGTCTGGGCGTGACCCGAGAAGTCTGGGCATGACCGTGGCTGGGGAGTGGAATCTCTGCTCAAGGCATGTCTTCTTTTGATCCTCATCCAAGGATTCCCGGTCCCTAAAGTGCCAAGAGGGCCTCAGCCAAGTGTGGACATTTTGGTGCCTTTATCATCGAGGTGTCATGAGCAATGCTATAGAACAGTGCTTTTCAGACTGGGATACTTCAGCCTCGTGGATTAGGGGAACCACAAAAGAATTATGGAACACCTTGATGGGATTCAATTTTACCAGACTCTTTTTTCAAGGTGGATTGCTATTTTTAGTATTAAAATAATTGTGAGTATATGTTGAAATAGAATATAAAATTTTAATGAACTTATGAAGATAAACACAAGAATTTAAAGAAGTGTCCCAATTCTAGTGACTTATTGAAAGAGGTATTTTCTTTCTTCTGTCGTCAGGAGCATTTGGGGAGAATGTGACGGGAGCTGCCCGATGTTCCCTGGGGTAGATGAGTTTTTAGGGTTCTGCACTCTGCCCACCTGACTGGTCTCTCATTTCCTGTCAGTCCCTGAGGCTGGCTATTTCTTGGTCTCCTGGGATGGGCTCACCCTTTCTTTCTCCAAGCTTTTGTCCAAACAGTCACTTATGTTTGAGACAAGCTCTCACCTCCTGACAACCACATCATGTTTCTTCTTCTCTTTACAATGAAATTGGAGGTCATTTTTCCCAGGAAGGTTTCTCCGACTAAGCTAGGAGAACTGACTCTCCAAAGACAGTCTATAAGAATACCAGGCTGGAATGCCAAAACTACGTGCTGATACAAAGTGTTTGTAAAGGTTTGTATAAAACTATTGCACAAAACTGTCAAATGCCTGTCTTATTTAGTAATCATTAAAACCCCATGAATTATACAGGGCAAGGATTATTTATAATTCTCATCTACCAGCCAAGTGACGGAGCATTGCAGAGGTTAAGTAACTTGCCCAAAACCACACGACTAGGAAGTGGTTCTTTTGACTCTGTAAAGAAAAATTATCCAAAACTTGGAAATAAAGGGGGAGAGTGACTGCATGTCCTCTCAATGTCACACTGGGGCACTGTTTAAAAACTCTTCTAAAGATTATTTAGTTCTGTAGGCAAAGTCAGCTTCTTGGGCATGCAACCTGTGGCATAATGATCCTAAACTCAGAACCCTGAGTTTATGGAGGGGGGGGAGCCTAATTTGTTTAATGCTCAGCTGTTGCTGTCTTGAAATTCTAATTTTTTTTTTTTTTTGAGACGGAGTTTTGCTCCTGTCTTCCAGGCTGGATTTCAGTACCAGCATTTCGGCTCACTGCAACCTCGGCCTTCCAGGTTCAAGTGATTCTCCTGCCTCAGCCTCCCAATTACCTGGGGTTACAGGCGTCTGCCACCACGCCCAGTTAATTTTTGTATTTTTAGTAGAGATGGGGTTTCACCAGTGTTTGCCAGGCTAATCTTGAACTCCTGACCTCAAGTGATCTGCCTGCCAAAGCCTCCCAAAGTGCTGGAATTACAGGCATGAGCCACCATGCCCGGCCTAAATTTTTCATAATTTTTGAACAAAGGCCTCTGAATTTTTTTTGCACTGGGTCCAGCAAATTGTGTAGCTGATTCTGTCTCTAGGATAATAAATATCCCAACTGACCTTGTTATTTGCAATTAAGGGCTCAGCTCTGTGAAGTTGCCTATTAACTTGTAGATATGGATCCAGTAGGGAAGCAAATGATTTCTGTCCATTAGCAAGGGTAATCTATACTTTATTGTCCTGTGGAACATTAACTAGATTTGTCCCTGACTTTAAAAAACTTCCTGTGGTGCGCCTTTCCCTACGGGCTATAAAAACCCTGCTTCCTCAATTGCTCTGGGCCTCAGCTTTCTCATCTTACTGATTCCCTTTATGGATTAATAAATTAAATGAAATCTTTGGCAAGTGCTCATGTAATCTGGAAGAGAATCATGTTTTTAAGTCTTTTCTGGAAATTATGCTTTTAAAGCTTTGTATTCCAAGCTCCTTCCATCATGTTATGCTACTGAAGTCACACTTTCCTCTTCCATCTGCTGATCGGGAGCCCACACCGAGTCTGTTTGCATGCTGATGTTTATGCATTTTAGGCACAACTATTATTTTTGCTTGTCTTGTCACTCTTTGTATCCTGTAAATTCTTTTAAAATTGTATTTACCAATTTTTAAAAAGTAGATAATGCATCCACATGGTTCAAATTCAAAAATTCAAAGGGTATATAATGAAAATTTCGCTCCCATCACTATCCCAGGCATCACTATCCCAGGCTTCTTCTCCAAGACAACATGTATGACTTCTACCATTTAATTTTTACATATACCTTCAAATATGTGTATATATTCTTTTTGGTTGTTTTTTTCTACAAATAGTGGAATGAATAGTCATATCATTGTCCTGCAACTTCCTCCTTTCACTTAACAATATATCCTGGAGGTTACTGAATTTTAGTGCATAAAGAACAAAAAACTAAAAAAACCTCCCTCATTGTTTTATGGCTATATACTATTCCACTGGATAAGTTTACCATAATTTAACCATTATTTTATTTATGTGTGTGTATGATCCAAATGCCTCAAAGTGGATCTTATTAATAGATATTTAGTTGTTCACTATTATTTGATATAATGAGCAATGATGTATTGAATAACTGTGTACATATATCATTTTGCATGTGTGTGTATGTATATATATGTGTATATATATACATATATATGTATATATATACACACACATATAGATATATACATATATACATGAGTTTAATTCCCAGAAATGAATTTGGTTGGTCAAAGAACATACACATTTATAATTTTTGATGTTTTTGAGAAATTACTCTCCAGCAAGGTTGTATCAATTTATTTCCACTTCTGCCAGGAATGTTCCAGAACCCTTGCCAACACCGAAACAGAGTGTATTTTGACGTTTTTGAACTCCAAGATGGGAGATAGTATCTCATAGTTTTTACTTGCATTTCTTTAGTTAATAATGAGATGATGCTTTTAAAATATATTTCAGAATAATTTCTTTTTCTGGGAACTGCCTTTTCATATCCACTGCCAATGTTTCTATTCGCTCATTAGTTTGTGATACAAGTTGTAAATATCATCTTCCTGTAGATTGTCTTTTTTAAAAAATAACTTTGTTTACAGTGGTTTTACTATGTGGACTTTTGTTTGATATTGTTGAATTTGTCAATATTTCTTTCCATGGCTTCTAGTTTTCTCTCATAGTTAGAAAGGTTTTCCCCAGCTGGGATGATGAGACAGAACTCTCCCAGTTTTTTTTTTTTTTTTTTTTTTTTTTGGTAAGTTTGTGGTCCCATGTTTCACATATAAATCTTTGATTCATTTGGAGTTTATTCTGGTGTTAGATACGAAATATGATTTCAACTTTATTTTTTCCCAAATGGTTCCCATATTGCCCCTAAGCTGTCTATAAAATAATCTTTTTCCACAGATTGGAGATCCCAGCTTGATTATTCACTAATTTGCCATATGTACTTGTGTTTGTTTTTTAAGTTTTCTCCCCATGCCATGATCTGTCTGTTTATTGCATGAGTACTGTATGATTTATGTTAATGTAACTTTAGAATATATTTAGTATCTGGTAAGGCAAGTGCTCTCCTTATTATATTTCTTTTCCTTTTTTTTTTTTTTTGAGTTGGAGTCTCACTATGTCACCCAGGCTGGAGTGCAATGGTGTTGATTTCAGCTCACTGCAACCTCTGCCTCCTGGGTTCAAGCAGTTTTCCTGCATTAGCTTCCCAAGTAGCTGGAATTACAGGCACCCACCACCACAGCTGGCTAATTTTTGTATTTTTAGTAGAGACAGGGTTTTGCCATGTTGGCCAAGCTGGTCTTGAACCCCTGACCTCAGGTGATCCACCCACCTCAGCCTCCCAGAGTGTTGGGATTACAGGTGTGAGCCACCACATCCAGCCCCTATTATATTTCTTTTAAAACATTTCCAGGACGAAACTTAATGTTTCTTTTTCCATGTCAACTCTAGAATCAGCTAAAACAAAGCAAAACAAAACAAAAAACCAGTTGGTATTTCATTGAGAGCGCATTACATTTATGGATATGTTGGGGAGAATTGGCTTCTTAATAATGCTATGCTTGGCTGCCAAAAATCATGATAAGCCTCTCCATTTAGTCAAGTTTCCCATCTAGTTTAGTTGCAGCATTTTAATATTTTGATCATCTTGTATAACTCTTAAGTTTATTCCTAGGTATTGTTTATTGTAAGATAGACGTTTCCTTTCATTTTATCGTTTTGTTGTTTTCATATATGAAAGTTACTGAATTCTGTGTATAATTGTGCATGAGCCAGCTTATTGGGTTTCCTTGTCCTGTTAACTCTAACACCCCACACCAAGCTCCTAAGATAACTAATTGTTGACTGAGTGACCCTTTGTCTGCCTTCTTGGGAGTTGGGGCTGCTGCCGCTTTTTTTTTTTTTTTTTTTTGAGACGGAGTGGCACGATCTCAGCTCACTGCAACCTCCGTCTCCGGGTTCTAGCAATTCTCCTGCCTCACACTCCAGAGCAACTGGGACTACAGGCGCATACCGCGCCCAGATAATTTTTTTTATTTTATTTTAGTACAGACAGGTTTCACCATGTTGCCAAGGCTGGTCTTGAACTCCTGAATTCAGGCAGTCCACCCACCTGAGCCTCCCAAAGTGCTAAAATTATAGGTGTGAGCCACCATGCCTGGCTGGGAGTTGGGGCTTAAGGTTTCAAGACAGTTAATGCTGAGGAAGAAAGAGGAAACATTGATTTCATCTATTGTTCCAGGATAAAGAGTAGATCATTAGCAATTTATTGGTTCATTCTTAGGGATTTTTTTGAAAGTTGGCTTTTAGTGCCAGTGTTCGGGCTTCTGAATGGCTTGCTGAGGTCCGCTTTGTGGTCTCAGGAATGACTTTTTTTTTTTTTTTTGAGACGGAGTCTTGCTCTGTCGCCCAGGCTGGAGTGCAGTGAGGCGATCTCGGCTTACTGCAAGCTCCGCCTCCCGGGTTCTTGCCATTCTCCTGCCTCAGCCTCCCCAGTAGCTGGGACTACAGGCGCCTGCCACCTTGCCTGGCTAATTTTTTGTATTTTTAGTAGAGACGGGGTTTCACCGTGTTAGCCAGGATGGTCCCTAACTCCTGACCTCGTGATCCACCTGCCTCGGCCTCCCGAAGTGCTGGGATTACAGGGCTGAGCCACCGTGCCCGGCCTTTTTTTTTTTTTTTTTTAACTTAAAAACCTAAAAAAATTACTTTGGGAGTGACTAGGTAAGGAAGGTTATCCTCATCTAACCAGAGATCCAGTCGAATTGATGCACACAGTGGGGACAGAAGAATTGGGCATGGGGAAGAGCCACTGTGCAACATTATTGAAGCTCCATGGAAGTTTTGCAACTGGGATCCTTTTATGGGGGGCAGATAGAAATCGTGCCATCTGTCTGAGATCAGATGGACCCTTAAAAAAACCACAATATTAAGGCCGGGTGCGGTGGCTCATGCCTGTAATCCCAGCGCTTTGGGAGGCCGAGGTAGGTGGACCACTTGAGATCAGGAGCTTGAGACCAGCCTGGCCAATATGGTGAAACCACATCTCTACTAAAAAGACAAAAATTAGCTCAGTGTGGTGGCAGACGCCTGTAGTCGTAGCTGTTCAGGAGGCTGAGGCTGGAGAATAGCTTGAACCCGAAAGGTGGAGGTTGCAGTAAGCTGAGATTGCTCCACTGCACTGTAGCCTGGGTGACATAGGGATACTCTGTCTCAAAAACAAAAATAAAACCACTCACACATTTTGGAAGGCCGAGGCAGGCAGATCACCTGAGGTTAGGGGTTTGAAACCAGCCTGGCCCACATGGTGAAATTCCATTTCTACTAAAAATACAAAACATTAGCCGGGCGTAGTAGTGGGAGCCTGTAATCCCAGCTACTCAGGAGGCTGAGGCAGGAGAATCACTTGAACCCAGGAGGTGGAGGTTGCAGTGAGCCAAGATCACACTAGTGCACTCCAGCCTGGGCGACAGAGCAAGACTCCGTCTCAAAACAAAAACAAAAACAAAAAACAAAACAAACAACCCCCGCCCCCTCCAGTATTAGTGATTACTCTGTAAAGGTTCCAGAAAAACTTCGTTACATCCATTTTGGATTTTCAATTTAGTATCATCGGAATTTGACTGGAATTCTAAAGGGTTAAAAGAAATCCTAGCATTTGACCTAAATACTCATAGAAGGCTCTTCTCTCTCTCTCCCTCTCTGGCAATGTTTAACACCTCCAAATGAAAATACATGAGCTCATTGGAATTGCTAGAAAAGGGCACAGCAGTTTTTCACACTTCTTTTGCCAGCAAGATAACACTTTAATTTGAGCCTGATTTTTTTCTTACCCTGGAGGGAAGGTGGGGTTACTCGTTGGGGCTCTGGGGCCTCCATTCTGCCTGCTTCTTGGTGGGTACTAGCATGAGAAAACAAAAGAGTAGTTTGACTTCCTATATTTTTCCAATGTTGCCTGAGAATCTGGGGCTCAAATAAGGGAGTAAAGTTATATGCTAGGGTCTCAAAGCCTTTATCCATCACTTTCTCTCATCTTTATTCTTTATTAAAAGTCTAGCTAATAAAAAAAAAAAAATCTAAGTTCAAAAGTTCAGATAAAACTCCCTTAAGTCTGTGACCTGATTTTCTTCAGCTTGACTCACGTTAGCTCCTGGATATGGAGTTTTTAGTTTTTCTTTATGATTCTGTCAGAGACATTTGAACCAGAGCAACTTCATGGTGGACAGCGGTTGGGTAAAATGAGGCTGAGACCTCCTAGGCCGCTTTCCCAGGAGGTTAGGCATTCTTAGTCACAGGATGAGATAGGAGGTCAGCACAAGACGCAGGTCGTAAAGACCTTGATGATATAGTGGGTTGCAGTAATGAAAGCCAGCCAAGACCCAAAACCAAGATGGCCATGAGAGTGACTGCTGGCCATCCTCACTGCTCATTATACGCTAATTATAATACCTTAGCATGCTAAAAGACACTCCCACCAATGCCATGACAGTTTATAGATGCCATGGTAATGTCCGGAAGTTACCCTATATGGTCTAAAAAGGGGAGGAACCCTCAGCTTCAGGAATTGCTCACCCCTTTCCCAGAAAACTCCATGAATAATCCACTCCTTGTTTAGCATATAATCAAGAAATAACTATAAGCATCCTCAAGCCAGCAGTTTAAGCTGCTGCTCTGCTTATGGAGTAGCCGTTGTTTCATTCCTTTATTTTCTTAATAAACTTGCTTTTGCTTTGCACTGTGGACTTGCCCCGAATTCTTTCTTGCACAAGATCCAAGAACCCTCCTCTCTCAGGGTCTGGATCGAGACCCCTTTCCGGTAACAGTTTCTGGAGACACAGTGCTGTGAGAGCATGCCGAGGACGGTATGTTTTCATCAGCTGATTCCTGCAAAGAAAAACTTGCCAGCTAACCAGGTCTGGGTCACTCTCTACCATAGTAGCAGCATAATTGCAATCTGATCAGCTAACCAAAGATTCCTGGCCTGCTTATTTTTCCTGGGTTTATTTGCCTCGGTGCTCTGAGACATCTATGTCCTGCCTTTCTGTTTATACTCTTCTTGACCGAAACCTTAGAATATGAAGTAAGACGAAAGAAAGCCAGCTGGAGAAGCTGTCAGTTTAGCAGGTTTGGGCCATGGTCCCAAAAGACACTATTCCCTGAATCATGCCTGGTGTGACCCATTTCCTTCTGTCTGCCTGCTGCTCCATCCTCTGTGCTTGAGGCCTGGCTCTGTCCTCCAGCCAACACCAGGACTACTGGGTGTGTGGACCCAGACCCTTACAACCTGACTCACCACACTCTGCAGGGTGCCCTGAGAGCCCACAAGGCTCTGGTTGCTGGGGAGACAAAGATTTAAAAGACAGGCACCCTGGCTTTGAGGAACTCTCAGAGGTTTGCCCTCAGCTCCTTCATTTGAAAGAGTGAACTTAGCTGGGGCTCCCACCTTTGAGGAAATCTTACCAAGAATTTAAAGAAAGTCCAGAAGAGGCCAGGCGCGGTGGCTCATGCCTGTAATCCCAGCAATTTGGAAGGCCGAGGTGGGAGGATCACTTGAGGCCAGGAGTTCAAGACCAGCCTGGCCAACATGGTGAAACCCTGTCTCTACTAAAAATAAAATAATAAAATAAAATAAAGCAGCCCGGAAGAGAAATATGATTGATAGCTTATAAGGTGGCCTCTGGTTCTTCTGAGAAGGTGCAGAAGAACTAGACATACTTAGGCAAAAAATAGCCACCTGCAGGAGAATTGACAACTTCCTTCCCCTGCCTTCTCTGGTGAGAGAGTCCTTTCAGCCCACTTCCTGATTCTCCTTATAATCATACCTGGGTGGTCTTGAAGTGTACTTGGGTATCATGCTGTGCTGGAAAGAGCCTGGGACTAGGAGGAGGCAGCTTTGGGTTCTAATCCAAACCACTGTGAGACCTTGGGCACATGCCTTAACTCTTCTATGGGATCAGTTTCTTCGGGAAATTGCCTTCCCTACCTCATCAGGATATTGTGAAAAATCACTATGTATCTATATATGAGTGCGGATTTACATAGGTGGAAATATATACACACAATAAAATACATACGTACACACATAAATTTAAAATTTTCACAATAGTTATCATTTGTTGAGTAACCCTTAGTTATTAGGCATTGTGTTAAGTCTTTTACAGTTAGCTTGCAGTTACAATATTCTTGCAAGACAGGTGATAGCAACCTCTCTTTGTTCCACTGCCTCCACCACACACCATATTATAGATGAGGAAACTGAGGCTTAGAGAGGCAAGGAAGTTTACTCAAGCTCACAGAGAAAGTTTCTTTTTTTTAAATTTTTTTTTTGAATCAGAGTTTCACCCTTGTTGCCCAGGCTGGAGTTCAATGGCACGTTCTTGGCCCACTGCAACCTCTGCCTCCCAGGTTTAAGTAATTCTCCTGCCTCAGCCTCTCGAGTAGCTGGGATTACAGGCATGTGCCACCACGCCCAGCTAATTTTGTATTTTTAGTAGACATGGGGTTTCTCCATGTTGGACAAGCTGGTCTCGAACTCCTGACCTCAGGTGATCCAGCTGCCTCAGCCTCCCAAAGTGCTGGGATTACGGGCGTGAGCCACTGCGCCCAGCCTAGAGAAAGTTTCTTTTGGATAGTAGCCAACGCTGGGCCAAGCAGCAATAGGTCCTCAGTAACGATGACTTCAAAGGCAATCATGATGCTTTTCCATCTGAATTCTTTCCCATGGCTCCTTCCTCCTATATCTGGAAGATCGTCTCTGATTGCAACATAGGCTGTCAAGCTCCTAGACACCTTTAATCTGTTGTGGGCTGCTCACACTGTGTTCCACGGAAGAGCTATGCAATTTAGGGAATTCTTCCAGTGGCTTGACATCCCCAGCCTGGGCCTCATTTGGGTTTAGTTCATCATCCAGCGTTCATGAGCATTTCCATCTCAGCTCCTTACCCTCCTCTTTCCCCACTCTATGCCTCAGCAAGATGAACTTTGCTCTGTTTCAAGTCCATGCCTCAGGCTTTCCCACTTTTCCACTTTTGCTCAAATTCTTCACTCCATTGCTCCATCTGGAATGCCCTTCTGTCTCCTTCTTTGCCAAATTTCTAAATATTACGTATCCTTATGGTCTTCCGTAAGGTCCTGTTTCTTCATGAAGCCTTTCCTAATCTGCTTAGCTGGAAATGGTTATAGGACATTCTTTATTTCTTTTCAGCGGAACACTCCTTATTTCTCCTTGTAAACGTATGCTTCCTGAAGGTTAAGTTCATGTCCAGTTCATATTTGTACTTCCAGTCTGTAATACATGTCTTTATATGTAATAGCCATGTGTTCATTTACTCAATGAATAAATCAATCAGTAAATGAGTGTATAAATCTTGAGGGAGTTCTGAATTGTGTGTGGTGTTAAAGATGTGCCAGGAGAATTATACTTGTTTATTTATTAAGCACATGCTGGGTTTAAGATCCTCTGCCAATATTTATTACACATTTTTTTTTGTCTTAGAATTTATGGTCTCTAATAAATATGAATAACAAAGAAAAGAGCATACACCAAGAGAAATACATTAAACCAAATTTTTAAAAATGCATTTTATGTGATGATGAAGAAGGGAAGGGTAATTGTGAAAGAGATTGCAATTAGGAAAAATAGTTCCAAGTTCTGACAAAGGGGAGTGCCGTGGACTGAATGTTTATGTCTCCCCCACATTTACCTTTTGAAATCCTAACCCCCAATGTGATGGTATTAAGAGGTGGGACCTTTGGGAGGTGAGAAGATCATGAGGCTGCAGCCCCTATGAATGGGATTAGTGCCCTTATGAAAGATACTCCAAAGAGCTCTTTAGTCTTTTTTCCACCATGTGAGG
Organism: Piliocolobus tephrosceles; assembly: GCF_002776525.5. Taxonomy (NCBI): domain Eukaryota; kingdom Metazoa; phylum Chordata; class Mammalia; order Primates; family Cercopithecidae; genus Piliocolobus; species Piliocolobus tephrosceles. Next base: position 112,811,925 of record NC_045446.1, read on the forward strand.
AGACAAGGAGAAGACAGCAGCAAGCAACCTGGAAGAGGGCCCTGACCATAGTGGTACCCTGATCTCAAACTTCCAGCCTCCAGAACTGTGAGAAATAAATTTCTGTTGTTCCTAAACCACCTCGTTTGTGGTACTTTGCTATAGTGGCCCAAACAGACTAAGACAAGGAGGGAAGATAAAATGACTGAGAGAAAAATAGTGTTTTACATGGATTGAGAAGCTACCAGATGACACAATACAAAACGTACATTTGTTCTCTAAGACCCTCTATGTCTTACAAGACATCTACTCAACCTATAGACATCTACTGGGAAAGCACCTTGAGCTAGAGGTTGGGGTTAGAAAGGTCAAAATGGCCAACTTCCTGCCCTTGCATTCTGCAGAATTTTGCTTTGGAATGCTCTAATTTTTTTTGCAGTAAATAAATCTCCCTGGGTAGATGGCAGTATTGTGCACACAAGGTCCAAGGCCCTACCTTTCACTTGCACTCCCTCAGCAATGCTTCCAACTCTTTGCACCGCTCCGCACACACATCCAGAAGGTGGGCAAACACAGGAGACGGCACTTCTGATAAAGGCTCCTGTGTGGATGGTGGTGGCCGGAGGTAGAGGTCGTCAGGGACTCTGCCTGCTGTAACACCCCACATGCCAGTGCAGAGGGACATTCGGTGGATACTTTTGTCTTGGCTTGACCTTCCTATTTCCTGCCAAACGATGGCCCCATCTTCTTCAAACATGAAGAACACTTTGTCTTGGAAGGCTCCTAGATGTCAATATAGATTAGTAAGAGTTCTGGTAAGCTGTAATTAACTTACTTTTGATCAACCTGCATGTTCCTATTGAATTTTTATTTGTCAATCTCTCTTCAGCCTGCATGCTCCTGGAAGGCTTACAGGGTCCTATCTTTTGTGCCTCTTAACATGTCAGTTTCTGGTATGGTTGTCCTTACAAAGAAGAAACATGATCAGGACTCCCTCCTCTTCTCTCCTCCACCTCTAAATTTTCTGGCTGGCGCTCATCCATTCCTTTTTCCCCCATCTCAGGAGGTGGGCTCCTTTTCTTGTTGAACATGAATGCCTCCACCTCTGCTCTGGGGCCAGCTCCTTCTGTCCCCCGGGGACCTTGTTCCATCCATTGTCTCCAACTCTCTCTCCACCTGTCCTCCACTGGATCTTTCCCTCAGCATGTGCATGTGCGCATTTGCTGGTTTCTCTTACTTAAAAGAAATCCACCCTTTCTTGACCCAAACCTCCTTTCTCTTCTGTTCATATCAAAGCTCTTAGAAAAAGGAAGCCATGCTCAAAGTTAATTGTTCCATTATCTGTTCTTGTAACAAAAGATCTTATTAATCCTTATTTTAACTTATTTATTTCAAAGCAAACATGGTCCTATTCTTTTTTTTTTTTTTTTTTTTGCTTGTAAAAGCCATACATTCTCATTTAAAAGTTTGGTCAACACACAGAGAAAATCAAAAGTGGTAATAATGGATAACCCCAGAATTCAGAGACTACCGCCATAGCACTGCAGGCACTGCACCGACAATCATGTTCCTCCGTCTTCCTTTGTGGCAAACTTTAGGTATTGACCTCAGCTCACATGTGTTGCAGTTACAGACATATCCAGAAGACCCTTTTATGCTCTTAAAATTAGTAAAGACCTCCAGAAACTTTAGTTCCTGCACATTGCATCTATTGAGATTTATCATATTCAAGGTTAAAAGAAAGTTTAAAATATTTTATTTACTATTTCATTAAGAATAACAATAATACATTTGCTACAGACTACCATAAATAATATTTTAATGACAAAATAATAAATATGCTTTTCAGAACAAAAAATATTTGGTGAGAGGAATGGGACGTTTTACATTTTTACGTATTTTTATATGTCTAGCATAATAGACGACTGGACTTTAATGCCTTCTGCATTTAAATTGTTGTGATATGTTGTTAAATACGTGAAAAAAATCTGATCTCACATACAAGTGCTTAGAAAAAGGAGGAATATTTTAATAATTTTGATAACATTTTAGCGTAATTGTTGATATTCTGATTTGGTATAACATCAAAACTCAAGAAGTGGTAGTTTCATATCTATGAACTTTTTGTACTTTTTCTACACTTGTGAGAGAATGAAAATAAAAAAGGCAAAAAAAAATCTTATTATGAACATAGTTGTGACCTCATAGGCCTCCAGATAGGACCCTGAGGGTACCCCAGGGTTCCCCATAGCACACTTTGAGGGCCACTGGTCCAGGCCACTGATACCATTTCCTTTATTAGTGACTCAGGAAGTACGTGTGACCCAGTTCAGATGAAGGAGACATAATGGGATTTTTCAACCTACTTGAAAATGTCTCCTCAAACATAAAAAGGGCCCCATAGGAAGACAGAGCGTGCTGCTTCTGCTCGTCAGTGTCATGTTTCCGTGCGCATCTTGGCTTTGAAAGGGAGGCTGCCTGAGGATGGTTGAGCAGATGCCATTGAGCCAAGGGCTGACCGCCTCGAGTTACCTTGACTCAGGGCTTAAAGTTTTGTGAAATTAACTTTGACTTAAGGAAAGAAGGAAGAAAGGAACAAGGGGAGGAAGAAAGGAAAAAAGGTAGGACCTTTTGGTAGATATCCTTCCAGACTTTTTTCTAAATGTTTATGTATTTATAGGTTGATATTCCTTCATCTCTGTGTGCCAGGCACTTAGCTCAGTGTAATGCCTGGCACAACTCAGTGATTAATAGATACTCTTCAAAGGAATGAATAATTGAATATGTGGTGTTTATTGACTGACGACGATTTCCTCTTATTCTGTTCTTTGTCAGGATGAAGAAAAGCAGATGACTCTAAGAATGACAGGTTTCCTGGGTGCTGTGAAGCATACCTAAACAGATAGCTGCAAAGAAGGATCTTTTCTCTATTTCAAGACGTAAACACTGCCCCATCCCCACTCCCGGTATTTTGTACCCTAAATGAAATTGGGCATTTGCCTGATGTAACCTGAAAAATGTGGCGCATTACACTTTACATAGTGATTTATAGTTTACCGACTGCTTTTACGATGGTCTCATTTAGTTTTCCAAGATAAAGCTGTGAGATAGTGCTATTATTCCCCTTTTCAAAAAGAAGAAATGGGGGACATGTGAGGGTAAGTGAGTGGTCACACAACTGGTCAGCAGTAGAACCAGGACTAGAATTGCAAGCCCAGTGTTCTTGAGGGTTGAGCCCCAGGAAACTGTGTCCAGGGCTTTGCCATCACGGGGATTTGCCCGACTGCCCTTAGGCAGGGGAGGGATGGAGTGCAGAGACAACGGGCCTTCATCCTTTGTCCCAGGCCCTGGCCTCTGGGAAGTCCAGGACCAGAGAGCCGCACGAGTGACATTGTGATCCACCTCAGTTGAATGGCAGTAAAATGATCAAGCCCTTGTTCTGAATGACTTTACCTGGAGGTGATGTCTTCCGCTAGACTGACTGTGACATTAAAAATGGATGAGGCCAGGGACGTTTCCCACCCAGAGCTCAACAGAAACTGGCAAGTGTCAAATCTGAAATTTTGCACTGCAACTCACAGGCGTCTACTGACCTAAGACTTGGAAACAATCCAAGACTAAATGTTGACATCTAACTCAGGGAGAGGGAGGGAGAATATAAAATACCAGGGCATGGCAGCAGCAAAGGGCCTTGGGTCTTTACCTGCAGTTGTGAGCAAGTAGAAAACAATCCAAGCAGGATTCAAGACCTGCCTTCTCATCCTGACCCTGTGCAATGATTGGAATGCGCCCCCTTCAAAATTCAGGTGTTGCAAATGTGATAGCATCAGAAGATGGGACCTATAAGAGGTGATTAGGCCCTGAAGGCTTCTCTCTCATTAGTGGGATTAAGGCCCTTTTAAAGAGGCTTCACTGTAGCTTCAGGTTTGCTTGCTCTTCTGCCTCCTTAGGCATGTGAAGGCGGGATGTGAAGACGGGATGGAAGATGCCCACCAGACCATCTAGCTGGTGCCTAGATCTTGGAGTTCCCAGCCTCTGGAACTGTAAGAAATAAATTTCTGTTCTTCATAAGTTATCCAGGCTCAGGTATCCTGTTGTAGCAGCACAAATGAACGAAGACACACGCCACTGTGTTGTGTGACTGAGCAGATGGTTTCCCCTCTCCAGAACTAAGTTTTTCTTTAACTTTTAAAAAGAAATTAACGGCTGGATCACCTGATGTCAAGAGCTCAAGACCAGCCTGGCCAACATAGTGAAACCCTGTCTCTACTAAAAAAAAAAAAAGAACACAAAAATTAGCCAGGTGTGGTGGCAGGTGCCTGTAATCCCAGCTACTTGGGAGGCTGAGGCAGGAGAATTGCTTGAACCCAGGAGGTGGATGTTGCAGTGAGCCGAAATCGTGCCACTGCGCTCCAGCCTGGATGACGGAGCAAGACTCCGTCTCAAAAAACAAACAAACAAACAAAAAAAACAGATAAGAACTAGATGGTCTCACAAGGAAGATGACATCTGAAAGCACGAGGAGCAGCCACATAAACTTAAGTCCATTAAAAAAAAATAGGACGGGCACGGTGGCTCATGCCTGTGATCTCAGCACTTTGGGGAGCCAAAGTCAGAGGACTGCTTGAGCCTAGGAGTCCAAGACCAGCCTAGGCAACATACAGAGACTTCATCTCTACAAAAAATTTTAAAAATTAGCCAGGCATGGTGCATGTCTGTAGTCACAGCTACTTGGGAGGCTGAGGTGGGAGGATTGCTTGAGCCCGGGAGGTTGAGGCTGCAGTGAGCTGTGATTGAGCTACTGTACTCCAGCCTGGGTGACAGAGTGAGACCTTGTCTCAAAAAACCAATGAGAATAATAAAGAGGAAAAATTTTTACTCATGTAGCAAAATAAATTGTGGGATACACACACACACACACACATCTGCATATCTATATATACTCAAAAAGTTTACAATCTCACAGATGAAATATGTAGATGTTGAAAATAGTAATCCATACTTGGACCTTTGTTCTTACCTAAGCCCTGGGTCCCTTGTTTATCTCCCCAACTTGCCTCTCAGTATCCTGCCTGCTGCCTCTTCTATACACATAACTGTTTTTGAATGAATGACTGTGAGTGAGAAGCGTGCACGGGTCTTATCTCTTCTGAGAGCATCTAATGCAATGGAAAGAAATTTGGCATCCAACATACCTGGTGTATTCCCAGCTTCATCTTTTATCAGCTGTGAGACTTGGGGCAGGATCACTGTTACTCCATCTGTAAAAGGGGACTATGGAGAGGAATCAAGATAATTTGTGTGAGTTCCCTAGAGCAGCCCTGAGCTCTGGCAGTTGCTCAAGGCATGGTAGCTGCTCTCTTGTCACATGCACAGGGCGGCGTGAGGTTACACCATATTGGAGCTGCAGGACAGCAGAGAAAAAATGCAATTATTTCGTGTTGGGGTAACCAGGGCAGGATTTCTGGAGGAGAAGTATTTAGATGGGGTACAGAAAGAGGGCCCCCAAGTGTGGTAGGTAGAGATGGGAAAGGGAATCCAATCCAAGTGAGGGAGAGCTAGGGTGAGGAGGCAGAAAAGCAGAAGGAATGGCAAGGCTGTAGAAGGTAGGGTGGTTTATTTGGAGGAAGATGCAGCTGGAAAGGTAAATTGGGACCAGGTTTTAGAGGGTACTGAGTGGCAGGCAGAGCATTTGAACTTCATCCTGTGAAAAATGAGCAGCCATTGGAGGTTTTGAGCAGATGAGTGACAGGTTTTACATGTGATTTTGGTTTTGGTTTTTTGAGTTGGAGTCTCACTGTCATCCAGGCTGGAGTGCAGCAGCACGATCTCAGCTCACTGCAACCTCCGCCTCCTGGGTTCAAGTGATTCTCATGCTTCGGCCTCTCAAGTAGCTGTGACTACACGTGCGACCCACATTGCCTGCTAATTTTTGTCTTTTTAGTAGAGGCGGGGTTTCGCCATGTTGCCCAGGCTGGTCTTGAACTCCTGAACTCAAGCAATCCACCCACCTCAGCCTCCTAAAGTGCTGGGACAATTACAAGCGTGAGCCACCGTGCCCAGCCGAGTGACAGGTTTAAGAAATTATATTTCTTTGGGGCAAATTGTGGGAAAAGTCACAGCAACAGCAACTCAGTGCAAAGATGGGTGCACATTTCAGAGATGGACTTTGAAGCAGACTTTACTGAACTCGTTCTAAACAGACGCTATGGTGCAAGCAGCTCGTGCGTTCTGGAATGTGAAGCCTCTGATAAAGGTCTTGGGAGAGAGATTGGAGTCATCTTGGATAAGGGTGGGGGTAGGACAAGATGATGTAGGATAGGTTTTTGAGAGGAGGGAAACTCGTGTAGGGATTTATGGCTCTCACTACCGTGGCATTTAAATGGATTAGTCATGTAAGATCTTGAATGTGGGCATACGGCTGGAATCTTCAGGGACCCAGGGTGACGAGGCAACTTTATTTTAGCCGAAAAGCAGCAAGTTCTTCAGCTCTGAGTAACATTGATGTCAAATAACAACCACTTAGCACTGGCAAATAAAGATGAAAAAGAAAAGAAAAATGAAAGAATAAAAAAAGGAGGAGGAAAGGAAGAAAAAAGAGGAAAGTACTGGAGAGATAAAATAGGAAAGGAAAAAGTGAGGCAGGTCATAGACAGGGATGCGTTCCGCTCAGTTGCCTGTCATGCGCTGTGCTGCCCAAGGCGCCTGCCCTGCCTCCATCCGTCACTTCAGCTGGCCGAGAGGAGGTCCAGGATGCCAGAAGAAGACTATAGTCAATTTCATCTTTCTGACTATAAACAATTCAAATGGAAAAATGTTGGATGAGACCCCAGTGGCTCAGTCTGGATGGAGGAGATTTACTCATCAATCTTTGAGTTTTTTTCACTTCTGGGGATTGTCACCCATGTCAGATCCATCTGGACATCTCAGCTTTTTATTTTTTTTCCAAATGTCTTGCCAGGAAGAATACTTAACACATTTAAATGTAAGAAACTAGGACATAGAGAGAAAAAACCGGGTGTTAGCATCAGTTTCTCCCTTTTTCATAAAGTCTAAGTGGTATTATAAGATCATTAGATCCATTGAATAAATGAATTTGGCCGGGCGCGGTGGCTCAAGCCTGTAATCCCAGCACTTTGGGAGGCCGAGACGGGCGGATCACGAGGACAGGAGATCAAGACCATCCTGGCTAACACGGTGAAACCCCGTCTCTACCAAAAAATACAAAAATCTAGCCGGGCGAGGTGGCGGGCGCCTGTAGTCCCAGCTACTCAGGAGGCTGAGGCAGGAGAATGGCGGGAACCTGGGAGGCGGAGCTTGCGGTGAGCTGAGATCCGGCCACTGCACTCCAGCCCCGGCGGCAGAGCGAGACTCCGTCTCAAAAAAAAAAAATAAAAATAAAAAAATAAATGAATTTATTCAACTACTATGTCACAAGGGCTTGGTAGACACCAGACACTCACTGTACAAGCTACTGCTGGGCTTCTTTTTGTTTTTGTTTTTGTTTTTGTTTTCTGAGACAGGATCTGGCTCTATTGCCCAGGCTGGAGTGCAGTGGCATGATCTTGGCTCACTGCAACCTCTTCCTCCTGGGTTCAAGCCATTCTCCCACCTCAGCCTCCTGAGTAGCTGGGACTACAGGTGTGGACCACCACACCCAGCTAAGTTTTGCATTTTTTTTGGTAGAAACAGGGTTTTGCCATGTTTCCCAGGCTGGTCTTGAACTCCTGAGCTCAAGTGATCCATTCACCTTGGCTTCCCAAAGTGTTGATATGACAGGCGTGAGCTACCGCACCCAGCTTGGGCCTCTAATAGGACCCCCTATGTCATAAAGATGAGATCATACAACAGACAAAAGAACAACAGAGATGATATTGCAAGATGTTCCCCTAGTTACGTGTCTGGTAAAAAACAAAACAAAAAACAAACTTCATTCTCATGAGTTCTTCCTTACAGCTCCCTACTACTCTGCCTTTTCCTGTTTTCTGCTTGTACCACTGATATCTTCTGTGCTTGAAAGTGCTGCTTGAAAGTAACTTCAAGGCTAAATGATCCCATTTCTTTAGCAGTCAAACTTGAATCAGGATTGTTTGTTACTCTACTTTCCACCAGCTATAGATTGAATGTTTGCATCCCCTCAAAATTCCTATGTTGAAATTCTAACCCCCAATGTGACGGTATTAGAAGACGGGACCTATAGGTAGTAATTAGGTCCTATTAGGTCTAATGAGGTGGAGTCCTTAGGATGGGATTAGCACCCTTAAAAGAAGAGGCACTGGTCCCTCTGCCTTGTGAAGATATAAAGAGAAGACAGCTGTCTACTAGCTAAGAAGAGTGACCTGATCAGACACCAAACCTGCTAGGGCCTTGATCTTGGACTTCCCAGCCTCAAGAACAGTGAGAAATACATTCCTATTGTTAAGCCCCCAAGTCTATGGTATTGTGCCATAACAGCTGAGCTAAGACACCATCTTTACAACTCGCTTCTAATGCTAGCTAGTTATCCAGGCCCTCCCAGGGGTCAGGCCTTTTACTTTCATTATCTGTAAGCCTCACAACAACCTCTTACAGGAAATTGAAACTCAGCCAGGTTTCATTACTGGCTTGGAACACATGGCTAGAAAGTAGCAGAGTCAGGCTTTGACCCTTCAGTCTGTCCAGATTCTGCAAAGTGGTCTCTTTCCCCCACACAATATGTCTCCCAACCCCCCAGCTGTGCGTTATTTCCCACTCTGTTCTTGCCCTTGCCATGGAACCAGGGACTTTCAATTAGGAGACTGTGTCCCTTGGTTTTCTCTCTATTAATAAATGTTTGATTGATTCTAAATGAGCTGTCACTATGCCTTGGTGTGAGAATTACAAGCAGCTCCACGAGCAGATTGTCAGGTGACAGCCGCGTGACCCAAGCTGTTACTGTGGCAGCAGCTGTGGAGGAAGAGTATTTAATTATGGAGATGGGAGGAAGGGGACCAGTGGGTCTCAGGGAAATACTTGGTTGTTCCCGGCCTCATCAACTCTTCGGGATTAAGAAACTAGTCTTTGTTCTGTCTCTTCGTATCCTTTTGATTTTTAAAATAAAATGTAAGTCAAAGTTCCTTATTGCATTTAAAATCTGCACCAGTTTTGTTCTCTGGTTCTCTTGGGCAATAGGAGTGATAAAGTGTGAACTATCACCTTTGAAACTCGTGCCTGAGGAGCTTGACTCAGATCTGCAAGCATAAAGGGTTTAAAGAGTTCTGTTTTTTGCCTGAGCCCAGGAGTTCCAGGTTGCAGTGAGCCATGGTTACACCACTGCACTCCAGCCTGGCGACAGAGTGAAACCCTCCTTTCAAATATATGTATTTGATATATCAAATATATATATATATAAAATATATGTGTGTGTATATATATATAAAATACGTGTGTGTATATATATATATATATAAAACACATAGATAAAAGGTGCCCCATCTGCAGGTGAGCACAGCCCTGTGCAAAGGACAAGACTCTTGAGTGAAGCGGCAGGCTGGACTTCAGCTCCATTCAGCCCCTGGGTGGGGTGCCCTTATAACCACAAAGCCCACCCCCCATAACCACGCACAGCAAATCTAATGCTAGGCACGTTTTAATCAGTTAGGATTTATTAACTGTTATTAGTATTACTTACTGTATGTCCACCAAGTCCTGAATAAATGGAGACATTAAAAGGAATTAGGGTTTTGTATCATTATCAACGGGGAGACGTTGTTGCCTCACCGGTTTGTATTCGGTTTCCGAGAGGATCCCGGCCATGGATGCTAAATTCCTTAAGTCTGGTCTAGTAATAAGAGTGAGGGCAGGAGAAAGTGGCACTGATACAAGTGGCTGAGGTCAGGGGACTATCACTCAGATGCCATATTTCCCAATGTTCAGGTCTGCTTGGAGAAGCAAACATGGGTAGGGTAAAAAGTTTGAGGTGTTTTCTCAAACTTTGGGGGCAGAAAGATCTGGGGACAGAAAAACTGGGTTCCATCCCTAATTCCTGCCATCATGGGCCAGGCCTTTCATTCCTGCAGTCTCCTCATTTTAAAAATGTGGGTTACAATCACTTTCCTATATATGTTAGAGGGCTTTGAGGATTGCACAAGATAATTTCTGAAAAAGTACTGTGAATTCTATGAGATGCAATATAGATGGAAATTGTCATTTCTCTTCTGAATGTAATTTGTTAGGTTTGCTGAAACAAGAAGGCAAGGTTTTGGACTGTGAGCGTACTACAGGTAAGGATGTAAGCTTTATCTTTTCTTTCCAAACTGATCATGGATAGCCTTCTGTGCGATCTGGGCCTGGCAGGCGTGCCAAGTGCTCTTGAGTGACACCTGCTGGTCGTCGATGGAACCGTAGGGTCAGGGTACATGGGGACTGCCTCCCCCAGCCTTCAGCAGATACTTGACGACCTCTAAGTGTGCATTTTGGAGCGTTCCCTTCCCACTGGTCGGTGGAGACTACCTTTGCATTTCTTGTTCTGCCAAAAAGATTCACACTTGAAACCTATGACTAATTTGTCGTACCCAACATCCAGATTTGATGTGAGTTCCCAAAATAACCTTCTCGCAAACTCACCTAAGCTCTCAAAACCTTTTCTCTGTTCTCCACCATAATCTGCCTATGTATTCACAAGGCTGAACCATCACCAAAATTCCCGCAGGAAAAATAGCAATTCAGTTACAGAAAGTGAAGTAATAGTCCATTTTCGTAGTCGGGCTGCGTCCAGCACTGAGACACTAAGAATCCATGACTTCAGCTTTTTCTCCTGAAGCACTCCTCTAAAATGCACGACTGGGCACAGTTCCACTGGGAAGCTAAATAAATCAGGAAAACACAGTGGCCTGTGAGATGCTGAGAATTTAGAATCCAAGATAGCTTCAACTTTGATTTGTCCTTCTTTTTTCTAATGGATGTTCTCTTTAGTTTCCATGAATTTGTGAAACACATGTTTGTGGTTTAACCCATCAGTTTTTTCTGTACAGCAGGAAAAGTAAGTTTTGTTTTTTACTTAGAAGAAAACGAAAGCCTGGAGATGTTAAGCAATTTACTTAAAGTTCCAAAGGACATATATCTCAAATACGCTTATCAATAAAACGTGTGGGTCAGTGGGTAAGTTCGAAGTCAGCAAATGCTGAACTTTCTTTCACCGCTTTCCATCTGCCAGAACCAGTGAATGGGCTGATGATGCTGTCTAGTGTTAAGAAAAGACAAATGGGCAGAGCGCAGTGGACCACGCCTGTAATCCCAGCACTTCGGGAGGTTGAAGCAGGAGGATTGCTTGAGCCCAAGAGTTCAAGACCAGCCTGGGCAACATGGCAAGACTCTGTCTTTATAAAATATATAAAAAATAGGCTGGGTGCGATGGCTCATGCCTGTAATCCCAGCACATTGGAAGGCTGAGGTGGGCAGATAACCTGAGGTCAGCAGTTTGAGACCAGCCTGACCAACATGAAGAAATCCCGTCTATACTAAAAATACAAAATTAGCTGCGTATGGTGGTGCACGCCTGTAATCCCAGCTACTTGGGAGGCTGAGGCAGTAGAATCGCTTGAACCCAGGAGGCAGAGGTTGCAGTGAGCCGAGATTGCGCCATTTTACTCCAGCCTGGGCAACAAGAATGAAATTCCATCTCAAAAAATAAATTAAAAAAAAAAAATTAGCCAAGTGTGATTGTGCATGCCTGTAACCCCAGCTGTTTCAGAGGCTGAGCCTCGAGGATTGCTTGAGCCCAGGAGGTTGAGGCTACAGTGAGCCATGTTTGCACCACTGTGCTCCAACTTGGGCTACAGGGTGAGATCCTATCTTAAACAAACAAACAAGAAAAGGCAACTTATTCAAAGACCCGGATCCGACATTCTCTCACGAGGTGGAATTAGCTCCTGGGATGTGCAAGTATGATTAGAGATGTTGATTTAAACTTCAGCTTTGCAATAGAAGAAATATTAACCACCTTTCTTAGTTCCAAAAGAAACTCTCATAAAATAGAAGAGTTGCAATTAGAATCCTCATGTAGAATATTCAGGTATGTGTGGGAAAGTGATGACGAAATTGCTCTTTTTCACAAGAGTCTTGATGTGGAAAGCAATTAAGTGGGAACAAGAGTTAAGTCAGAAGGAAACTGGGAGAAACCCTTGAAACAAGTGGTTTGATCTACTTGGTGGCCTGTAACTCCCACCGCCTTAAAAGATCTGCATTTCTTTTCTTTTCTTTTCTTTTTTTTTTTTTGAGACAGAGTCTTACTCAGTTGCCCAGGCTGGAGTGCAGTGGTGCGATCTTGGCTCACTGCAAGCTCCGCCTCCGGTTCACGCCATTCTCCTGCCTCAGCCTTCCGAGTAGCTGGGACTACAGGTGCCCGCCACTACGCCCAGTTAATTGTTTTGTATTTTTAGTAGATACGGGGTTTCACCGTGTTAGCCAGGATGTCTCCATCTCCTGACCTCATGATCCATCCGCTTTGGCCTCCCAAAGTGCTGAGATTACAGGCGTGAGCCACCGTGCCCAGCTTCTTTTCTTTTTTCCTTTTTTTTTTTTGTTTGAGATGGAGTTTCGCTCTTGTTGCCCAGGCTGGAGTGTAAAGGCGCGATCTCAGCTCACTGCAACCTCCGCCTCCTGGGTTCAAGTGATTCTCCTGCCTCAGCCTCCCAAGTAGCTGGGAATACTGGCGCTCACCACCATGCCTGGCTAATTTTTTGTATTTTTAGTAGAGACAGGGTTTTGCCATGTTGGGCAGGCTGGTCTCGAACTTCTGACCTCAGGTGATCTGCCCACCTTGGCCTCCCAAAGTGCTGGGATTACAGGCGTGAGCCACTGCGCCCAGCCAGGACCTGCATTTTACTTTACTCTTTTCATTTGAACTTCATTGTATGGACAGCACATAGTGCGCTCAGTCAGCACCTGTTGCACCCAGAGCAAGCTTTAACATGAGCTAGAATGTCTCAGAAAAGCCTCCCTGGTGAACCCCACCTGGCTTTGGCCAATCCAACTTCACGTTCCCACAAAAGGCATTGTACTTGCACAGGGCCTGAGCTTGGTCCACCACTGGAACTATCTTGTAGGAAAGATTGCTGGGCTTTGGGTATTTGGTAACTAACGTCTTTGCATTGGTTTCTAGACCAGCAGTTCTCAACTGAGGGCAAATTGGCCCCCTCTAGGACATCTGGCAATGTCTGGGGACTTTTTTGGTTTTATAATTAGGGGTGCTACTGGCATCTACTGGTGTGTCTAGTGAGTAGAGGCCATGGATGCTGCTAAACATCTTACCTTGCAAAGAACAGCCCCCCTCGACAAGAATAATCTGGCCCAAAATGTCAATAGTGCCATGTTTGAGAAACCCTGTTCTGGACCAGTTCAATTTTCTTTTTTAAAAATTTGTAGACACAAGATCTCGCTATGTTTCCCAGGCTGGTCTTGAACTCCTGGTCACAGACAATCCTCCCTCCTTGGCCTCCCACAGTGCTGGGATCACAGACATGAACTACTGCCTCTGACCCAATTCTTTTCTAAAGCAAGCAAAGTATAGTAGGATTATAGTGAAGCTTGTACCATACTGCTTTTAGCCTCATAAAAGAGGATCTGCCAAACTCTATTATGATAATACTGCTGTATAACTACCAACCACAGCACCTAGGCAACGTACAATAATAAACTTTTGCTCATGGGTCCAGAGTCAGCTGGGCAGTTCTGCTAAACTGGGCCAGGCTTGGCTGACACTGATGGAGCTCACTCAGGTCTCCGCAGTCATATGGTGGTTTGGCCTGGGAGCTGGCTGCTACAATATGAGTTCACTCAGTGGTGGGTGGGCTGTTGGCTGACACGGCAAGGGTAACTGGATCACATGGTCTGTCATCACCCAACAGGCTCACCCAGGTTTTTCACATGTCTGTGGCAAAGTTCAAGAGAAAGACAGTAGAAACATGAGAGGCCTCTGGAGGCCTGGGCTTGGAACTGGCATGTTACCACTTCCGCTGTACTCCGCTGGCCAGAGGAAGTTGCGAGATTCAAGGCCTGGAGGAACTTCTCATGAGAAGAGCTGCGAAGTCAATTGCAACGGGCAAAGGTACAGGGAGGAGTGAAGAATTGTGGAAATGTTTGCAGAAAATCCACCACACCCTTCTTCTCCAATCCTAACTCACACTATGCTTCAAAATTCACTCAACCACTACTTCAGAGCGCTTGGTCTCATCTCCTCTGTCCTCCTGTTGACTTCCAGGCCGACGTCTCTCATCGCACTCCTCACATGGTGACACAATCATGGGCACAACCATTGGCCTGCCCCAACTTGACTCCAGGCCATCCCGAAGGCAGGGCCCATGAACGCATGAATGAGGGAATATATGGCCTTAACGTTTTGTAGATCTGGCTGTAGAGCATAAAGAGCTTGGGTCCTGGAGTAAGAGTGAGAATGCCTCCATTCAAATCTTACTTTTGCCTCTTACTAGGTCAAGTCAAGCAAGTGAATAAATACTCTCTCTCTGCCTCTGTACAATGGGGAGAATAATAGTCCATAGTCCAGAGGCTTAGAGGAGTGATTGGCACAGAAGAATCCTCAGTCACGGTCGCATCTGTTATTATGAACTCCTCTTTCTCCATTTCAGTCTGGCACCTGGTTTGTAGAGACCTGTGACTTCATTCACTAGTTCATGCATTTAACAAGTATCCGTAGAGCCCTTAGTTACTGGCTAGACACAGCACTCCTTGCTCCTCCTCACACAGTAAGAGAAGCACACGTGTCACCCGGCGATTGACTCCTCAGTGTTTGAATTCATTTTCATCTATGGCTGGTTTTGCATTCCGTTCAGTCATTAGAAGAGATTGATGTTTCCTTCTGTAGAGGTGACACCGCCAGGGAGTCACCATGCTCCCAGGGAGAGGAGTCCATGCATCCTTTCTTTCCAGGCCTGACTCATGAGGGAGACGTTGCCTGGGCTGTTGAATTCCTATAGCTCACAGAGACAATGAGGAGAACTCTGTAGGAAGGAGATTTTAGCAAGCTCGAGAGCTGAATTCGGTGTGTTGCTATAACATTTTGGGAACTCTTAAAATAAGACACGTACGATTTCAGACAGATTTTTAAATGGCAGCATAAAATAGCTGCTTCTGCTGTAGACTGGTTTTTGTGGGTTTTATAACCAGAAAAAATTAGAAGATGGCTCATGAATAATACACTGACTCAGTTCTGGGCGTCGCAGTGCCCCTCACAGTGTGACTGTGTCTACTGCTTTTAATATCCTGCAGATTGACCGGGTGTCTCTCACTTAGCAGGTCTCAGCAGAAATGGAATCTGGCAGGAGGATGGCATCACCAGCTTCTTCCAGGTTCCAAGTTGCCAAGTCAGATGACTCTTGCTTGGCCTTGAAATTGTTCTCTTTCTTAGAGGTTTCAGGTTAGAATTGAATACCTCTGAAACACTTACGGGAGATCCTAGGTGTCTGGTGTAAGCTGGATTGCACAAGTAGAAATTTGGAAAAAACTCAGCCTAAAGTGGATTTGCATTTTCATGGCCCATCTCAGGGAATTTACTGTGATGTTATTGCTGCCAAACACCTGTGTCCATACTAATATTTTTTTTTTAGTCTCTAAAATACTTTCGTATTACACAATCAGAAGAATATAATTTAGCCTTGATTATACTGGCTTTGAACATATATTTGAACATTTCCATGTGAGTTAGTCTTGCTTTCAAAGTAAGGATTTAGATTTTTGAGTAAAAGTCCATGTCTCATGTTTACATTTTTTCCTCCACAATCCCTAGCACCAAGCTGGAAACATATCACTTGATTCCTACCTGTCAGTTGTCACAAACAGGGAGCTCACAAACTTGTTTAGTGTGGCTATTTTTTTTGTTTGTTTGTTTATCTTATTTTGTACCAGTGCAAAGTGAAAACAGGCAGTATAATTAGATAGGTATTACCCTGGGTCATAATATAAGCAGCCTAACATGGGATGAGGCCTCTATATGTTTACGTGGCCTTCCCTAGGAATTTGGGTTTCCACCAGTGCTCAAAGCTCATTTGCTTGGAGTTTTCTTTCCATTACCCATTCTCTAAGTCCTGCCCTTACTTCAAGGTACAATTCTAGTTCTATCTTTCCTGTGAAATCTTCCTGATGTGGCTCTTATAAGAGTCTCCCCTCTCCTGAGCACATCCACCATCTCCCCTCAGTTTTTTTGTTTTATAGGCATTTGTCTTGGCCAATTAAGTTGTAGATCCTTTTCAAGCAGGCTTTGAGTTAATATGGCTTTGTAGCCTCCTGATGACCTGTACAGAGTAGGTGTTAAATATGCATTTGTAGGCAAGTAAGAGTGGTGCTCCGAGAGGCAGTCATTTATCTTGGGCACTTTCCTGAAAGGACTAGGCCACATTGCTCTTGCCCAAATCTCCATTTACCGTTGATTACAGCCACAGATCTCTTTTTATCTTTTTTTCATCCTGATACTCTTTGTCATCATTAAAGATAGTACAAGCCTCCAAACCTTGACTCTTTCCCTGTATCGTCTCCAAAAGACTTTGTTTGTTTGTTTAGCATCTGTCTGCATTTTTTCCTTAGCTAACTGTTTTCCCGAATTAGTTCAATTTCAGGAGACAGACTGCAGCAAGAACAGTATTAGACACATCTAGTAGTGTCATGTTTCTTAACTTAACAGATAATTATTCAGCACCTATTCTGTGCATTGCGCTGAGTAACACCACTGGCAATTTATGACTCCTGTTCTAAGGAGCTTTTAGTCCGGTTGAAGAAATCCTACACATACACATGCAAAATACATACATAAATCAAGACACTATGAACAGTACTTAAATGTCAGTAAGTGCTACAAATTCCAAGGAGGGAGATGTCTCTAAAGAGTGGGGAAGATTTAAGGAGGAGACAGAGCTATTCTGGGCCTGGAGCACGAGTGGAATTTGTAGAAGTGAAATGGAGCAGGAAAGAGGCACCAGAGCAGGGGGACAATCTGGAGGGGGAAGACTTGAAGCCTCTGGGTCGCAGGTCATCTGACACTTAACTGTTATGTCCATGGACAGTCTATGAAAATGTCTGGTGCACAGTAGGTGATAAATCATCGCTTGTTTGTTTTATAGAAACTGTCAAAAGTGGACAACACATGGGAATAGGGCAGTCTAATGTGGATTTAGAGGGAGTGATGGGACATGGGATGGGAGTGTCAGGTTCCACTCACCTGCAACTGTGCCTGGATTAGTTCTGAACTTGGAAGGATTAAATGTCTAGATAAGCATTTGCACTTCAAGCAATAGATGGGATGCAGAGGGCAGCACTGATGATGTTCTTGCATATTTTGGAAGTTTCTAATTTGGAAAGTACACACGTTGAGGCGCCGGAAGGAGTGGGTGGCAGGAGAGGACCAAGTCTCTCCACTCATTATACTCATGTGGTGAGGTTTTTGTCTTCAACAATTTAGGAAATACTTATGTAAAAGTAAGACTTCTAAAATAAGAAAATCTCGAAATACAAAAATACTGAAATATAAATCCAAAAGGATCTAAATCAGGAATACAAAATTTAAAATACTGAAAATTCACGAGGACACTGCCTCCTCCTTCCCTGCACTGTTCAGAGTCAGCAATTCTGAGCAATTTCTCCGCCCTGAACCATTCAACTATTTTGTATTCCAGAAACCCCGCGTGATAGTGATTCTGCAATTTTGCCAAGTTGGAAATCAATTAGGGGCAAAAGTACTGATTAACCACTGAAGTTTTGTCTGGCTCATCAGCTCTGAAGTAAATAATGCATGTTCTATATGCAGCTGCTGTTCAGGGTGGCTGGGGAGGGGTGTTTGTGGAGGGACATGCCAGCGGTACTCTGTTCTTATTGTTCTCAGAGTTACACTTAATAATTGTCATCATTTTCCTGCATGGAGTTGAATTGATAATAAGCCATTTTGGTGAAGGGAGGTGAGGTGTGTGTGCTGAGAAAGAGGAAAGAGAGAAGCATTTTACAAATTGTGTGCATTCTACTATTTTAATTTATTATCATCAATCCTAAACAATATCTCAGAACTATGTTTATAGATAAGAGGAAAGTAACTATCTTACTTTATCTTTGTTCAAGTCAGAAAAAAGTAACCAACTGGCCCAAACAGCATGAAAGATCACCAGGCAAAAAATAGAAGAAATATACCCTATCACCAAAAAGTACATTGGAGTTGAAGTCTCTGTTGAAAAACTGCTTATTAGACTGAAGAATCTAGCAGGGTCATCAGAAAACTGGGTTTTCACACCCAGTTGGTTCGGCTGTCTCAGATGATTGTACTGCCAAAAAGCTCCTATGATTCCCTGCTTGGTCCCCTTAGTAGAAGGCCACGTCTTCTTAACCTAGGAATAAATAAAACTGAATGGATGCCTATACCCCCTCGTGATATTTTTGTGTCACACTTAACATACTTTGAAAAGACCAGGGAAATGACCCTATCAAAGAATAACAGGTATGTCCGCCTGAAGCATATCAGCATCTTAACTCTTCAATATACTTTGTGTCACTCCAGGAGATTCTGAGATGACTCTGTACATTCAGATTTATCTTGGATGGACTTAAATATGGATCATTGTAAGCAAGATTTGAAAACAAGACTTGATATCTTTCGTTAAAGCCACAGTCTCAGCTAGCTGGATTTATTAAGGGTCATTGTGCATCCAGCCTGCACTGAATAAATACTAAGGCAAATAGTGCACAATTCCTCCTCTTAAGGAATCGTGGTGAGCCATGAGATACACACACCGTAGTAAACACTGTCTCGAGGCAGCATGTGTTTATTGTGGTACCGTGGCAATCAACGAGTGGTACAGTCAGTGTCATTGGGTTCTAAGTAGGAGGGTCTGTAGTGTCTCAGGCACAGCGAGGATGTCAGTTTGCCTGGAGTTGAGGCCTTTCCTAGAAGGGTAAAAGGGGATAATGTTGGTGAGGTGGTTTGCAGTTGAATTGTGGAGGACATTGATAACCAGTATAACTTTAGTTCTTCAGGTAACTAAAACCCCCAGGAAGACTTTGAGCTGGGGCATCAAATTTACCTCCGATTTAGGAAGATAAACCTGGTAGCAGCGAGTTGGGCGAGTCAGAGTTGGGGCAACAAAGCCATCAGAAGGGTTAGAATCGTTTAAATGGCAGCTGGAGGACAATACGCCGGGACAGGAGCAGAAAGAGACCGTGAGAGGGACTGTGAAGAAAGCAGTGATTCTTCATGACAGGCTTCCTTCCTGCCGGATCATGTTACCGTAATTATTAGTACGTCCATCTTACTACTCTGATTAAATTACAAGTTTCTTGTAGGTAATGCCTTGTTTGCACAGAGGAGGCTCTGTTGGTTGCATTAAATGGTGTGCAACCTAATACGGTGAAATTAGATTTTTTTTTCACGCTATTGCTAATGATGTAAATCTGTTTAATTGTTCTCCAAGACATACCAACTATATGAGTCTTTGTTGGATATTGAGATTATTATTATTATTATAATTTTTTGAGACAGAGTCTTGCTCTGTCGCCCGGGCTGGAGTGCAGTGGCCGGATCTCAGCTCACTGCAAGCTCTGCCTCCCGGGTTTATGCCATTCTCCTGCCTCAGCCTCCCGAGTAGCTGGGACTACAGGCGCCCGCCACCTCGCCCGGCTAGTTTTTTGTATTTTTAGTAGAGACGGGGTTTCGTCGTGTTAGCCAGGATGGTCTCGATCTCCTGACCTCGTGATCCGCCCGTCTCGGCCTCCCAAAGTGCTGGGATTACAGGCTTGAGCCACCGCGCCCGGCGGATATTGAGATTATTTTAAGCAAAAGGTATATTTCCTGACAATGCATTACTTTGAATAGAAGCTTCCCCTGCCTACACATAAACAAACACACACACAAAACCAAAAACACACACACAAAAAAACCTCAGAATCAAAATGCTTCCTGTTTGACTAATAAAACAGAAAGGGAATGCTCAGGGAAGCAAACACTTGCTTTTTGAGGCAGAAACCTGAAAGCTGTGAGGGGTGTTAATCAGTTTCTCGGCCATTTAAGCATTCCTCACATTTGTTTTTCCACTTTTTTGATTCATCATTTTAAAAAGCCTCCAGCTTGGGGATTTCTGATCTGTAAAAAAAAAAAAAAACCTTTTAACAAACATCCCTAACACTCTTTTATGCGAATACCTCTTCTCCTCAGACTGCAAAAATAGAAACGACTTGCTATTCTAAATAATGCATAGTGTTCTCTTTGAGGTAGGACCTCTTGTTGCTACTTCAGCTTAAACACTGGCTGGGCTTTCTGAGTCTGGCCTCTTCCAAGAGCTACATGTTTCATGGGGCACCAGGGCAACCTCATATCCACCTCCGATACCAGTTGTGGCTATAAAGCTTCCCTTTACTGCTTTCTTTTTCACTTTCATTTAAAAACTGCTTATTTTTGGCTGGACATGGTGGCTCATGCCTGTAATCCCAGCACTTTGGGAGGCTGAGGTGGGTGCATCACCTGAGGTCAAGAGTTCGAGACCAGCCTGGCCAACATGGCGAAACCCCATCTCTACCAAAAAGACAAAAATTAGACGGGAGTGGTGGTGGGCGCATGTAATCCCAGCTACTTGGGTGGCTGAGGGAGGAGAATTGCTTGAACCCGGGAGGCAGAGGTTGCAGTGAGCTGAGATCGCGCCACTGCACTCCAGCCTGGGCGACAGAACAAGACTCCATCTCGAAAAACAACAACAACAGTAACAACAAAAAACTGCTTATTTTTATTCTTTTTGCTCATTTCAGTTCATCTGCTTTTCATATGGGAGATGGAATGAATATTCAGCATGGACTTTGAAGCCGGATCAAATCCGTTTCTAACACTTTACTAGCTGGATGACCTCAGTCAAACAACCTCCTGCAGCCTTTGCTTTCTCATTTGATAATAGGAATAATGATACTGAGTTGCAGAAATTTGTGAAGATGAAATAAGAGGAGATAATTAATATAAAGCATCCAGCATGTGGTAGTGTTAATAAACATTAGTTTCTTATTTGGTGGATATTTGTTTCTGAGCATTCTCGTGGTTAAGGATAATGTAGTCAATAAATAGGCCAATCCCTCTGTACTGTGTTGTTAATAAACAGTGGTTCTCAAAGTGTGGTCATTCAGCCAGCAGCATCATCGTCACCGGGAACTTGTTGGAAAGGCAAATCCTCAGGCCCACCCTAGTCCTGCTGAATGAAAAACTCCAGGGGACGGGCCCAGTCAGTTATGGTTTATCAACCCATCAGAGGGTTCTGATGTGCACTGAAGTTTGAGAACCCCTGATTCTAGATAAAGGTTTAGCACACTGTGTTTGTGGGTGTGGTGGGGTGTTAATCTAAAGGAAATAAACCAGCGAGGTGTAATTGGAGAGCGATTACATTATTTAGATTTGGTCTTTGGTGTCTGGTTCTATTGTTCATTCTCTTTCCTTGTCAAACTAAGTCTTTGGGATGAGGGATGCAGAAGTAAATAGAGTTCGATTTCTGTGGTCTGTTGAGATCTGAGGATTTGAAGTGGTCCTGAATCCCAGCCTCAAATAGCATAGCTCTGGTGTTTTCATTTTATTTATTTTTATTTAAAAAAAATTTTTTTGAGACGGAATCTTGCTCTGTTGCCCAGGCTGGAGTGCAGTGGCGCGATCTAGGCTCACTGCAAGCTCTGCCTCCGGGGTTCATGCCATTCTCCTGCTTCAGCCTCCAGAGTAGCTGGGACTACAGGCACCCGCCACACCTGACTAATTTTTTTTTGTGTTTTTAGTAGAGACAGAGTTTCACCGTGTAAGCCAGGATGGTCTCGATCTCCTGACCTCGTGATCCACCCACCTCAGCCTCCCAAAGTGCTGGGATTACAGGCATGAGCCACCACTCCTGGCCAGCTCTGCGTTTTTATATAGGCTTCTCTGTCTTTGGGGGGCCCGTCTGGCTTTGGGAATGGGATGGGAAGGCTAAGATGACACCAGGACTGGATGATATCCTCTATTCAGATGTTTTTCTTATTTAGAGACATCTCTCCACCTTCCATTTTTGGATTTTTCTTTCTTTCTTTTTTTCTTTTTTGAGACAGGGTCTCATTCTGCCACCCAGGCTGGAGTGCAGTGGTTTGATCATAGCTTACTGCAACCTCGACCTCTTGGAGTCAAGCAAGCATCCTGCCTCAACCTCCCTGAGCAACTGCAGCCACAGGAGTAAGCCACCATGCTCAGTTAATTTCTGTGTTTTTTGTAGAGACTGGGTCTCGCTATGCTGCCCAGGCTGGTCTTGAACTCCTGGTCTGAAGTGATCTGCCTGCCTTGGCCTCACAAAGTGCTGGGATTACAGGCATGAGCCACCATGCCCGGCCAGCACCTTCCATTTTTGGCTCTGAAACCAGACTTTGAATTTTTCTTCCCTTTTTTCTTTTTCATGTAATTTGTGACTTTAAGGGCTAACAAGGCTTTGGGGTTTGTGTGAGATGGGCAGGGAGGGAGGTCATCAAAGGATTGGCACTAAATGCTGTTGATCTTTTATGAGAAGTTACTCCTGAAAATTGGTGTCCAGTTCTGAGCTTTCAGTATTTTGGTGCACTTTGGGGTTAAAACGATAGCAAGACAGACACATAAACTAATCAATGGCTAAAAAATCTCAGTTTTCGAGTGTATTCCAAATAGCTAGGTTCAGGTGCCGCATTCGCTCTAGCTGGGTTTGCAGTTGGCTAGATACCGCCCCCTTGTGGGCAGCGGGTGTCACTGGCTCCTGTCGGGAGCAGCTTGATCAGCTCAGATCTCCTCGAGGAGGTCACTGGTTAAAAGTCCATGCCTTGTCGTTCTATTCTTTCTCCTGCCCTGAGCTTCTATCACCATTTGAATTTCCATCACCTCCATGCTAATCTGGGGCGATACAAATGTTAGAACTACCCAGTTACAGCTGTGTGGATCGGAGAGCTATGGCGTCTGGTACCACCGATGGGATTCTGCAAATACATGTGCCCCACCCCATGATGAATTATTTTTTTTTAAAGTTCAAAATTATGCAAGTAATATGTTTGTTGTAGAAAAATTTAAAAATTTACAGCCACAAGCCTATCACTTACGAGACAGATATTTTGTTATATTATTCTGTTAATATATACCTCTCCCCTCAATATTCCTACTGCCCACTTTTCTCTCTCCGGTTCCACTTTAATTCTATTCATCTATTCCAGGAACAAGAAAACAGAGAAGAGAGGAGGGGAATGGAGACCAGGCAGTGATAGAAAGTGAACAGCGCTTTATTCCTTGGCCTTGCCTCACTGGGGCTGGCTGCAGTTATCCTGAAATGAGACAGCACCCTTCTTGATTGCCCGGCCTGGTCATTTAAAGTACCACCTGTCCCACATAGCCCCTCTTCCTCTTCCTTCCTTGACCTCTTTTTGTCTATTTTTTTCTTTTCCTTTCTTTTCTTTCTTTTTTTCTTTTCTTTCTCTCTCTCTTTCCTTCCTTCTTTCTCTCCTTCCTTCCTTCCCTTTCTCTCTCTCTTTCTTTCCTTCCTTCCTTCTCTCTCTCTTTCTTTCTTCTTTTTTCTCTCTTTCTCTCTCTCGTTTTTTTTTGAGATGGAGTTTCGCTCTTGTTGCCCAGGCTGGAGTGTAATGATACCATCTTGGCTCACTGCAACCTCCACCCCTCCTGGGTTCAGGCGATTCTCCTGCCTCAACCTCCCTGGGAGCTGGGATTACAGGCACCTAACACCCCACCCGGCTACTTTTTGCATTTTTAGTAGAGACGGGGTTTCACCATGTTGACCAGGCTGGTCTTGAACTCCTGACCTCAGGTGATCCACCTGCCTTGGCTTCCCAAAGTGCTGGGATTACAGGCATGAGCCACCACTCCCGGCTTGTCTCTCTATTTTTGATCCCTTCTACAGGGTCAAATACCTCCTTCCCTTCTGCCTTTAACATCCTTTTTATTTTCAATGGAAGAGACAGAAAAAGATGGTGTCTAAGTATTACTGTCTGGGCTGAGAATATGTTTTCCTGGATCTTGGCTGAGAACTTCTGGCCCAGCCTTTCTTGGGCTTGTTCATATTTTTCTTGCTGAATAATAAAGGCTCTTACATATTAGAGTTATTAACCCTAGGTCTGTCATTAAAGTTAAAAAAAATGTAATTTATTCATTCAACACCATATTCAACACCTTCATGCATTCAGTCAACAATCATTCAGCACGTAGGATGTGTTATCAGGTGCTCTTCTAGATTCTGGAGATTCAGTGATTTACAAAAGGAAAGATGGGGTTTCTGCTTTCATGGAGTTTAAGTGAAGAGGGAAGAGAAATGTGAAAGCAAGTAAATAGTTTTAGATTTTGGTGAGTGCTTTATTGTTGTTGTTGTTGTTGGTTTTGAGTCAGGGTCTCTCTCTGTTGCCCAGGCTGGAGTCAGTGGCTCACTGCAGCCTCAACTTCCTGGGCTCAAGAGGTCCTCCCATCTCAGCCTCCTAAGTAGCTGGGACTACAGGAATGCACCACCATGCCTGGCTCATTAAAAGAGTTTTTTGTTTGTTTGTTTGTTTGTTTGTTTTTGTAGAGACTGGATCTCACTATGTTGGCCTGGCTGTTCTCAAACTCTTGGGCTCAAGTGATCCTCCTGCCTCAGCCTCCCAAAGTGCTGGGATGACAGGTGTGAGTCGCTGCACCCCGCAGGTGAATACTTTTAAGCAAAGTAAGGTGATGGGGGAGGTTGTTCCTTTAGTTGAGGCTGTTGGGAAGAGCTGCTCTGAGTAGGTGGGATCCACACCAGGACAAGGAGTCAGCAACATTTCAACCTGGGAAGAACCTTCAGACAGAAGCCAGCGAAAGGGCAAATACCCCACAGTGCGAGTAAGCCTGCTGCACCAGTGTCCAGGTGAAGACTGTTGATACCACGGCATGGAGCACAAGAGAGACAGAATTAGCTGGGCAATGAGGCCCAGCTGTGTCTGTAGCCCCCGCTACCCAGGTGGCTGAGGACTGAGAATTGCTTGAACCTGGGAGGTTGAGGCTGCAGTGAGCTGAGATCGTGCCGCTGCACTCCAGTCTGGGTGAGTGAGAGTGAGACTCTGTCTCAAACAACAACAACAACAACAAAAACCAACAAACAAGAAGAGGGACAGCGGGAGGCTATGGGGTTAGAGAGGTAGTGAGACCGTGGTGAATTCAGTCCTTGTCTTAGATGAGGTTGGAAATGAAGGATTTTATGGGCATAACAGATGGTCTCATTTACATTATTCAAAGGGCATGCAGGAGGTTCTCTGGCAAAAGGACAGTGAGGGAGGCAAAGGGGGCACCACAGATAGTGAGGAGAGCTGTGTTTCGGTCCAGATAAGATGTGATGATGGCTTAGCTATAGGTGGCAGCCACTGGGGCGGGGAGAAGACAATGAGCCCTAGACACTCCTTGAGGGAAGAGCTTACGGGACTTGCAGCTGAACTGGATTTAGGGCAGAAACGAAGAATCAGAAATGTTTGCCTTTCAGTGTTGTTTATAGTTTGTGTGTGTGTAGCCTTACTAAAATACTACATTTTAAATGTATTTATCTGTAGCAAATATTACTATTTTTCGTGGCAAGAACTTGTGCTCTGAGTAATTTGGGGGATATTTCACGTGGGCTTTGTTTAACAGCCTAAATGGCTGCAAAGATCTCATCAACCAAACCATTCACCTTCCTCACATCCTCATTTATTCAAAACAGAGGATAAGAGATAGACGATAGAACAATATTTTGACGTAAGAAACCTACTTCGGCACCATAGAAAAGAAAAATAATAATAAAAAATTTAAAAACTAAAATCTACTTTATGTTCAGGCCCAAGTCTGGGTTTTGAAAAATAATGAATTGGATCCTATGGACCCAACTGACAGCTTGTTCCAGCTTTTAGGAGCATTTTTCTCCTGGTCCTGCTGTTACTCATTTGATGCTGAGAAAGAGAGATCAATGAAGCCGTGACATGAGACATCTGGCAGCAACACTTCTCTATCACATTTCCAGCACCTTCTATGAATGAGAAATGCAAACCCAATGGCTGGCTGGCTGCTTGTCAGGGCTCCCTTTGTTGGACTTCCTCACGCTGTCTTGTTTGGATTTGTGATCACTCAGGCAGGATGGACTAGGGAGCGTATACGTGTGCACGTGTGTTTGCACGCCTGTGTGTGTGAGCGAGCCTGTGTATGTCTGAGCACATTTGTGAAGGAGGGAAAGATGACAGAGAGGAGAGGCAGATAGGAAAGCCTAGAGAGGGAAACAGCAAGACCCCAGAGGCAGAGACAGAGTCCGAGGCAGAGACAGGCTGGAAAGCTAGAAACCCGGTAAGTGAGGGTGGATGGGTGATGTGTTCTCAGATTCCTCACTCTGAGGCTGTAAAACCTGCTGAGAAGAGATGCCGGGGGACTCACAGTCATTTTCGGTGTCTCTCTTGTGTGGGACTGAGTCCTTCTACTTTCTCTGTACTCAAGAGAAACTGAGACTTGTGGTGGAGAAACCAGACGAGGCTTGGGAAGGCTGAAGCAGCAAAGGGAATGAAAGAGTTGGATTTTTTATTTGGTAGGGATATGGGTTGATTTGTGTCCTCCAAAAAAATATGGTCAGGTTCTAACCCGGCATACCTGGGAATGAGATCTTGTCTGGAAATCGGATCTTTGCAGATGCTATCAAGTTAACACGGTCTTTAGAGTGAGCCCTCATCCTATATGACTGGGATCCTTATAAGGAGGGGGAAGCTGGGACAGAGGGAGAGCACCAAGTGACGACAGAGGCAGAGATTGGAATGATGCAGCTGCAAGCCAGTGAAGGCCCCAGACTGCTGGCCGCCACCCAAAGCCGGGAAGAGGCAAGGCAAGGAAGGATTCTCCCCTACAGGGGTCACAGGGAGCCTGGCCCTGCTAGAAACTTGATTTTGGACTCCATCCTCCCATAATTTCAAGCCGCCCAGTTTGTGGTACCCTGTTACAGCAGCTACAGAAAACAAAGGCAGGCAGGTAGTAGACCCAGTACATCATCAGTGTGATGCCACAGTCAGAAAGCTTAGTATGAGTTTGAGCTGTATTAATAGGAGTATAGCATCTAAAATGAGGGAGGAGGGGGTTGTCTTCCACTCCTGGATGTTCATGGTGCAAGTAGACAATTGCATTCACTCCTGAGAAGTGTATTTGGCAGGACATGAACAAGCTAGAGATTGTTCAGAAAATACCCAGAGTGGGAGAGGAGCCTGGAACCCTGCCACATTGTCACCTAGACTTTTGCAATCTGATGCCAAGTTCCCTTATTTTTGTAGCTGTAACTCATAACATTTCCATATATATATATTCAATCATTCATTCAAATAAAGATAAACTGAGACCCAGGCTGCCTTCTTTTTTCATTCCACAGATGACTCATTCCTGTGCCTTCAGTTTGCATCTCCATCCAAATTTCTCTCTGGAGCTCCAGATCTACTTATCTGCCCACCTACTCCACGCCGGTCAGTGATCACCTAAGCTCGTGGAACTCATTATTTACCCCCACCCCCAAGACTTGCTCACTCCTCTGTTAACCCTGTCTCAGCAAAGGGCTCCTCTTCCCACTTGACTGCCTGAGCCACAGCTGTGGGTGTTCTGGAAGCTCCTGGAGGGCTGGACCTGAGCCTGCTCTTTCCCCAGGTTCCCCTCTGGTTCCCAGGATAGGTGGTGCCCACAGTGGACACTCACTTAAGTGGACAGATGGCCCCTCTCCTGCTTTTGCCCCCATGGGAAAGCAACACTTAGTTTTTGGTTTGTCTTGAAATAAGGCTACCTAGGGACACCACAAATATTCAGTTGTTTAAACGACATGGATTTTCTGGGAATATTTTAAAAGACTGAAGATTGGGACAGTGCATTAGAACATGTGCTTTCTTCTTTTTTTCTTTTCTTTTTTTTTTTTTTTGAGACAGAGTCTCTCTCTGTCACCCAGGCTGGAGTGCAGTGGCGTGATCTCAGCTCACTGCAACTTCTGCCTCCCAGGTTCTAAGGGGTTCTCCTGCCTCAGCTTCCCGAGAAGCTGAGATTACAGGCATGTGCCACCACACCCAGCTAATTTTGTATTTTTAGTAGAGAGGGGGTTTCACCATGTTGCCCAGGCTGGTCTCGAACTCCTGACCTTAGGTGATCCACCTGCCTTGGCCTCCCAAAGTGCTGGGATTATAGGCATGAGCCACTGTGCCCGGCCCATGTGCTTTCTTAAAAGTAAAAAAAAAAAAAAAATCAAGGCAGAGATAGTTTGCCAAGTGGTATTGTCAGTGAATTCTTTGAGAAGGGCATCAAATCCCACTGTTCCTAAACAGTTAATTTGAATATTGATCTGACACTGTGGCATTACCTTCACCTTACAAACCTCTAGAGAAAGTTGATGGTACTGAACAATAGAAGGTAAGTATTCAGACTCTTACTTTGGGTTTTAACATAATACCACCGCCCTCCTTCCTTCCCTCCCTGCTCCCTACCTCCTTGTTATGAACTGGATGTCTGTGCCCCCCATCCCCTAGAATTCATATGTTGAAAGCCCCAACCTCTAATGTGACAGTATTTGGAAGAAGGACCTTCAGGAGGTTTAGGTGTGGTCATGAGGATGGAGCCCCTTGATGGAATTCATGTTTTTATAAAAGGAAGGAGGAGACCAGAGCTCTTTTTCTCTCTGCCATGTAAGGACACAGCAAGAAGGCTGCTGTCTGCAAGTCAGGAAGAGAGCTCTCTCTCCAGGAATTGAATTGTCAGCATTCCTCTTGGACTTCCCAGCCTCTAGGACTGCGAAAAAGAAATACCTGTTGTGTAAAAGCCGCTCAGTCTCTGATATTTTGTTATAGCAGTATGAATGGACTAAGACACTCCCTTTCTCCCTCCCTCCCTTTCTTCCTTATTTCTTCTTTCCTCCTTTTTCTCTCTCTCATTCTCTTTCCCCCAGTTGCAATCTCTTTTCCAACTTCATTTCTTGTGGGCAGAAAGAACTGCAGGGTTTCCAGAGGGCTTCTATTTAGGTCATGGCAAGCAGCTCAGGTTTCACAAGCACAGGACAGATGGTAGGCCAGCTTTCCTTCCAAGCAGAGGGCTCGCCCATCAGAAGGAGGCTGGTTTATTCGTTGGCCAAATTGTTTATAATATCATGCTTATCGTGAGTGTCTTTTCTTCATTCTAGACTTTTGTGGTTAAAAACATAAAACCAAACCCTTCGAGAACTGCTTTGGTCTCTTTCTTTATTTTATTTTTTAGATTTGAAAATTCCAACATCTACTTATTTATTTATCTTTAGAGATGGGGTCTCACTCTGTTGTCCAGGCTGGAGTACAGTAGTGTGATCATAGTTCACTGTAACCTGGAATTTCCAGGCTCAATTGTCCCATCCCAGACTCAGGAGTAGCTGGGTCTATAGGAATGCACCACCCCACCTGGCTAAGTTTTAAATTTTTTTGTAGAGATAGGGTCTTACTGTGTTGCCCAGGCTGGTCTCAAACTTTTGGCTTCAAGCAACCCTCCCACCTCGGCCTCTCAAAGCACTGGGATTACAGGTGTGAGCCACCGTGCTGGTGGGCGGGGGGGGGGGGGGTGGGGGGGGGGGGTGGGGGGGGCTTTGGTCTGTTTCTGCCTAACAATTCTGCATTGCCTATGTGTGGCAAGGGAAAACGATGATAATTGGTGAGGTGTGTCTGGCAACATGAGGATGGGAATGCAGGCCAAGGGCATGGGCAGAGCTTTCTGGACAGATGAAATTAAGCTGAGTGGGTGCCTGTGAATGTATTGCAGGCAGAATGGTATGGTTGGTAAAGGCAACTCAAGGATTTGGAAATGAGGACTCTTGTTTGAGACCCAGGTCTGCCACTTAATAGCTATGTGACTTGGCAAGTGATTTAAGCTCTCTTCCTCAGTTATTTGATCTGTTAAATGGAGATATAACTATTTGACTACGTTGCTATGAAGATTAAACAAGTCCCCATATAGGAAAAGTACCAAGTAGTGATTGTCTCAAATATGGAAACTTCACTCTGATGGTTCCTGCCCCTTCCATCTAGATCCTCAATCTCTTTTCATATCTGTCTTTTCCTCTAAACAATGCTTTTTATTTTTTATTTTTTTGAGACGAAGTCTCACTCTGTTACCCAGGCTAGAGTGCAGTGGTACAATCTTGGCTCGCTGCAATCTCTGCCTCTGGGTTCAAGTGATTCTCCTGCCTCAGCCTCCCGAGTAGCTAGAATTACAGGCACCCGCCACCATGCCCAGCTAATTTTTGTATTTTTAGTACAGACGGGGTTTCACCATGTGGGCCAGGCTGATCTCAAACTCCTGACCTCAAGTGATCCGCCCGCCTCGGCCTCCCAAAGTGCTGGGATTACAGGCGTGAGACACCGCACCCGGCCTCCCCTGTCTTTTGACTTTGACCCTTGTTCTGGCCCCAGCAGGCCTGAGTCTGTGGGCAAACCTCCAGCTAGATACAGATTTATTCAGGGAATTGGAAGGCGGAGAAAACAGTTGGTGGGAGATAGGCCATTAGTAACTTTAACTTAAAGGGGTTAAGGAGAGCAAAACCCACCAATGTTCCTATCTCTTTGCCAAATATCTCTCAGGAAAGTGGTGAATTCTTGCTTGAGTCTCAAATTTTGTACTAATGAGAGGGACCTGTTTTACCCAGAGTTATATCACCTCTGCTTTTTATCCTGGTATTATTCACTTCCAAGGCTGTCACTACCACTGGACTTTTGGCTGAAAACTATCAAAGAAACCATGACGGATTAGGACCTACTGGGTGAAGGGTGTGAGCGTTGTGTGTGGGGGTTGGCAGAGGAGAACACAGGGCCTCCGGCTGGCTGTCGTTGCCATGACAACTGCAGGAACTCTTGCTCCACCCATTTGAAATGTCCTGACTCTTGGAATGAAAGGCAGTTAATTGAAGGGTTTCACCTAACATCTGCGCAATTGCAGTGATTATCTGAGCAAGTTGGAAGGGAGTCAAAATGAGGTCTCAGAGGAACTTAGGCCTGAGACATCTCAGAATATGCATTTTCTAGTGGATTTGAGTGAGAGGATAGAAAGACTGGGGAAGGGAGTGCCTTCAGAGGGTACAAAGCGATAAAAGGGATCACTTCAGATCAAGAGTTTGAGACCAGCCTGGCCAATGTGACAAAACCCCATCTCTACTAAAAACACACACACAAAGAAATTAGCAGGGCGTGGTGGTGCGCGCTTGTAATCCCAGCTAGCTGGGAGGCAGAGGTTGCAGTGAGCTGAGATCGTGCCACTGCACTCCAGCCTGGGCAACAGAGAGCCAGACTCTGTCTCCAAAAAACAAAACAAAACAAAAAAACTAAGGGCAGGAGAGCAGAAATTCGATGTGAGAAATATCTTTACGAGGCAGAAGGAGCTGAACTTGTTAATGAATTGGAAGTATGGGGTAAGGCGAGAGTGACCAGATTTCTCATTAGGGCAGCAGTATGCATCGTGGCCTCCATGAAGTTCCCACCAAGATTGGGAACTGATCCGCATTCCCACAGGAGAGAAGCAGGCTGCGGGGGGTGGAAGAGGATCTCCACTTTGCACAGGCTGAGGTCTCAGTGCAAAACCTGGGCACAAAGCCACCCATTTCAATTCTGCTTTTTCATGTTGAACTGAAGAGAGTCACCCTCCTAGTCCCCATCCTGGCTCACGAGAGGAATCAAACTGAAATGAATGGGGAAAGGATTTTATTCATCAGAGTCTCATAATGTTGAAAAATCTCTAGTCTGATCACGAGGCCTATCCATCCAAATCAACAGCAGGGTTAAATTCATCCCTGTGAGCTGGCCGGCCCAGAGGCCCTGGAAAGAAACATCAACCATTGGCTGGGCACGGTGGCTCACGCCTGTAATCCCAGCACTTTGGGAGGCCGAGGCTGGTGGATCACCTGAGGTCAGGAGTTCGAGACCAGCCTGAACAACATGGAGAAACCCTGTCTCTACTAAAAATACAAAATTAGCCAGGTCTGGTGGGCACATGCCTGTAGTCCCAGCTACTGGGGAGGCTGAGGCAGGAGAATCGTTAGCACCTGGGAGGCAGAGCTTGTGGTGAGCCGAGATTGTGCCACTGCACTCCAGCCTGGGCGACAGAGGAAGACTCCATCTCAAAAAAAAAAAAAAAAAAAGAAACATTAACCATCATGTGAAAACTAAATTCATTAAATTCATTAATTCATTGCAGATCAATACTTGTAATTCTCCTTTTCTCTTCTCCTCTTGGGGCCCATATTAAAACCCGTGCTTGTTTTCTCCCTATGTGGCATATTCATGTCTACGATACCCTGAGTGTAGCAGTCGCTGTGACCTCTCATTGTTTTCCAGTTTCTGTTGCTCAGGCGGAGAGTTCTTTAGTTATTTGAGGCGTCCCTTGTGCTTTCTGGAATGAATGTTATTTATTACCTCGTGGCCTATATTTTAAGCCTGACTGACCCAAACGCTGTCCAAATTTAGCAAAAATGAATTCTGCTATCTTTGTGTGATCCATTTAATTAGAAAAAAGATAGAAAATACTTTGAAAATAATACAAAATAATTTCCAAAGCTTTCCCACATGTTGATCTCAGTTTGTCTTCATAAAAAGTCTGTGAGGTATGGCAACAGACGGGCCTGTTTTCCTGATGTGGAAGCTAAGGCTCAGGAAAGCTGAGCTTGCCTGAGGTCCCCAGGTGGATCAATAGCAACCGAAACAAGCATTTCATACAGCACCAGGCAGTGTACGAAGCACTTTCACTGATACTGTCTCATCGTGAATGACTATAATGGTCATTCTAGCTAGCTTCATTTCGTAGATAAAGAAACTAAACCTCAGGGGTCAGTAACTTCCTAGAGACCAGGTAGCAGTAAATGGCTATGGTGACACCAATGGTTGTACTGCAGCTCCATGTGGGCATTAACCACCTGAAGTTAGTGTAGACTCCACAAGGTAAATATCGGGAGCAAGCCCCCCAAAATCTGGCCATAAACTGGCCCCAAGACTGGCCATAAACAAAATCTCTGCAGCACTGTAACGTGTTCGTAATGGCCCTAACGCCCGCGATGGAAGGTTGTGGGTTTACGGGAATGAGGGCAAGGAACACCTGGCCCGCCCAGGGCGGAAAACCACTTAAAGGCATTTTTAAGCCACAAACAAAAGCATGAGCGATTTATGTCTTAAAGGCATGTTCCTGCTGCAGTTAACTTGCCCAACCTAGTCCTTTAACTAGGCCCATCCCTTCGTTTCCCATAAGGGATACTTTAATTTAATTTAATATCTATAGAAACAATGCTAATGACTGGTCTGCTGTTAATAAATATGTGGGTAAATCTCTGTTCGGGGCTTTCAGCTCTGAAGACTGTGAGACCCCTGATTCCCCACTTCACACCTCTATATTTCTGTGTGTATGTCTTTAATTCCTCTAGCGCAGCTGGGTTAGGGTCTCCCCAACTGAGCTGGTCTTGGCAGTAAAGGCGTCATTCTTAACAGGATTGTCCCCACTTAGATGTCAGCTGCAAATGGGTTCCCCAGGCACCCACATTTCTGACCAACTGGCTTCAAATCTGGGGGTCCCTACAATGTCCTTCAGGTTTGATAACTTGCTAGAATGACTCACAGAACTCGGGAAAGTGCTATTCTTGATTCTACTTTTATTCTAAAGGATACAAATCAGGACCAACTAAATGAAGAGATGTGTAGGGAGAGGTCTGGGTGGGCCTTGAATGCAGAGCTTCTGTGTCCTCTTTCTGTGGATCAGGGTGCATCACCCTCTTGGCATATTGGTGTGTTCACCAACCAAGAAGCTCAATGAGCTTCAATGTCTAGGGTTTTTATTGGGGGTTTCATTGCATAGACATAATTGATAACTCAATCTCCAGCCCCCTCCATTGTTTGGGCTCAAAGCCCCAACCCTCTAATTGCATGGTTGGTCTTTCTGATAACCAGCCTCCATGCTGAGTCATTTCATTATCTCTCACTCCTGGCCTCAGGCAATCCTCCCACCTCAGCCTCTGGAGCCACTGGATTACAGTTGCCAGCCACAGCACCTGGCCTGAGCCATCTCATCATAAACTCAGATGTGATTCAAGCAGCTCATGAATAACAAAGCCACTCCTATCACTTGGGAAAGTCTAAGGGTTTTAGAAGTTCAGTTCTAAACCTGGGGTAAAGACTAGACAAATTCTTTATCATACAGTAGTAGCAGAGCCAGGCAA
Organism: Piliocolobus tephrosceles; assembly: GCF_002776525.5. Taxonomy (NCBI): domain Eukaryota; kingdom Metazoa; phylum Chordata; class Mammalia; order Primates; family Cercopithecidae; genus Piliocolobus; species Piliocolobus tephrosceles. Next base: position 112,846,055 of record NC_045446.1, read on the forward strand.
GTCTGTGTCTGCAGAATCCAGCAAAGTGCCTTCTCCCCGTGCCCAACAATGTACCCCAAGCACCCAGCTCCCACTGAGCTTTCTGACGATGAGATTAGGAGAAAGTGAGAAATTGTGATGCATTCTGACCTCCAGAAGTCTTGGAGAGAGGTGTCACATAGCTCAAAATCACATCCTGTCCTTCTGTTTTGCCCACCTCAAAACCAGACCAAATCCACAGCTCTATTTCCACATTTCTAAGGTAAGAAGCCAGAAGCAGGAAGGATGCTGACGACAAATGTGCTGTTCTTCTCCCACCTTAGCAGAGAGCTTGTCATCAGGACAGCCCAGGGCTTCTGAAAGCAAGCCATGTGGGAGGTGCTAGCACAGACCTTGATTTCAGAGGTCTGCATTTAGCTTTAATCTGCATTTTAAACAGAAACCCTCCATCCCACACATCTCTCTGCCCTAGGAAGCTGTGTCCCAAAACTTGCAAAGCAAAATTGAGAGGTTGATGAGGAATGATTTTAAAGGAATAAAGGAATAAAATCCTGGGCGTGTAGGCTACAAAAGAAGAGTGTATCCACTTTAATTATTGATGCAAGGCCTTGTAGTGGTGCGCAGGAAAGGGTATGTGGCATCTAAATGCCTAGCACAGTGCATTGAGCCCTCCCATTTTTTTTTTTTTTTTGAGACGGAGTCTCACTCTGTTGCCCAGGCTGGAGTGCACTGGCGCAATCTTGGCTCACTGCAACCTCCGCCTCCCAGGTTCATGGCATTCTCCTGCCTCAGGCTCCCAAGTAGCTGGGACTACAGGCGTCTGCCACCACGCCTGGCTAATTTTTTGTATTTTTAGTAGAGACGGGGTTTCAGCGTGTCAGCCAGGATGGTCTCGATCTCCTGACCTTGTGATCCACCCGCCTTGCCCTCCCAAAGTGCTGTGATAACAGGCGTGAGCCACCGCTCCTGGCCAGCCCTCACAATTTTATGAAGTATGTCCTACTATCCTACTTTTTATTTTGTTTTATTTTATTTTGTGGGAGCACAGTGGCACAATCCCAGCTCACTGCAGCCTCCACCTCCCGGGGTCAGGTGATCCTCCCACCGCAGCCACCTGAGTAGCTGGGACCACAGGTGCACACCCCCACGCCTGGCTAATGTTTGTACTTTTCACCATGTTGCCAGGCTGGTCTCAAGCTCCTGGGATCAAGCAATCCGCCCATCTTGGCTTCTCGAAGTGCTGGTGTTACTGGAAAGGGGTCACAACCCAGACCCCAAGAGAGAGTTCTTGGATTTCACGCAAGAAGGAATTCCAGGCGAATCCATAAAGTGGAAGCAAGTTTATTAGGTAAGTAAAGGAATAAAGAGTGGTTATTCCACAGGCAGAGCAACGGCTGGGGTTGCTCAGCTGCTTGGACTTACTGTTACTTCTTGATTATACGCTGAACAAGGGGTGGATTATCCATAAGTTTTCTGGGAAAGGGGTGGGCAATTCCCGGAACTGAGGGTTCCTCCTCTTTTTAGACTACAGAGGGTAACTTCCTGATGTTGCCGTGGCATCTGTAAACTGTCATGGCATTGGCGGGAGGGTCTTTTAGCATGCTAATGAATGATAATTAGCATATAATGAGCAGTGAGGATGAGCAGAGGTCACTCTCATGGCCATCTTGGTTTTGGTGGGTTTTGGATGACTTCTTTACTGCAACCTGTTTTCTTAATATCAGTAAGGTCTTTATGACCTGTATTTTGTGCCAACCTCCTATCTCATCCTGTGACTAAGAATGCCTAACCTCCTGGGAAGGTCTCAGCCTTGTTTTACCCAGCCCCTATTCAAGATGGAGTTGCTCTGGTTCAAACACTTCTGACACTGGGATTATAGGCATGAACTATACTTAGTCCCTACTTTAATAAAGAAATTTAGGCTTTGAGAGATTAATGAATTTGCCCAAAGATAAGGAATTAGGAAGAGACAAAGCTCTGATTCAAACCCAGGTTCAATTCCAAGACCCACTCTCCAAGCTGCCTCCAGTAGTCAGTAAGAGCTTGGAAAATGTTGCTGTCATTTTTATTTGCTCGGTGTTGCATTAAATATTATTTTTGTATGATTATGTAATTAAACTGTGATCCTCAGAAAACCTGTACTTTTGAAAGCCCAGGGCAGCAGAACGAAGCTAATGAAAGGCAAGCTTCATTTACATGCATCCCGCTGGGAGAACGCTCAGGTCATTCCTCCCAACGCCCTGGTGCCCTTGCTTAGCTTGCTCTAAACATTAGGCCGTTGTCAGCTCTTAAACCACGGCTCATTCAGGTTCCTGGTGCAGAACAAATGCGCTATGAATGATAAAAGTCACAATCACATAAAAGGCTTGCTGTGGGATTGATTATCAAAGCAGCACTATTCCCAGCTCCAGTCTCTATTTTACCTCTGTGAATAAACGTGGTGGCCTAGGGAAGGGTGGGCGGGAAGGCCAGAGCTTACATTAGCTCAGAGCTAGTGCCACCTAGTGGCTGCCCGGGCGTCTGCCGGTCCCCGGGCACTGACTCCTACCAGGTGGGGTGGGGCTTCGGAGTTCTGTCTTCTTTAGGTCCTCAAGCAGGTTTTTTCACCATTACTGTGAGGAGAAGAGGTGCGAGGAAATCAACTAGTTCATGTAACTGCAAAATTCCAAATAACTGTGATGACAAATTTTTGGGCTTGACAATTTTGTTTGTTGTGACCTCATGCGGGTACAGGATGAGAAAACCCTGACTACCGCCTCTTTCAGATCCCTGGGCCCACTGATAACTGCTCCCATCCACACATGTTCAGGGTCCTCTTCTTCCACGTTTCTCCGAGGCATCCTCCATCAACACCACAGCCCAGGAGGAAAATGAGAAAGTTCAGGACTATCTCAGACCATTCACTCAACTGATTCTATCTCCTCAAGATGTTTCTCAGTCACCTGCCTGGTGGGGTACAACCAGGCATTTCCTGAGCACTATTCCTGAATAAGATGTAGGAGCATCAGCTGTGTGTCAAGCCTTGCGTAAGAGCTGAGAATACAAGGTTTGTAAGTCACATTTTCTAACTTTGCGAAAGGCGCAGTTGATTAAGGAGACAGCCTTGTTAAGATGTAATCACAATAGGAGACAATAAACGGTAGGTGGGGAGAGCCAGGAGAGAGGTATAATAGGGCGGGGTCAGGGTTTGGAATCGGATTCACTTGAGTTTGAATCCTGGCTCTGTCACTTACTTGTACACAGGACTTGGAGGAATTATTTGGTTTCTTTGAGTGTCAGTATTGTTATCTGTAAAGCAGACATACTAATGTCTGCCTTGCTGGATTGTAGTAGGAAACAGGCTCAATTGTGGAAGTAAATGAAGATCAGCCTAATGAGAACAAACAGAGTTTGCTATAGCAAGGGAGTTAGCCACCATTGCTTGGTTTGCCAGAGACTCAGAGGCAGGCAGGGGAATGGAAAAACTTCAGAATGAAGAAAGGGAAAGGCTTCAGGTCTGCTCTGATTGGAGGCTGTTGGCACTTGGAAGCTGAACAGGGCCCAGCATCTGGAAGCAGGGCATCTTCTGTGATTGTTTTGGGGAGCATATTTGGCGTTCTCTGATGCTCAGGTGGAAGCAAGGACAAAAACAAGGGAACTGCCAGTCATTGACCATGTCCTGGCCTTTCTGGGCCGATTGTTGTTGGAGAGGCTGCAGTTTGTTTTCCAAGCTGATTGCTGCAGGGGCTGCGGGTTGGAGTTTTATTGTCACATATGACCTGGCCACTGTCGGTTTGTATAGCCAGTCTCTCTTAATGCATTCAAAGCTTGTCACATGGTGCATGACATGCACAGATATTCAGTAAGTGGTAATCATTATTATAATTTTCTGTGATCAGAGGTGACTGTAAAATTGCAATTGAACCAGACCTTAGCGGAAGCCCTCTGACACCTGTTCCCCCTGTATCAGTCAGAGTCCTATCTGGAAAACAGAAACCATGCCTGTTATTTTAAGAGATAATTTAACACGCCTTTAATCCCAGCATTTTGGGAGACTGAGACAGGTGGATCACCTGAGGTCAGGAGTTCGAGACCAGCCTGGCCAACATGGTGAAACCCCGTCTCTACTAAAACTACAAAAAAAATTAGCTGGGCGTGGTGGGTGGGCGCCTGTAATCCCAGCTATCTGGGAGGCTGTGGCAGGAAACTGGGAGGTGGAGGTTGCAGTGAGCTGAGATTGAGCCACTGCACTCCAGCCTGGGTGACAAGAGCGAAACTCCATCTCAAAAAAAAAAAAAGATAATGTAATAGGGGACATTGGTTATAGGGATTGGGGAACTGAAAAAGCAAAAGGGGGCTAATGCAGTAATACAGAAATAGTTACTGCAGGAAGCAGCAGCTGCCAGCCCTAGGGCTGGAGGAACAGAGAGAAGGGATTGCGGCTGTTAAACTCTGAAGCCCAGGGGAGGCGCTTCCTTGAGTGTGGCCCAGATCTCTGAGGAGGGTGTCACTGCTCAGCTGATGCTGCTACCTCTGGAGCCTGAAGCAGGGTCCTGAAGGCTGGGACCTGAACCTCCAACCACCACGAGGCTGATTCAGGAGAGCAGAAGGTCCCTCGAAACTGGGAAAAATTGCTGCTGCTGCATGAAGAACCATTGTTGCAACGATATTGCCAGCAATAGCAAGCAAAAAGAGCCGGACGGTGTGTCTCCTGCCTCTAGCTTTCCTGTCTCCCACTAGTGTCCCTGATGACCGTAACTAGCAAAGGAGAAATGAGCCCCAGGCTCGGCATCATAGAGCAGAGTGTACAATGGTGGGTTTGTAATGGAAAGACAGCAGCTTGTTAACCAGGATACTCTCTTCCTCATTATTTACAGAACCTCGGTTCTGTTCAGGCATAAGTCGGATAAGGCATTAGGGAACACAGGCTCCCCTCTCCAGACCCAGGGGTAAATCTTGATTGGCATATGTTTTTCTTCATGTCCCTAAACGTTTTTGCAAAACTGAAAAACAGGCTGTTAAAAGTACACGGTTAACACCTGCTAGTCTCGATCGTTTCCTGCCCATGATCTACTCTTCCTTTCCCCCTTGAGTCTGGAAATACGTGGACCTGGGGGAAATCCGCAAGCCTCTCTTTCCACAGTGATTGTGAGGCAGCCTCTGCTTCCTCTCCTCTTTTTTTTTTTTTTTACTACCCAGAGCCAAGAGGGTCCTGGAGGACTTTTCAGCCTTTTCCTTAATGGAGCCAGAGAGAGGGAGGTACAGGGGTAGGAGTTCTTCTGTTCCACATTAGATCTTTCCATTCTAGATGGAGAGACTCTTCCAGGAGATTATAAGGCTGGAGATTTGGCCCATTCCATTTAGAGGAGGAAGGGCTCTGACTATGCTTTCACCCAGAAGCAACTAGCCTGTGCCAGAGATGATACCAGGCACTGGGAAAGCCGAGATGAACCAAGCATAGTCCCTTCCCTAGAGGAGTTCATAACCAGTGGAGAGACAGACTCCAATAAATCAATACTACATAGCGTGAGCACAAACTTAAGTGCCTGGCATCATGGAATCATTAATGCTTAATTCTGTGATAGTCTCAGACAACTTCCCAGAGAAGGTGACATTTGACTTGAGCCACGAAGTAGAAGCCTGCCAGGAGGGTGAAGGAATGAGCAAGCCCCCGAGGCAGATGCCATCACACGTTGGCTGGCAGGTGCACAGAAGTGTCTCCTTTAGGGACCTCTAAGAAGGCATGGGAGGCTGCACAGAGGGCTGGACACACAGCATCAGTGGGGTGGAGTTCTGGGATGTCGAACTTGCAGGGGTAGAAAGGGACCAGCTCCCGAAGAGCCTGGGATAACACGCTACGGAGACAGTGGGGAACTCGGGAGGACTGTGACCCAGCCTGCAGTGTAGACAGCTCACTCTAGCAACTGAGTGGAGGCTGGATCCGGAAAGGGAGTTGGCAAAGCTCAAGGCAGAGAAGCTATTGAGAGGCTGTGTCCTTGGTGGCTTTAAAGATGTGTGAGAGACTTGCCTGGCTCCCGCAGCCAAAGGGATTCAAAGCAGATGAATGGAGGGGAAAGGCTGTACCTGAGCTTCTGCGTGGTGGGCCCTCCCAGCAGAGATACCGTGTCTGACTGTAAAGACCACTTTTCAAGGAATATTGAGGCTTCCAGGAAACTAGTATGGAGACAAGTGCTGGCAGGCGAGGCAGGGAAGCAGAAGATGCACATTTGCGAGTGCAGTAGATGCCGGTTTGGGTGCCATTCCTGAGGCTCCTGATAACCGGTACAGACTTTGGGGCTGAGAAATGACATGACCAGAGGCTGTGATTTAGGAAGGTTCACCTGGGAGCTGTGCATAGGGTGATTCAGAGCAAGAAGGGTGTCCTGTTGTAAAATTTGTGTGCGGGTTGTGATTGCAAGGATCAGATTCGGCACAGTAACACTGGAAATGGAGAGGATGGGTAAGCTTTGGAAGGGAGATGGTGGAAGCTGTGATAACTGATTTGGGAACTGGGGTGAGGGCAAGAGTCAAGATGTTCCCAAGTCTTTTGTTAATGTAAGAGGGAATAGAAATTGGGAAGGCAGGAGAAGGAGCAAGGTTAGCGCCAGCTGTTAGTATCTGAATAATGGCCTTTTTCAATTTGTATCCTCGTTGCTGGTGTCCTGTAAAGAAGCCAAACATAGCACTTGTGACATCAGATGAGGATATTGAAGCCACAGGGAAGAAAACTACAAAGAAATAAGGAGTGGAGGCTCTGCGGACAATGTGATTTCTGGTGGTAATTTTCATTGCAACGATAATCACGATAATACCCCATTTATTTTATATTTCTGTTTGAAAGTGCTCCATTAGGCTAATTTTAGTGAGTATACAGTGAAATGTATCTACTAATTTACTCTGGTAGTGCTGTAAATTAGTCCCACACTCTTGAAAGCAATATGATAGTATGTGGCAAATCCTACTCCTAGGAATTTCTCCTAAGGGAATATATGTTTTTAAAACCAAAGCTGAGACCCCAAAGAAGTTCATTACAGTATTATCTGTGCTAACAAAAATAGTGACGATATAAAACTGCAACAGGAGGAAATGGCTTGCTAAATGATGCCAGGATGATTCAATGAAATACTATGAACCTATTAAAATGCAAATTACAAATATACTGACTGGGGAGAAACACGGAAACATATTTGATATGATAAACAGGCACGGGGGAGTGGAGCGCAAAATACTTTGTACACTTTAATATAACTGTCAAAACCCACATGCATGTGGATGAAGACTGGAAGGTAATTTGAAGAAATTAAAGTAGTTATTGTAGTGCACGATATGGGCTCAGGAGTCAGGATTCTGGGCTCCAATCCTGTGGTTTACTAGCCTGTGATCTTGGGTGACGTCTTCAGCTTCTCTTGGTTTTGGCTCCTCATTTACAAACTGGGGCTAAAATATGAATGCAATTTTTTTTTTTTTTTTTGAGACAGAGTCTCATTCTGTCACCCAGGCTAGAATGCAGTGGCTCAGTCTCAGTTCACTGCAACCTCTGCCTCCCGGGTTCAAGCAATTTTCCTACTTCAGCCTGCCAAGTAGCTAGGAGGTGCCCGCCACCATGCTCGGCTAATTTTTGTATTTTTAGTAGGACGGGGTTTCACCATGTTGACCAGGCTGGTCTCGAACTCCTGACCTCAGGTGATCCACCCGCCTCGGCCTCCCAAAGTGCTGGGATTACAGGTGTGAGTCACCGCGCCCGGCCATTAGTGCAATTTTTAAACTTCAAGGAGTTGTGAGCATCTAAATAAGATAATACATATAAAACTCTTGTCTCTTGAAAATGTTCAATAAATGACACCTATTACGGGTAATTTCTGTTTGAAATATGTTTTAGATAGATTACCTTGCTGTTTAAAACAATGCATACATGAAGACTGGGCCCAGTGGCTCACACCTGTAATCCCAGCACTTTGGGAAGCTGAGGTAAGTGGATGGTTTGAACCTAGGAGTTTAAGACCAGCCTTAGCAATATGGCAAAACCCTGTCTCCACTAAAAATACAAAAATTAGCTGGGTGTGGTGGTGTGTGCCTATAGTCCCAGCTACTTGGGAGGCTGAGGTGGGAGATTGCTTGGGCCCAGGAGGAGGTTGAGACTGCAGTGAGTCCTGATTACACCATTAAACTCTAGCCTGGGCAACAGAGTGAGACCCTGTCTAAACAAACAAGCAAAAAAGGACGAGTAATGTATAATTCTCTTTAATGGAGTTAAGTAGATCCAACAGGAAGTTCACAAAACATTAAGAAAGTGTTAGGTGCTGGGTTCTCTGTTTTGTCTTTGTGGTTTTGTTTCTGTTTTGTCCTCATATTTTAACCCAACTTGGTATATGGACCACTCAGAAAGTGAAATAAATGCAATGCTAAAAAAATTTTTTTGTAACCTCATGACTTCCTCGGCCAGGACGTTGAGCTTCTTTCCCGCCTTCCTATTTGAAGCACAGATTTTAATAATATAACTGCATCTACTTTCCTTCCCAAATGGTAGGTGCATCAGGGGTCAGTAGACAGCTGCCAGGTGGACAGGGGAGTGCCCAGGCCAGGCAGGGGTTGCCTGTGAGCTTGCCGTGGGAGGATTGGATTTCTGGGCAGGCAAGGAGGCGAGACTGACAGTCACTTCTGAGTGGTCGCCTCGGTGCTGTCACCGAACTTGAGACCTATGTAATCATGATTTCATCAGAGCCTTGGTAGTTGCTACTGTCTCTGTTCTCTTCTATTTATTCGTGTAATACTGTTTACTGTGTAAGAGGGATGTTCACTGGTGCCCGTGAAGATGGTCAGAGCAAACATTAGATGTCACGTGATCATCCTATTTGTTTCCAACTTCAGAGGAAAGGAAAGCACAGCTGGTTCCTCCTCAGTGCCATTGTTTCTCTCATCACAAAGGATTTTAAACTCCTGCTGTGTGGATCCATCTCATCTTCAGCTGTACTTCGCTGACTGCTTTGAGCAGAATCTTGGGATCAATACTCTGCTTTAAACATGACCCAAGGGCTCCATCTGCATCATGAATGAAGAGGCTGCTGTTTCCCAGCATCTGGTTTCTGGGAGAGCAGGGGGCCAGGTCTGCCCAGGCAGAATCTGATAGAGCTCAGGTACCTGCTGCTCATGCGCATATCAGACAGCAGTGAAACTTCAAATGCATCCAGCAATTACACTTCTAAAATCTGTTGTTCAGAAATGCCCACGAATGTTCACAGAAATGTTCACTGGAGGGTGTTTCTTTTGTCATTCCTTTCACAACAAAAAGGGTTGGAAACAATCCAAATATCCATGAATTGGCAGTCGATCAAATGAATATAGTCCAATAATAAAAATAAGTTATCCCATGCTTATGTGGAAAGATGTTCTAGATACAAATGTTAGTTTTAAAAAAATCTACTGTTTCTAATGTAAATGCCTAGAGTGAGAAGAGATACTGCTGGCTCAGTGGCGATGCATTAATGAAAGGTAGTTAGAAACTTATGCAAAGGAAGAAATAGAAGCATTATTGACACCAAGCAAAACAAAAATTACTCAAGAAAAGAAATGAGGCCAGTCGTGGTGGTTCATGCCTGTAATCCCAGCACTTTGGGAGGCCAAGGTGGGCAGATCACCTGAGGTCAGGAGTTTGAGGCCAGCCTGGCTAACACAGCAAAACCTCATCTCTACTAAAAATAGAAAAATGTTGGGCGTGGTGGTGGGCACCTATAGTCCCAGCTACTAGGGAGACTGATGCAGGAGAATCACTTGAACCCAGGAGGCAGAGGTTGCAGTGAAACGAGATCGCACCACTCTACTCCAGCCTGGATGACAGAGTGAGACTCCATCTCAAAAAAAAAAAAAAAATGAAATGAAATCATAGTGCCCTACATAACTACTTGAACAATAATTACATAACCATTGCAATGTGAACGTTTCATTGTAATCTAACTGAGATGATAATTATATTTTTGTTATAGAACAAACAGGAGGAAGCATGTGTGAGAAAATGCATGTGTTGTGTAGGGAGAGAGAAAAGAACCACTTATTTTCCACAGTAGGACATCAAATAGAGAAGCTCTAGGACTGAAAACCCAGAAAAAACAGTGTCAACGAGTCATCTAGAACTGTGGAAAGAAATAGCTAAGAGAGCATAAAGCGAATGGCTTTGGGAGGGGGAATTGGAGAGTGGGGGGGGGCGTATGATGGGCGACTGCTCTTTTCCATGACAAACCTTGTACAGCAATTTGACTTTTTAAGCTATAAATACCTGACACAAATTTTTAAAAGTTAATTTAAAATATAATTAAATAAAAATATTTAATTATCAAGGCAACCTGTCCTTTTATGTATACTTACATGTCACTTTATATATCAGTTATCTACAATTAATCTATAAGTCTACGTAGAAAAAGCCTTTTAAAATGTGTAAACATGAATATTTACATATATATGTATGTAGCGAGATGGGTAAATAGATCAACAGATGATTAGAAATACATAAGAAAAATAAGGCTGCATACACCTCTGTGCTATAAATAGTCAACAGCCTCGTGGGTGAGGCCTATAGAAGTGTGCTTTCCTTTCCACAGGTTCATTTATTTTGTTTGAAATTTATACCACAATTATTTTTGTGATTGGAAAAAAATAAACTTAAAATAGAAAAAAAATTGAGATGAGAACACTCATCTCAATATTTTTTTGAGATGGAGTCTCGCTCTGTCATCCAGGCTGGAGTGCAGTGACACGATCTCGGCTCACTGCAAGCCCCGTCTTCCGGGTTCACGCCATTCTCCTGCTTCAGCCTCCAGAGTAGCTGGGACTACAGGCGCCCGCCACCACACCCTGCTAATTTTTTGTAGTTTTAGTACAGAGGGTATTTCACCGTGTTAGCCAGGATGGTCTCGATCTCCTCACCTCGTGATCCGCCCGCCTTGACCTCCCAAGGTGCTGGGATTACAGGTGTGAGCCACCGCGCCCGGCCCACTAGAGTCTTTTTATCTCTCTGAGATAGCTGATGACCCAACAATCCCGGATATCTTCCCAGTCTCTTCATGTTCACTGCCCCAGAGAGGAAAAGGACACAGGAGGCTGGACATGGAGGCTCACGCCTGTAATCCCAGTACTTTGCGAGGCTGTCGTGGGTGAATCACCTGTGGTCGGGAGATCTAGACCAGCCTGGTCAACATGGTGAAACCCCGTCTCTACTAAAATTACAAAACATCCGGGTGTGGTGGTGGGCGCCTGTAATCCCAGCTACTGAGGAGGCTGAGGCAGGAGAATTGCTTGAACCTGGGAGGCAGAGGTTGCGGTGAGGAGGGATCCTGCCACTACACTCTAGCCTGGATGACAGAGCGAGACTTCATCTCAAAGGAAAGAAAGAAGGAGAGGGGAGAGGGGGAGAGAGAGAGAGAGACAGAGAGAGTGAGAAACAAACAAAAAACAAAAACAAACAAAAAACCACAAGAAAGGGAGAGGCTTTGACCTGGAGGATAATATGAGTTTCTGTTTTTCATCTCCAGCTCACTCAATAAAACATTTTGAAGGGTACTTCACAAATGTTTTCTGAATTGAGTTGTTCTCATTAAAATGCAAATTGGGGGAAGGGAGGAAGAGACTTGTTAAAGGATAGAAAATTACAGCTGGATAGGGGGCGTAAGTTCTCATGTTCTGTGGCACTGTGGGATGACTCTAGTTAGCCGTAATTTATAGTTTCGAATAGCTAGAAGGAGGATATTGAATGTTCCCCACAGAAAGAACTAAGTGTTTGAGATGATGGATATGTAAATACCCTGATGTGATCACTGCATGTTATATGTAATGAACTATGTACTCTAAGAATATGTACAATTATTATATGTCAATTAAAAAATTAGACACAATGCAAAGTGGTCATTGAGTCTTAGTAATTTACATCTAAATGCCAATTATTTTATAGTTAAAAAATTGTAACAGTGGGTTTTACTAAGGGAAAGAGTTGGAACCTGAGGGCTCCAGGACCAACTGGAGGCAGAGGAGGAGGCTTATATGGGCGTTTAAGAAAGAAATTAGATGCTGAAAGGTGGATCAAAAACACACTGAAAATAAATGTCATTTTGTCTAGGACTGCCATTTTTCATATCTTCTGGTAAGGAGTAGATTCTCTTAAACATACAACTTCCTGACTGATTTAAAAGCTCTCCAAGTCTGGTGAAGCATTTCCAGGCCATAGTTGTACCTCTGTTGAGGCATTGTGTGGAATAATACCCTTATGATGGCTTTGTAACATACAGAATTTCTCAGCCAGCCGTGATGGCTCAAACCTGTATCCTATGACTTTGGGAGGTAGAGACAGTTCGAGACCAGCCTGGGCAACATGGCGAAACCCCATCTCTACTGAAAATACAAAAATTAGCCAGGCATGGTGGTGTGCACCTGTAGTCCTAGCTACTCAGGAGGCTGAGATGAGAGATGAGAGGATTGCTTGAGCCAGGAGGCTGAGGTTGCCAAAATCGCGCCACTGCACGCCAGCATGGGTGACAGAGTAAGACTTTGTCTCAAAGAAAACAAAACACACACACACACACACACACACACACATACACATACACAATTTCTAATCACGACTACTGTTTGCCAATCAGGTGAGATATTTTTATTTCCAAAAGCGTTACTTTATTTTGTCACCACCACAGTAATACTCGATCTATTTGATCTATGCAGGAATCATCCACAGATGCGAAAATCATGGGGAGAATGATTTGAGAGAACAGGATATTCACACAATTATCAAACTCTCACATCACAAATCACTTACTAAGTACAAGGAGAAAAAGAGACATAAAATGGGTAAGTCCGGCAGACACTGTCCTAACCAAGTGAGCCAACTTAACATTACCAGTAATGGGATAAGCTTTTGAGTCCTGGTGTGATCCACAAAAAGAACACAATACCACATATATAGTACTCCTGTCAAAAATGTATGACCAGTGGGTGTGGTGACTTGCGCTTGTAATCCCAGCACTTTGGGAGGCTGAGGCAGGTAGATTACTTGAGACCAGAAATTTGAGACCAGCCTGGCAATATGGTAAGACCCCTATCCCTAAAAATAATTTTTTAAAATATTAGCTGGGTGGCGGCCGGGCGCGGTAGCTCAAGCCTGTAATCCCAGCACTTTGGGAGGCCGAGACGGGCGGATCACGAGGTCAGGAGATCGAGACCATTCTGGCTAACACGGTGAAACCCTGTCTCTACTAAAAAATACAAAAAAAAACTAGCCAGGCGAGGTGGCAGGAGCCTGTAGTCCCAGCTACTTGGGAGGCTGAGGCAGGAGAATGGCATAAACCCGGGAGGCGGAGCTTGCAGTGAGCAGAGATCTGGCCACTGCACTCCAACCTGGGCGACAGAGTGAAACTCTGTCTCAAAAAAAAAAAAAAAAAAAAAAGCTGGGTGTTGTGGTGCATGCCTATATTCCCAGCTGCTGGGGAGGCTGAGGCAGGGGGATCACTTGAGCCCAGGAGTTTAAGGCTGCAGTGAGCTACAGCTTGGGTGACAGCAAGACCCCATCTCAAAACAAACAAACAAACAAAAAACAAAAAAGTATGACTTGAGTGCATTTTGAGGAAAAAATTAGCCAAATTCAAATTGAGGGACACTGTACAAAACAACTAATTCAAGCCCTTCCAGAATACCAATGTTGGCCAGGTGCAGTGGTTCACGTTGTAATTCCAGAACTTTGGGAGGCCAAGGTGGGCAGATGACCTGAGCTGCAGGGGTTCGAGACTGACCTGGCCAACATGGCAAAACCCGTCTCTATTAAAAATACAAAAATTAACCAGTTCTTGTGGTTCACACCTGTGGTCCCAGCTACTCCTGAGGCTGAGGTGGGAGAATCGCTTGAACCAGGAGGCAGAGGTTGCAGTAAGCCAAGATCGTGCCTCTGCACGGCAGCCTGGGGTGACGGAGAGGAAAAAAAAAAAAAAGCCATGTCATTTTTACTTTTATTTATTTATTTGAGACAAAGTCTCACTCTGTTGCCCAGGCTGAAGTGCATTAGTGAGGTCTTGGCTCACTGCAATCTCCACCTCCCAGGCTCAAGCAATCTTCCCACCTAAACCACTAGAGTAGCTGAGATCACAGGCTTGGGCCACCATGCCTTGCTAGTTTTTGTATTTTTTATAGAGATGGGATTTTGCTGTGTTGACCGGGCTGTTTTCCAACTCCTGGGCTCAAGTGATCCACCCACCTCCGCCTCCCAAAGTGCTGGGATTATAGGCATGAGCCACCATGCTCGGCCCATGACAGACTTTTTAAAAGGCTGAAGAGCTTTCCAGAGTAAGAAATACTAAAGAGAGGAGGGTGAATCATCTGAGGTCAGGAGTTCAAGACCAGCCTGGACAACATGGTGAAATCCCATCTCTGCAAAAATAGAAAAATTAGCTGGGCATGATGGCGGGTGCTTATAATCCCAGCTACTTGGGAGGCTGAGGCAAGAGAATTGCTTGAACCCGGGAGGCAGAGGTTGCAGTAAGCCGAAAACTTGCCACTGCACTCTAGCCTGGGCAACAGAGCGAGACTCCATCTCAAAAAAAAAAAAAAAAAAAAAAAAAAAAAACCAGAAAAAGAAGAAGAAAGAAATACTAAAGAGACATGGCCACTAAATACAATGTGTAAATCTAGACTGGATTCTGGATTTAAAAAGAAAGAAAGATAAAAAGCTTTCTTACATTGTTAGGACAATTGAAAAACTTGAATACAGATTATGTTGGATAATAGTATTCTATTAATGTAAATCTCTTAATGGTGATCATTTTAATATAGTTGCATAGAAGACTGTCCTTGGGTCTCAGGAGAGAGTTGTTTAAATATTTCTGGGGAAAATGTGTAATATGAATATATTATCCATCATTTTAAAACAATAAAGAAGTTATGTAGAGTAAAAAGTGTTAATTCATTCACTGTGACTTCCACAATGCTATAGTGAGTGCCTATTATGTGCCAAGTACTGCTGTAGGCACTGAGGATACAATTGGGAAACAAACATACCAGATGTCTGCCTCATCAACAAGGCATTCTTCTGGCAAGGAGGAAGAAGTACCTAGCTAGAGTGAGTAATGTGGCAGGCTACCCAGATTCCCCCTTCAGGACCAACGTACTTACTCCCTCTGATTTCTGGCTTACATCTCCATCCTTCTCTAGGAATTACTCTTGGCTTCAAGGGACTGCCTGGCCCAAAGTTACCTCTTCCTTCCTCACTGGAGACAGCCCCCATCCAGTGACCTGTCTATATGGAGCTACAGAAGCCCAAGTCACCATCCCAGTTTGGGATGACTCTGAAGAGCCTTCCCAGCTCCAGTTTCCATGTGGCTTCGATTGTAACACAACAGTTCGGCTTCTCCCTTGCCCAGTTCCGCTTCCCTCACTCCCTTACAGATGTTTCTCAGAACGTGCCCCATAAACCTTCTGCATTCAAATCTCCCTCTTAGAGTTTGTTTCCTGGGGAACTTGACCTAAGATGTTAACCAAATTACTGTGCAACATGGTGGGCATTAAAATACAAATATGGGATGCAAGAGGGCCAGGTGGATGCAGTCTGGATAACCTCAGGTGAAGAAACTCTGGGCACAGTCTGGTGACAAGAAACCACATGCCCAGAAACAAAACAAAAACTATTTTTGCTCCAATTATAATCTAATCTTATGCCTCTTTCCAGCCTCTACAAAGTATTTAGATTGAATTTTTTTTGGAGACAGGGTCTTTATTGCCTTGGCTGGGTGCATTGGCATGGTCACAGCTCATTGTAGCGTTGAGCTCCTGGGCTCCGGTAATTCTCCCACCTTAGTCTCCCGAGTAGCTGGGACTACAGGTGTATGCCATCATGCCAGGCTAATTTTTCATTTTGTGTAGGGATGATGCATGTCTTCTTATGGCGCCCAGATTGGTCTTGAATTCCTGGATTCAAGCAATGCTCCCACCCCGGCCTCCAAATGTGTGAACCACTGTGCCCAGCCCAGATGGAAAACTCTTCACTAAATTCACTGGGCTGTCTTTAGACTTCACTTTAAAAATTTTTTTGCTTGGTTGGAAAGCGAAAGCCAGAGGCAAATTCCCAGATTCCAGCTTAAATGGGGAAAAAAGGCAAGCTATTTCCTGCTCATCCTCCCTCCCCCAACGTCTCCTCCTCCTTCTCTTACTATTTTTTAACTAAGAGGACAAAGCAGGCCAGCCTTGGAAAGAGGTTATTGATAATGGCTCTGGGAAAAGACCACCCACCTATCCTCATTCCATTTATGACTTTACATCTGAAAAAAGGCAATTCTATGAGGGCTGGAACATGGCTAGTGCTGAGTTCTGGCGACTCTCACGCTCTCCATCTCCATCGTGACCACACCTGAGTCACTAGAGAGAAATTGGAGAGGCACTTGTAGGGAAAGACATTGCTCTAGTTGTATTAGGTTATTATGCCTCATACAGTTATGGGCAGAAGAAAACAATGGGGCTAAGAATTGTGTGGTAAGTCGATCCTCCATGTAATAGTCTTGCTAGGTTCACTGCCTCTTGATAATAGCCTATTCACTCAACTTGGTGGAAGGAAGCTGCTAGATTTGCTGTCTCATCTTGATTCCCAATCCCCTGGTGCACTCTCCTTCAGCATTGATGTGGCAATTGTTTTAGACATCTGCAACTACCTTTTCTTTTCTTTCTTTTTTCCTTTTAGACAGGGTCTCGATCTGTTGACTAGGCTGGAGTGCAGTGGTACAATCACAGTCAACCCTCAGGTTCAAGCAATTTCCCACCTTAGCCTCCCGAGTAGCTAGGATTACAGGCACAAGACACTAGGCTAATTTTTGTTTCTTTTTTTTGTAGAGATGGGTGTCTCACTATGTTGACCAGGTTGATCTTGAAGTCTTGGGCTCAAGCGATCTACCCGCCTTGGCCTCCCAAGTAGCTGGGACTACGAGCATGCATCACCAAACCCAGCTAATATTTTTTATTTTTAATTTTAGTAGAGTTGGAATCTCGCTATGTTGCCCAGGCTGGTCTCAAATTCCTGGGCTCAAGTGACCTTCCCTCCCCGGCCTCCCAAAGTGCTGGGATTACAGAAATGAGCCACTGGGCCCGGCCTGCCTTTTTGATACATACCTGAAGAAAAGGACAAAGGCATATTAATTCAGTGCATTTAGAAAAAAATTAAGGCCTCCCCAAAGGCAAAATTATTATCTATCACCTAAGGTGAGCAATTGGGCTAGGATTTTCTATTAGACGAGGGTGATAACTTGGGAACAAGAGCATTACCTGGAAGCCAGGCCTGGTTTTATCAGCAACAGATTCAAATTTCCTGGGCAGCACATTTGAGTACTTCTTGAGTCCATTTTCTTTTCTGTAGCATGAGCAAAGAGTCCCTGAACTTTCTGATCTCAAGATGATATGAGATTAAATGAGATCGTTTTGGAAAGAATAGTCCCATAGAAAACACAGGGCACACTGCATCTCACTGTAGTGTCAGGCAGCAGGGCCCCTGCCTTAGATCCATGGGAGGAGACCTGAGTTCCTGCCATCCTTCTCAAGGGTGGCATCCAGGTTGGTTCAGCTCCTTCTATCAGGGCAGCTTAATAGTTGTCCTGGCTGTTTTCATTTCAGCAGGATAGGAAAATAATGTAGTGGGATTGTCCAAAAATCTACATATGACTACAGTTCTCCTTAATGGGCTTTTTTTTTTTTTTTTTTTTTTTTTTTTTTTGATAGAGGGTCTCGCTCTGTTGCCCAGGCTGGAGTGCAGAGTCACAATCACAATCCACTGCAGCCTTGACCTCCAAGGCTCAGGCGATCCTCCCATCTCAGCCTCCTGAATAGCTGGGACCACAGGTGTGTGCCACCATGCCTGCCTAATTTTTTAACTTTTTTGTAGAGATGGGATCTCCCCTATTTTACCCAGGCTGGTCTCAAACTCCTGGGTTTATTTGGTATTTTTAAAAGATATTTAGAGTCGCAAGAGAGAGTTATCTTTTTTTATAGACCAATCTTCTTGCAGGATAAGGGACATGAGAAAAATCCCACTCTCGCACAACTTCTGATCACAACTTTCATGTGGGACCTGGAGATTTCCGTCTTATTTTACTGTTATGAAGACAAGGTAAGAATGTATGTAAAGTGCTCAGAGCAGTGCTCATAGCAGTGCCTGACCAGGGAGTACTCCACGAAGGGTACTCCATGAGCTCTATGAGAAGCGGATTCACACGGAATAGGCCCACCCCTAACAACGTGGCCTGAGGCAAGACTCCATCTGGAAGCCCACTTAACCTCTGAATATTTCAAGTTCTGAACCGGAAAACAAATTGTTCATGAAATATGTCCTATTCTTCTACTTTAACACATAGATCTGTATAACGACCTAGAAGGCCCAGTTTATAAGGAGAATTATTGGATCCCTTGGAGTTGCATGTCAGAACACGGGGCATGGCCAGGCGTGGTGGCTCACTCCCAAAATCCCAGCACTTTGAGAGGCCGAGATCACTTGAGGCCAGGACTTCACAACCAACCTGGCCAACATGGTGAAACCCTGTCTCTACTAGAAATACAAAAATTAGCTGGACGTGGTGGCACACACCTGTAATTACAGCTACTCGGGAGGCTGAGGCATGAGAACCACTTGAGCCGGTTAGGCAGAAGTTGCAGAGAGCTAAGACTGCATCACTGCACTCCAGACTGGGTGACAGCGAGACTCTGTCTCAAAAAAAAAGAACATGGGTTGTGGGGAGAGCTGGCTTTTGGCTCCTTACACCCTAGCCTGCAGCCTCCTCCCTTCTCTTTTCACTTCTGGCTCTGACCTGCTTGTGAGGGCAGTGTAGCCACACATTGGAGCTCCATCCTACTCCCTGCAGTCACCCCTGGGCCACCTCTTGGTTCCAGCAGTGCACAGCTGGGGTGGGTGCAGTGCCATTCTTAGGGGGTGGGCTTAAGAAAGGAGGCTGTGGAGGCCCTAGAAGCAGGTTTGGGGCTATTTGCATAGAGAATACCAGGAGCAGGGGTACCTGGCATGGGATTCAGCTGGTCATGGCTTCTTGGCCCATGGGAGCCAGATGGGAAACCAGAGTGTGGGATCCCCCGGAGTGTGGGGAACAGGATGGGAACCCCTCCTTGACTGGGTCTAAGAGCTGTACCGGCTGATGTTTTAGAGCATTTTTATTGTAGGAGCTAGACTGCCTGGGATTACATCCTGGTTTCTGCGCTTTATGGAGTGGTGAAACCAGCATTTAACTGGGTAGTTTACCTAAAACCTCTGTGCCAAAATTTCCTCATCTATAAAATAGGGGTGATGGTAGGAGTACTTACCCAACAGGGTTGTTATGAGGATTAAATGAGTGAATATATGTAAAAGCACTTTGAAATGTGCTTTGCATACAGAGCGTGCTATAGATATTAATGTCCACAGCTGAAATGATTTTTGACCTAGTCTAAGCATAATAGTCAATGTCTCACTCCTGCTTCTGCTTGCAGAAAGGAAGACAGGAAGGAAACAAACAGTGATTTCTTTTTTTTTTTGTTATTATTATTATTATACTTTAAGTTCTAGGGTACATGTGCATAACGTGAAGGTTTGTTACATATGTATACTTGTGCCATGTTGGTGTGCTGCACCCATCGACTCGTCAGCACCCATCAATTCGTCATTTATATCAGGTATAACTCCCCAATGCAATCCCTCCCCTCTCCCCCCTCCCCATGATAGGCCCCAGTGTGTGATGTTCCCCTTCCCGAGTCCAAGTGATGTCATTGTTCAGTTCCCACCTATGAGTGAGAACATGCGGTGTTTGGTTTTCTGTTCTTGTGATAGTTTGCTAAAAATGATGGTTTCCAGCTGCATCCATGTCCCTACAAAGGACGCAAACTCATCCTTTTTTTATGGCTGCATAGTATTCCATGGTGTATATGTGCCACATTTTCTTAATCCAGTCTGTCACAGATGGACATTTGGGTTGATTCCAAGTCTTTGCTATTGTGAATAGTGCCGCAATAAACATACATGTGCATGTGTCTTTATAGCAGCATGATTTATAATCCTTTGGGTATATACCCAGTAGTGGGATGGCTGGGTCATATGGTACATCTAGATCTAGATCCTTGAGGAATTGCCATACTGTTTTCCATAATGGTTGAACTAGTTTACAATCCCACCAACAGTGTAAAAGTGTTCCTATTTCTCCACATCCTCTCCAGCACCTGTTGTTTCCTGACTTTTTAATGATTGCCATTCTAACTGGTGTGAGATGGTATCTCATTGTGGTTTTGATTTGCATTTCTCTGATGGCGAGTGATGATGAGCATTTTTCATGTGTCTGTTGGCTGTATGAATGTCTTCTTTTGAGAAATGTCTGTTCATATCCTTTGCCCATTTTTTGATGGGGTTGACAAACAGTGATTTTATACCATGGTTCTAAAATTGCCTTCTAAGGTAGGAATTTAGTTAGTTAGTTTTTTTTTTTTTTTTTCTTTTCAACGTTTGGAAAGAGACTACACTGCCCAAAAGGCATTCTGGTGTATCTAAATAGAAAACCTCATAGAGAGGGGTGAGACCACTTGTATATATGGTGGCAGGAAGTAGATGGTGCAGTATTTTCTCAAGATCATTAGGCACACAAGAGGGACCCATCTGTTTGGGACACATCAAAGTTTTGTCCAGTTTGAAGGCAGAGAATGACATGGAATGATTTTGTGGTGAACTATGGTTTTAAAAAAATCACAAAATGTAAAATTTACCATGTTACCACTTTTAAGTGTATAGTGTATTTACATTGTTGTACAACCAATCTCCAGGACTTTTTCATCTTGTAAAACTGAAACCGTGTACCTATTAAACTTTACACAACTCCCCTGCCTTACTTAGTCCATTTGTGTTGTTATAAGGGAATACCTGAGACTGGGTAATTTATAAAGAAAAGAGCTTTATTTGGTTCATGGTTCTGTAGGCTGTACAAGAAGTATGGCACCGGCATCTGCTTAATTTTTGGTGAGGGCTTCAGGGAGCTTCCACTCATGATGGAAGGTGAAGGGGAGCAGGTATCACTGGACAAGAGAGAAGTAAAAAGAGAGGAAAATTTGCCAGGCTCATTTCAACATCAGTTCTCAAGAAAACTAATTGAGAGAGAACTCACAAATGATCACAAGGACAGCACCAAGCCATTCATGAGGGATCCACTCCCATGACCCAAACACTCCCTGCATACCCCACCTCCCACACTGGGCATCAAATGTCAACATGAGGTTTGGAAGGGACAACCATCCAAACCACATCATCTCCCTTCTGCCCTCTCTCCAGCTACTGGCAACTACCATTCGACTTTCTGTGTTTGTGAATTGAAGCACTTTAGATACCTTGTATAAGTGGAATCATACGGTATTTGTTCTTCCATGACTGGCTTATTTCATTTAGCATAATGTCTTCAAGGTTTATCCATGTTGTAGCATATGACATGAAATGATTTTCCAAGTGTCTTTCCAGCTTGGGGTGGGAACTTGAAACCTCTAGATGATGAAGTGAAAGAGATGGAAACAGACAACTCAGCATCAGAACCCAGCGTCTGACATGGATCCAAAGAGTTTGCTTTCCTCTTGGGGGCAGAGCCCCTCACCTTAATGGCCATGTGCCTGTGATCTGATGACAACTGCATTGTTAGACAATGAATCATTTTTTAATGGTTTCTCAGATTTATCTGGGCAAGTTGACAAGGAAAATGTAGAACTACAGACACTTTTTAAATTAAAAAATTATTTTTATTTTTATTTTTGTAGGGATGGGGTCTTGTTATATTGTCCAGCCTGGTCTCAAACTCCTAGCCTCAAGTGATCCTCTAACCTCAGCCTCCCAAAGTATTGGGATTATATGCATCAGCCACTACACCCAGGCAGAACTATAGGCTATAAATTTGATGTAAATATAAAAATAGTTCTACAGACATTTAAATTATTCTCAATCTCCTATTAGGCTAGAGAAGGCTGTTGTTAAATTCAGAAAATTTCAAATGAACATTGAGTCCCACAGCAGTACTTGAAATAATCATAAACTTTCAAATCATAATTTGCTTGAAATGTTTTGGTCAATCCCTCTTACTTAAAGTTTTCCTTGATCCCTGCCTTCACAGAGATCTGTCCTCAGATGCCTTGTCTTAGTAAACTTTTAATTAGCGTGTCTGTAGTTTTCCTAGATGGACTGAAAGGGCAGGAAGCATATATTATACTTCTTTTGTCTTTCTGCATGCTTTTTGTTGAATGAATGAATGAATAATGAATTCAAATTGTGAAATGCCTTAACATTACAGTTGTGATAATACTGCTCTGCTAATAGAATAGAAATGCTCCGTTTTGATGATTTGGAATTTTCCTTGAGGTCATTGTTCATAACCTTACTAATAAATGTTAGAATCCCAGAAAGCTTACTTAAGAGGGACCTATGGAAGATAATGGAAAATGCCATAATTCAAGAAGAATGAAATAGAAACATAAATCTTATTTATTTATTTATTTATTTAGACTGAGTCTTGCTCTGTCTCCCAGGCTGGAGTGCAGTGGCACGAGCTTGGCTCACTGCAAGCTCCGCCTCCTGGGTTCACGCTATTCTCCTGCCTCAACCTCCCGAGTAGGTGGGACAACAGGCACCCGCCACCACGCCCGGCTAATTTTTTTTTTTGTATTTTTAGTAGAGACAGGGTTTCACCGTGTTAGCCAGGATGGTCTCCACCTCCTGACCTCGTGATCCACCTGCCTCGGTCTCCCAAAGTGCTGGGATTACAGGTGTGAGCCACTGCACCCGGCCAAATCTCATTTATTTTTATAATAATCTGTTCATCCATATGTCTTCTCACAGCATCATCTACTCAACCAATATTTATATAGCACCCATTATTATGCCATTGTGCCCTAGTGTATAATAGGTTTGCAGAGATTAATGGGACATTAACTTTTAAAGTCTACAATCTCAGCCCTCTAGGAGATCAGACATGATAAAAATTGGTATGATACAATGAACATAAAAATACAGGTGGCATAAGAAAGATATAAATATTTTCTCTAAGTGCAGAGGAAGAAAAGTTGACTCCCAAGAGTGGGTATTGGGGTAGGGGGATCAGAAAAGCTTTATGAAAGAGCTGGCGTGAGTTAGAATGGCTATTATTAAAAAGTGAGGAAACAACAGATGCTGGCGAGGCTGTGGAGAAATAGGAACGCTTTTACACTGTTGGTGGGAGTGTAAATTCGTCCAACCATTGTTGAAGACTTCCTCAAGGATCTAGAACCAGAAATACCATTTGACCCAGCAATCCCATTACTGGGTATATACCCAAAAAATTATAAATCATTCTAGTATAAAGACACATGCACACATATGTTTACTGCAGCACTATTTACAATAGCAAAGACTTGGAACCAATCCAAATGCCTATCAATGATAGACTGGATAAAGAAAATGTGGCACATATGCACCATGGAATACTATGCAGCCATAAACAAGAATGAGTTCATGTCTTTTTGCAGGGACATGGATGAAGCTGGAAGGCATCATTTTCAGCAAACACACACAGGAACAGAAAACCAAACACTGCATATTCTCACTCATAAGTGGGAGTTGAACAATGAGAACACATGGATACAGGGTGGGGAACATTAAACACTGGGGCCTGTTGGGGGGTTGGGGGCAAGGGGAGGGAGAACATTAGGACAAATACCTAATGCATGCAGGGTTTAAAACCTAGATGACGGGTTGATAGGTGCAGCAAACCACCATGGCACACGTATACCTATGTAACAAACCTGCACATTCTCCACAGATATCCCAAAACTTAAAAAAAAAGAAAAGAAAAGAAAAGAAAGAACTGGCATGGGAGAGGGCTTCTAGGCTAACATGTGGGTGAGCAGTGCGCGGTAAGGGCTCCAGCCAAGGGAACGTTGTTCTTTAACAAAGCTCTGGCCAAAGCCCATGGGCTGAGACTGGAGTTCGTAGGTTCCCTGTTCCCTGAAGAAAACGTGAACATTGTGAAGACACAAAGGGGCAGTAAATGCCATTGTGTCAGCAAAACTATACATGCCCTCTGCAATGACATTTTAAAGGTGTCTTAAGAGGTCAGAAATATTGTGAATAACAAGAAGAACAACAACAACAAAAAAACCCAAACACAAAACAGTAAGAGATCTTTATAAGTCTAGCGCATTTTCCAATCTAGAGAATATGAATGGCCCCAGGGATAGTCCCTGGGTTTATCATCCAGCGCATCCTTACCAAGCGCCTCCAGCTAGGCAGGCACCATTGTAGAGGCTGCCCTACGGAGAGCAGGCACAGAGACCACCACAGCCACACTGCCACCACCCAGCACGGTAAGGACAATCAACTTCATGAGAGTCACTTTTAGCTTCTAGGATAGGGTTGGGGTCTTGGCAGAGAAAACAGAGAGGTGGTCAAGACAGAGGAGAACGTGGGGGTATAGAGAAGAGAAATAGAGAAAAGAATAGAGAAGGGAAAGGGCTTCCAGACATTCATCCATGTTGGACTTACTCAGTTTGTCGAAAAGTAAACCACCAAGGAAAGGTCGGGAATCTTTAGCTGAGGGCTCGGGAGGCTACAAAGGCTTGTGATTGGTAAGACGGCTTATTTTTTAGAATTGACACCTGAATCCTTTCCCAGATGTTGCAGGTAGACGGAGGAGACTCCATGTGAAAAGCACCAAGAGAGGATTCAAAGGAGAGTGGATGTCTGTGCAGAGTCTTGAAGAATGAGTTGAGGGCACGGGCTCATTCCAGGCAGCAAAGCTTCACAGCACGAGCAGCAATTGTAATTTAGTGATATGGTTCACAAATTCTCTACAACAAATAACCCCATGCGGGAAAAACCCTCATCTCCCAGCAACAACCAACCTTTGCAACTGAAGGGCAGTGCAGAGCTGAGCTGTAACAGCACTATGTCATAATTCTTCCCCTTACTAGTAGGTAACATTTATTTATCACTCCCTCTCTCTTCAAACATTGTAGTCTCTCTCTTCCTGCCTGCAAATGTACAACTCCGGCTCCAAGGGGAGAATGGAGCTGTGGGATGGAGGAAAGAACTTCGGTTTAAAATCAGGCTGAAGTGTGTTTGTTGCTGGCCTTGCCTCCTATTTGCTTGTAATCTTTTCCCCACTTCAAGATGGAGTCTTGCTCTGTCGCCCAGGCTGGAGTACTATGGCATGATCTCGGCTCACCGCAACCTCTGCCTCCCAAGTTCAAGCAATTCTCTTGCCCCAGCCTCCCAAGTATCTGGGATTACAGGCTTGCGCCACCACGTCTGACTAATTTTTGTATTTTCAGTAGAGATGGGGTTTCATCATGTTGGCCAGGCTGGTCTCAAACTCCTGAGCTTGTGATCTACCCACTTCGACCTCCCAAAGTGCTTGGATTATAGACGTAAGCCACCGTGCCTGGCCTTCGCTTGTTATCTTAAGCAAGCTATTTCACTTCTGTGGGTCTCCGTTTTCTTTATCTGTAAATTGGTACTAACACGACTCCTTGGATAGCTGTAATAATAAAATGAGGTGGTGCATGAAAAAAACAAAACAAAACAAAACAAAACAAAAAACCCCGCTCTTGAAAAAGGCATGCAATACATGTTAGTTTCTGAAGAGGATCAGGATATGCCACCCCCAAATATGCCACTTTTGGAGGGTTATTTTGAGCCAAAGGCAATTGAGAATCAACAGATGCACAAGAGTTTCCTGCCCTTATCCATCTAAGAGCAGGGCATAAATTTATCTTTGAGAAGGTGGCATAAATTTCCCTAATGATGGTGTCCCCTTCTCCTGGCACCAGGAAGAGGAGAGTGACTCTTATCACAGAGATGGAGAGTCGGCACTGAGAGAAGTCTGCATACAAAAACTTTACTAAAATAACTCTCATCTTCCATTAGTTCTCCCACATGTTCTTAGTCACTTACTCATGATTTCACATCCCTTGAAACTCAAACTTCCTTTTCTTTGTTTAAAATGGTATATAAGCCCCAGAATCTAACCACTCTTTCCCTCCCTTCCTCCTTCCTCTCTTTCTCTCTTTCTTTTCCCTCCCTCCTTCCTTCCTTCCTTCCTTCCTTCCTTCCTTCCTTCCTTCCTTCC
>NC_045446.1:112872127-112900524 GCF_002776525.5 Piliocolobus tephrosceles
TCCTTCCTTCCTTCCTTCCTTCCTTCCTTCCTTCCTTCCTTCCTTCCTTCCTTCTCTTCTTTCCTTTCTTCTCTCTCTCTCTCTTCTTTCTTTCTGGACTTGAACTCCTGGGTTCAAGAGGTCCTTCCACTTCAGCCTACAGAGTAGCTGGGACTACAGGCACGAGCCATAGCGCCTGGCTGCTAACTACTTTCAGCTTCGTTTCTTTTCTAGTAACTCCCATACATGTAAATATTAGTAAACATTGTGTGCCTTTTCTCCTGTTAATCTGTTGTTCAATTTGCAGGCCTCTAGTTACTGAACATAAGGGTAGAGGAAAAGTTTTTTCTCCCTGATGTGTCCATCCCTCCCACATTCCTGAAAAGAAATACAAAGCAACCCGGGGCAAAAGGGAGCTATCTTTTGCCAGTCTATTACAGAGAGATGCATCGCAGTTACAGGTATTCTCCAGTTGCTTGGGGCTGGGGATGTTTCCTGATTGTGAAGGAAAGTTAAAAAAAAAAAAAAACCAAAAAACAAACAAGCAAACAAAAACCCTGGAGCTCCTTAGAATAAGTTACACACACACAGAGGAAATACAGAGGAAATACAGGCGTGCCCCACTTTGAGCAATCCTACTAATGCAAGACTGAAATTTGCCAGAAACCAATTAACCAGCCATTAGTTTATCTTTTAAGCATTTCCTCACTTTTCTAAAAAGGATTAACAAGAATAGAAAGCCAACTCTTTGTCAGTATTTATACGTAGGTACTGAAGTTGAATGGTGACAGACACTTGAGGCTGAAGTAGAATTAAACTTTAATTAGAAATGAAGATGAAACAGCTCTGAAGTGATCAGTTGTCAGTGTCATTGGACTCCCAATCTGAAGTGTGAAAAATGCCATTCTATTTACAGACATTGATTCAGCTTGCCTGCCTCCAACCTTACACACTCCTGCCCATCCCTCTTCCTCCCATGCCGCCCTCTTCCTCTCCAGCTGATAAATCCTCTTTTCCAATGGGATATACTCCCCTCTCTCATCGCAGTTAATCTAACAATATGGCAAATTACCAGTCTCTCAATTTAGCTCACACCACTCCTGCCAAAAACCTTCCTTCCTTTTCTCCATTTATCTATCATCAAAATCCTGGGTTCAACTTGCTCTTCCAGCCTCTGAATGGTATTTCCAGCAGGTGGCACCCCAAGTGAGCTCCTTACTCAAATCCTTTAGTGATTTCTTTCATGTTTGGGTTTGTACCTGATTTCCCCAACTAAATAATCAATTTCTAAAATTCGGACATTGTGTCTATTACAGGCATGCACTTGCATCTTCAGTGACTTGCACATTGTGTGTATAAAAGTAGATTGTTGGCCAGGAGCAGAGGTTTATGCCTGTTATCCCAG
The DNA here is from genome assembly GCF_002776525.5 of Piliocolobus tephrosceles. NCBI lineage: Eukaryota > Metazoa > Chordata > Mammalia > Primates > Cercopithecidae > Piliocolobus > Piliocolobus tephrosceles. The sequence continues at coordinate 112,873,512 of NC_045446.1, forward strand.
CACTTTGGGAGGTCAAGGTGGGAGGATTGCTTGAGGCCACAAGTTTGAGACCAGCCCTGGCAACATAGTGAGACCCTGTCTCTACAAAAACTAGAAAAATTAGCTGGGTATGGTGGTACACACCTGTAGTCCAGGTTCTTGGAAGGATTGCTTGAGCCCGGGAAGTTGAGGCTGCAGTGAGCTATGGTAACACCACTGCACTCCAGCCTGGGTGACACAGCTGAGACCATGTTTCGAAGGAAAAAAAAAAACTTTATCATTGAGAATAAAAAGTAGATTTATACGCAACTTTATAAGGATTTCATCTGTTGTAAAAATAAAGGCTCATATGCACTGACATCTAATTCACCTGAAAACAGAAGAGAAAGGCCAGGATAAGAATATAATTGTGATGAAAATTTGAAGCTAATCAGTGAGCAGGGGTTTTCTGAGGATCTATTGCTACCATGTGCTTGTCAGTATTCTTTACCAGTAGCATAATATGTAGTGACCTCATAGCAACACTGCTTTAAATATAATCTTTCTCTGCAAAGGCTATACTTCTAGCCAATGTGCTTGGCAAGATGTTTGCTGCCTGCTTTGCTGGCTAACCTAGGAGTGAATTCTCTCTCTAACCTGAGTACCCTTTATTCCATATCTTAGAGTTTGGCTGACAGCAGCATTGTCTTTCTTGTCATCCTGAGAGGGGTGGAGAGAATCACATTTTTCTCTCTTTTGCAAGAAGAGTTATTTCGTGTTTGGCGTACCTGCTGAAAAATTTTGGCTTATTATTATCCCCTCTGCTTGCCACCCCCTCCTTTTCTAGTTTAGATATTTTTTAATCCCCACAAGCTCAGCATTAAACCCAATATCCTCACAGCAGTAGGTCAGAGCTACAGCTGCTTTAAACGGGCAACCGCGGCACAATCTCATATGTACAGAACTAAGGTACACATGGGAAACTCAGAATAATACAAAATAAAGGCAAATAAGTCCTATGTTCTCTGAAATAGACTCTGAAGTAAGAAAGGGGAAACGAGATTCATGACAGCCTAGGCAATAGGAAACAATTCAAAAAGGAGTGGACATAAGAACCTATTCTGAAGATAGACTGGGAAAACCGTGAAAAAACATATGCATTGCAGCACTATTTGCAATTCTAAAGCCTAGCATTGCACAACACAAATAGGGGATTGGTTGGATAATCTGTGGCTCATCCACAGAATGGAATACTAAGCAACTCTTGAAAAGAATGCAGACCAGCTCTACATTTTGCTTGGAAATGATTTCCAGTAAATATTATTAATGGAAAACTGCAAGTCTCAGAAGAGCGAACATAAGGTACTCTTTTGTCTAAGAAAGGGTGGATAATGGAAATATTTACACATTTGTTTATATTTAAAGTAAAAAGCAGGGGAAGGACAACCTTGCAAGTAAAAAATTGGTTACCTTTGGGGGGATGGAGGAGGCAGGAATGTAAGCTAGACTTGTCTGACTGTACCTGTATTTGTTAACTATTGCCACAAAATAGATTAGTCAAAAAATTTAGTGGCTTAAAATAACAGTAGTAGCATCTCACATAAATTTTGAGGGTCAGGACTCCAGGAGCTGCTTAGCTGAGTGGTTCTGTCTCAGGGCATTTAATGAGATTGTGGGCAAGACATTGTTCTGAGTCTCAGTCATCTAAACGTTTGACCGGGGCTAAAGAACCCACTTGCATAATGGGTCACTCACCTGAGTTGCTTCCTTGTTGGCAGGAGGCCTCAGTTCCTTACCACATGGACCTCTGTCCCCACAGAGCTGCTTGAGCATCCTCATGAAATGGCAGCTGGCTGCTTCTATAACAAGGTATCCTAAAAAAGCAGGGAAAGCTGAAATGCCTTTTATGACCTAGTCTTGGAAGTCACATACTGTCACTTGCATCTTATTTGTTAGAAGCAAGATAGTGAACGTGGGGTGGCTGTAATCCCGGCACTCTGGGAGGCTGAGGCAGGAGGATTGCGTGAGCCCAGGAGTTCAAGACCAGCTTGGGCAACATGGCAAGACCTTGTCTCTATTTAAAAAATGAAACAAAACCAAAAAGATACTGAGTCCAGCCCACAATCAAAGGGAATGGAATCAGGCTTCACCTTTTTAAGGATGTGTTAAATAATTTGTGGACATATTTTATATCCCTATAAAACTTAATTTTATATATTTGAGTTTGGAACCATACTAATGATTTATATAATTATAAAAGCAAGTTAAATAAAATTGAACAAGAAACTGCAGTCCCTACACAGTGAAAACAAAAGCAATAAACCTAAGCATATTTCAGGTTGATTATTTAAATATAGAGAAAGAAATACGTTCAATGACTTTATTTTCATTTATTATGGTAAGAATTCTTAACATGAGATCTGCATGCTGAACACATTTTTAATGTGTAACACAGCATTGCTGGCTGTATGTACAATGCTGGACAGCAGCTCTCTGGAGTTTATGCATCTTGCTTGACTGAAACTTTATGCCAGTTGATTGTAACTCCCCATTTTCCCCTTTCCTCAGCCTCTAGTGGCCACCATTCCATTCTTGGATTCTATGAATTTCACTGTTTCAGATACCTTATGTAAGTGGAATCATGCAGTATGTGTCCTTCTGTGACCAGCTGATTTCATTCAGCATAATGGTCTCAAGGATCATTAGTGTTGTCACCCATTGCAGGATTTCCTTCTGTGTATATGTGTGTGTGTGTGTGTGTGTGTTTTTTTTTTGAGATGGAGTCTCCCCCTGTTGCCCAGGCTGGAGTGCAGTGGGGCGATCTCTGCTCACTGAATCCTCCGCCTCCTGGGTTCAAGCGATTCTCGTGCCTCAGCCTCCCGAGTAGCTGAGACTACAGCTGTGTACCACCACACCCAGCTACTTTTTGCATTTTTAGTAGATCCGGTGTTTCACCATGTTGCCCAGGCCTCCCAAAGTGCTGGGATTACAGGCGGGAGCCACAGCACCCGGCCCTGGATTTCCTTCTTTTCTTAAGGCTGAATATTATTCCATTGCATGTATAGACCACATTTTGGTTTCCCAGTCATCTGTCAATGGATATTTAGGTTGTTTCTGCATCTTGGCTATTGTGAATAGTGTTGCAATCAACATGGAAGTGCTAATATCTCTTCAAGATCCTGATTTCAATTTTTTTGAGAAATATCCAGAAGTGAGATTGCTGGATGATATGGTAGTTCTATTTTTAATTGTTTCAGAAAGCTCCACACTGTTTTCCATAGAGACTGCAGCATTTTGCACTCCCTAAATTCCCACAAGCACTATGCGAGGGTTCTGATTTCTACACATCCTGCTAACACTTATTATTATTATTATTTTTAATGGTAGCTATCTTGACAGGAGTGAGGCGAATTTTAATTGCTTTTAAAACAGAGGAATTGGACTGTACAATCTTAGAGGAATATATCCAAAGGATAAATAGGATTGTAAATAAATCTTAAACTGTTCTCAGTAATAATAATATCACTACTACTACTATTATTATTATGAAACTATTAAGTATATTGTCTTAGTCCATTTTGAGTTGCTGTAAAAGAATACCTGAGGCTGGGTAATTTATGAAGAAAAAAGGTTAATTTGGCTCATGATTCTGATGGTTGAAAATTTCATGACTTGGCAGCTGCATGCGGTGAGGGCCTCAGGCTGCTTCCAGTCATGGCAGAAGGTGAAGGGGAGTTGGCCTGGCCTCAGGCTGCTTCCAGTCATGGCAGAAGGTGAAGGGGAGTTGGCGTGTGCAGAGATCACACGCAAGGCAGGAAGCAAGGGGTGGGGGAGGTACCAGGCTCTTTTTATTTATTTCTATTTTTTATTTTTTTTTTGAGACAGAATCTCATTCTGTCTCCCAGACTGGAGTGCAGTGGCACGATCTCAGCTCACTGCAACCTCCGTCTCCTGGGTTAAAGCGATTCTCCTGCCTCAGCCTCCTGAGTAGCTGAGATTACAGGTGCATGCCACCAAGCCCTGCTAATTTTTGTGTTTTTAGTGGAGGCGAGGTTTCACCACGTTGGCCAGGCTGATCTCGAACTCCTGACCTCAGGTGATCTGCCTGCCTCAGCTTCCCAAAGTGCTGGGATTACAGGCGTGAGCCCCAGCACCCAGCAAGGCTTTTTTTTTTTCTTTTTAAAAAATCAGCTCTCAATAGAACTAATAGAGAGAGAACTCACTCATCCCTGAGGGAAGGCATTAATCTATTCATGAGGGGCCACTTCCGTGACCCACACAACTCCCACCAGGCCCCACCCCCAACATTCCCGCATTGGAATCAAATCTCAACATGAGATTTGGTGGGGACAAACGAACTATATCAAAACCATAGCATGTATATATGTTTCAGAATATACATATATTGTGTTCTATACAGTAATACTATATTAGTACTATAGTATACATATTATATATTAATATATTACTATATTGGCATTATTCTGAAACTACATATACACATATGTATACATACATACACACATATACATGTGTCTATGTATCTCAAATATATAATTATGGTAACATATTTAGGAACCACATCTTTCAGTAGAAGAGGAGAGATGTAAGTATAAAATTGAATGAGTCAAGTGGAAAATCCTGTAATCTTAAATTTGATTTAAAAAATTAATAAGAACTTAGGATGTATTTTCTTTAAAAATAAACATATTTCCTTGCTCTGCTCACTGAAAAGGCCTGCAAGCCATGACTAACCCCAAAATAATAACCTTATCTTCAGATTGTATTCTCTAAATATAATTTCTAACTCAAGAAAGCCATGCCTCCTTGGATAAATGATTATTTCAAGACTGGGACAGGAAACATTGAAGGGGGCCTGGAACATTCTATTGTACCGGAAGGCATCGAGCTATCAGAGACCATAAGCATTGCATCAAAAAGATCCAGGTGCCCACTTCAGTGTTCTCCCACTGGTCAAAGATGGGACAATTTTAACCTAATGGCAACAATAATGATAATAGTAATAACAACTGCAGTGCCACACCAAATATATTAAAATCTGCAAGTTCATAATGCTAAAAAAAAGTGAAAATAAATAAAACTAAGTGAACACCTTTGTAAAATGCTAAGGAACCCACTCATTGTGAAAACCGATAAAGGAGAAAACTGAAAGGAAAGAAGTGTTTATTTTGCTTTTCCTGTTTAGACTGCAACTCAGAAATGCCAGCTAATTAATGCAGAAGGAATATTACAACTAGAATGTCACCATTTTGCAACCCCTAATAAAAAAACATCCAATTTGAGGCTAGAGCTTGAAGTTCACAGGGCAGGCAGCTGGAACGGGGGGATGGATGTAAACTGCGGAGAGCAAAACAAGCAGGAATTCACGAAGATAGACTGAGAGCTATGTCAGTTCTCTGACGCTGATGGTCTGCGTGTTCTGCAGAAGCCAGGGCTCTTTGAATTGTGCTGAGCACACACACTAGCCCAAGCTGGGGAGAAGCTGAAACAGTATGCAGGGGAAGGTGAGGGAGCTGCAGGCCAGCTGTGCCTCATGCCCACCAGAGGGGCCAGCAGATGTGCCCCACATGTGTGACCTACCAAATGGCTACTGCCTCACTTCCATCTTCCGAAGCTCCCAAGAATCTCCCTCATGGCTCGTCTTAGCCAGAAACGTATGGGAAAAGGGAACTCTGGGAAATACGGTCTGATCTAGCCAGGTAGACGTGTTAAAAAAACCCACCATAGTCATGGATGGCTGCTAAAGCCATTAGGCAAGAGGCTGCAGGGAGTTCCACATGTAAAGGATTTCACTGGCATATTCTGAATCCACTGATGGAAGTCATGTCACACAAATAGAAATGCCTTGTGTCTTATATCTCCGCCTGTGAAGTGACAGGAAGTACTCAACTACTCTGCAAAATAGCCTCACCAAAAAATCAAACTTGAATGGGATCTAGCCTCAGGCTCCAATTGCAGTTTATAGGAAATACAGGGGAAGGAGAAAAATATTAAAAAACGGCACAGGTATATAGTCAGCCCACTCTAAAATGTGATAGATTTTACAGAACACATTTGTGTGTGCCTGTGTGTGTGTGTGTGTGTGTGTGTGTGTATATAGACAGAGTGTTGCTATGTTGCCCAGGCTGGTTTTGAACTCCTGGTCTCAAGGGGCCCTCCTGCCTTGGCATCCCTAAGTGATTTATAGGCATCCACCGGGATTACCCACTGGGGTTATCCACAGCCACGTGCCACTGTGCCCAGCCCTGAAGTCAGCCCAGAATAGATGAGAATGAGCTGTCTACTGATGAAACTACCTTGAGAGGTAGTTATGAGTATAATCCTTGGGAGTGGAGAGCAGGAGAACTACAACCAAGGGAACCAAAGAACCTTGAGGCTAAAGCTCAAACCAGATGACCTGCATTGCAGCCTTTCTGAAATCATGCAAGGAGGCAGGAAGGGAGTGCGTGTCCATTCGTGTGTCCCAGCCCTGACCCAGACGGAGGGTATCCTGAGCCCTTCCCTTAAGGGAGCCCTTCATGTAACCAACATTCTGACCCATCTCAGATGTGTTTCCTGTGCTGAAAATGAGCAGACATCTGTGATATAACCTTTTAACATGCTCCAATACCCTCATCCAATGCACCTTGCTTTGATCCTATCCCACCAAGTCACTGAAGTTGGTTTCTCCTGTAGATTTTCATAGGAAAGAGGAGGTGCTGTCTCACAAATATGACCAACAATGACTCAGCAGTAATAAATCTGACTGTTAATTGACATGTTATCCTGGTTAATATATTTTCTTGTGAACCTGATAGGTATGCATCAGAAAAGCAAGGAGGGAACTAGTAAAATCCAATTCTCAGGCCTGCAAAGCTAAAGACCAGAAATGGTACTTTCCAAGGTCGTTGTAATTTTCTTGGCTACCCTAGTTCCATTATCTGGAATGCTGTCTAACATTTAGTTAGGTGCTCAGTAAGTGTTACCATTATTACTACAAAAATATTCCTATTTGTTTGTTCATTTATTTTTATGGGCCGGGCATGGTGGCTCATGCCTGTAATCCTAGTGATGGCAGCAGTGGCCTGTCTGGAGCAGCTGCTGTGAAGACACCTACTGCAATGAGGGAGACACAGCCAGAACTGTGCACCCCATGGAGCCAGTGGAGCTGGGAACAGGTGGGAGGAAGCCCCGCCTCCTTCCGAGTTGGCAGGGTGGGAGCCCCACCCTCTGTGGCTGCAGACCTGGGGATTCCTGTGCTCTCAGGGACCTGGGAAGCCACCCTTCCTCCGCAGGCTTAGAAGTGCCTGCTCTGGGTGACTGGTCTCTCCCTGCTTTCGGAGCCTGCGCTGGGGTGGAGCAAAGTTGTGGCTGAGCCCAGGTGCCGCTGTGACCTGTCTGGGTGTGTGCACACTCAGGGTGGCGCTGACACACCAGCCCCCAGCTGCCTCAGCCCCCTCCAGACGTTGGGCACTGATGGGCACAGGGGAGGCCAAGAAAGGGCCAAGGGTGGTTCAGCACAGGCCTGCAGGCAGCCGTTGGTATGAACAGTCTGGGGGCTGCAGATGATTGTAGATGGCAGCAGGAGGCAGACAGGCTCCTGGGCAGAAAGGGCCAGGTCCCCAGTGAAGACCCACCCTCAAGCCCCAGATGGCCTGAAGCCTGGGGGTGGGAGTGTCAGGTCTGGGTGGAGTTCATGGCACAGAGTGAGAACTTATGGTGCTTTTTCTGGCCTGCCCATGGCTGCTCATGGTGTAGTCAGCACGCACTTCCTCCCTTCTGAAGCCCATAAAAACCCCAGACTCAGCCAGACACACAGAGACATGGGTACTACCAGCTATAGGAAGGAGCTTGCCAACTTCGGTTCTCCTGGACTGGTCAGGATGACCTGCCTTTGGAAAGGAGCCACCCACTTCAGGTCTCCTGAGAGCTGTCCCGTCACTTGGTGAAACTCCTCTCCACCTTGCTCAACCTCTAGTTTTCTGTGTTTCTCATTCTTCCTGGATGCGGGACAAGAACTCAGGACCCTGCAGGACTGAAAGAGCTGTAACACAAAGAGGGCTGAAACACACTCCTTCTTCTCCCCCACCCCAGTTCACTACGTTGCAGGCGATGAGAAGGAGAGAAGAGCTGCTGCCCTTTGGCGACCCTAGATCTAAGGACTCTATGAACAGGGGCTGTGACACCATCTTTGGGACTCTGTGGTTTCTGGCTCCAAACTTCTGGGTGCCAGCATGTTCCCTGGTGCCCACAGTGGAAGCCGCTTGTGGTACACCTGGTCCAGCTGCAGCCTTGCGTGGAGCTGGTGCCTGTGCTGGCTCCTGGAGCTGCTCACCCTGCTGCAGCTGGCATGCCTGGCTGTATGCAGTGGCCAGACCCTGTGTTTGCTCACACACCCTTTGCTGTTCTGCACCTGACTTGCCCTTGGTAGGCATGGGATCCAAGCTGGTAATGTGAGCCAAGCACAGCTTGCAGGGCTGAGTGGGTGAAACAAGCCCAGTGGGCCCAAGCAAAACTCAGGCAAAGATGCCACCAGCCACAGAGGTTTCTGGCTGGAAAAGTGACAATCTAAGGATCCTGTGACACCAGCTCTTTGGGAGGCTGAGGCAGGCAGATCACTTGAGGCCAGGAGTTTGAGACCAGCCTGGCCAATGTGGTGAAACCTGTCTACTAAAAATAGAAAAATTCACTGGATGTGGTTGCACATGCCTCTAATCCCAGCTACTTGGGAGGCTGAGGCCCAAGAACTGCTTGACCTTGGGAGGCAGAGGTTGCAGTGAGCTGAGACTGTACCACTGAATTCTAGCCTGGGTGAAAGAATAAGACTCTGTCGAAATATATATATATATATATATTTATGGCCAAGGGAATTTTAAACACAGAAATACCACATATATTTAAGTCATTCACCTCTACATGCCTGCAAAGTAGATGTCCCTTGAAGGCAGCGACCTGACCCAATGCCCTGCACATACAGGTGCTGCCACTGAGTGCTGTTAATAAACAGCCTATCTGGTGCTTGAAGCTGCTAAATTAATGATAGAGGAGACCAAGTCTGTCTTCTGTTCCTATCTCTCCTCTTCAGCATTTTCCTGCTTCTCTTTGGTTCCATTGTCTTCCCATTTCAATCCCCAAGTAGGCAGTTCAAGTTAAATTCCTACCTTCCTGAGAGTCCCTAAAGCTGTGCCCCTCAGGCAGCACGCACACCATATGGCCTGCCCCATCACAGCCTGCACCATAATGTCATACATGTCATTGGAAAGGGTGGAGAGGGAACAGCTAGGCAAGGGTTATAGTAGGATAATAATTGGAAAGGAAGCCTATTTGCTAGCTTTAGGAATGATGCCAGCAATTTTAAGGCAGTGTAAGAAGTTTCAGTCTGGTAGGAGGGAGAGGGAATTGTCTTGATTTGGAGAGATTTCTCCTCTCCCATCTTCTCCACTCTAAAACCACAAGTCAATCTAGAAAAGTTGGTGGTGTGTGGTTTGGTAAATAAGTTCAGCCTTTGACATGAAGATTGACCTGGTTTGACATTGATTGATTGATTGATTTGACATGCAGATGACCTGAGATTGGTGCTCCTGCCAGTCTTAAAAACAAACGAACAAACAAAAGCCCCTAAGCTTTGGACCTGACCTAGTTGTTTACCACATGTTTGATTTCAGGCCAGTTTCCTGTCTGTAAAATAAGGGTGATTTTAATGCTTCCCTTTCCTATTGCACAGAGATGTGATGATAAAGTAAGCCATTCTACATTCTATGTGTGTGTTGGGGAGGGAGTGGGGGAGGGATCATGTCTGTTTTGCTTCCTGTATTTCCATATTGTTTAGAAGATGCTCATTAATACTTGACTTAACGAACTGTCAGGTGGGATAACCCTTCCCTGTTCCTCGTTTTGGAGGGCAGATAGAACATGATGATTGGAGAAGCATGAAATGTGTGACTAAGGTCTCTGTGTAATCAGGACTTGCAACACCCGGAATGCTCCTATCTGATTCTTTCTGAACAGAACAAAACAAAACAAAAGAAAAACTTGACTTAATTAATAAATGGCGAACTTAGGTCGACTCCCAAATTATTGGTGCCCAAGCTTTAGCGTGCATCAGGATCACTCGAGGGTCTTGTTCAGACTCGACTACCAGGACCCACCCAGAGAGTTTTCGGTTCAGTAAGCCTCGGGTGAGGCCCAAGAACCTGCATCTAAGGACTTCCCCATGTGCTGTGGCGCTGCGGGCAGGGACGGAGGGGCCCAGGGGCAGGCGGCAGCACGGGAAGAGGCCAGCAGGTGGCGCGGTCGCCGAACCCTGCCTCCCCCGGGCGCCGAGGGAAGCGGGTCAGCGGCGGCCACACCTGCACAAGCGCCCGCTCTCCCAGGCAGCAGGGGCGGCGGCGGCCTGGCTGGCTGCGCTGCAGAGAGTAGAGCAGGAGCGGCGTGGGAGGAATTCGGGGCTCTTTCGCCGCCTGTCTCCTTTTACTGCTGGTTGCCCTCAAGGGAGCCCTCTCTCCGTCTACACGCGTTTGGGCCTTACCAGCCGCCTGAAGCGGCGGCATCCATCCCAGCAAAGCGTGCCTTCCATCCTCCGGAGAAAACAGTCTTTGAGCTTCCTTTTCAGTGAACCCACTTTGGGGACTGAACCCTTGCGACTAAGAAAACCCCTCCTAAAGTTTAATGGAACGATCACATCACACGTGGTTGACGAAGCCCTTCCCTACTTGCTACTTGCCTTGTGTGACACACTGTCACGGCCCGGGCTTCCGGCTTGGTGGAGCGGACACGATCGCTGCTCCGGCTGCGGACTTCGGGCTCCTTCCCTGAGCCAGGGGGAGAGCGCTGCCCGCTTTAGAGAACTGTTAGGAGGCTGCCGGGCGACAACGCGGGAAAAGCGCCTTTCACAGCATAAGGACTGAATCCACATTAAGGAAGTAGGCAGGAAAAAGTGTCAGTCGAATAGCCAGTGACAGTTCCTTAGGGGAGAAATGAATCTGGGTTTAGCTGTCCAGTAGAACGCTGCTGTCTACACTGTCCAGCCCAGAGGTCACTAACCATAGGTGGCCACTGAGCACGTGAAATACGGCGAGGGTGATCAGAGAATTGAATTTTAAATTGTATTTAATTTTCATTACATTTAAAGTATTAGACCGCACAGGTTTAGCAAAATGCCTTGCTGAAATTGTGAAAAGACGCCCCTTAAGCCTTAGGGCATGGCTGGCAATGGGTAAGAGGTAGTTAAATCTCTCTGCCTAAAAAGGTATAGGAATTTTAGGGGGTGGGGCAATCTGCCTAGCAAGGAAAGGAAGAGAGGTTAGGGGGAAAGGGCCAGAGGCATTGTGAGGAATTAGTGACTAAGCCAATGAGAAAGGAAGTCAGTAAAACCCCTCCGGTGACAGAAATGGCTCAAGGAGAATTTAAAAACTGGAGTGCGTAATATTCAGTCTGTCGTTTACTGAGCAACAGAATGGTGTTACTTCTTTCTGTTGCCCGTCCCTTCAGAAATGTCTGCTTAACACAGAGCCTGGAGGTGGCAGCAATTAGGGAGTGAAGACATGACAAGATGTGGGGGTGTCCAGTGGGGGTGATTCGTTCAGGAAAGGTGAGAGCAAATTCAGGAGGGAACAGGAGAGAGAAAGAATTCAGCACAAGCAGGATCTAGGGGTTGAGAGACTGCAGTGATATTGTCAGGAGGACGCCTTTTCCGCTGCAGAGGGGATGGAGATTTTTGAACCACTTTTAATTAAATCTTAAAGGTAACAGCAACTCCAGTAAGTGGGAGGACTTGAACATCTAGGCCTTTGCTTCAAAGCATTTCTTCACATTAGTGCTTCCTGACTTAAATAACCTCACAGAGCAGGCATCTCTTGAAGGGCCTCACTTCTGACTGCAGGTGTGAGTGAGACAGGAGGCCAGGAGGGCTTGAGCAATGGTACAGCAGGCAGACGGGAAGCAGAGGCATCGGCGTCTTGCTAAATTTATAACGCATAACGTCATTCTTTCTGGACTTTTGTCTCTCTCTGTGGTGTCTAGCAATAATGAACCACTGTCCACCTGCTCCCAATTTCTGTAGTTGTGTGTATGTATGTGTGTGTATGACAGACAGAATAGATGCAAAGTGAGGTGCAGCTTCGGTGCTGGGCATACTTCATGTGCTGAAACATGGCAACTCCTAGTCATTATCTCTGCTGCAGTCTTAGAAAATAACTCCTGAGGGTGATAATGTGGCATCAACCTCCTCTTCCAAGTGATTCCATGACAAAACTCTCAGATGAGGCCCCGTCCACCACCCCTTCCCTGCCTGGAACCTAGAGGTAGATGAAACATCACTTCTTAGTAGCCACCTGTGACTCATAGCCCCAAGAGCTGCCTCTCTGACCAGGAAGGCTTTGAATAGAGAACCGGGAAGGGAGAGATTGCAGGCTTTGCAAGAGAAGGGACTTGTGTTTTCCCTGGTCCCTCTGTTGTATCCAAGTAAAGCTAGTTCTCCAGCTACTGCACATGATAATTTATTTGATCCTGTTTTTGCCCACAGGATTTCCCAGCCACTCCTTACTGCGCCCTCTACCTTCTACCCTGTTCTGTAGTAACCTTCTTGAAGAAATGTCACCTAGTGGAACCTTCTGATGTCACTCTTGTGAGCACCCTCATGTCCATCAGCATGGCTGCTCTGGGCAACTCCCAGTGGAGATGAAGCAAGTGGATAATCTCCAGTGGGGTTCGAGAATATCACATGTTTTTCCAAAAAGCTCCCATTAAAATAAATATATTACCTGGTGGGGAGAGGAGAATGGCAGCATTCAGCTGGCAGACTGGCAAGGAATGTTCCATCAGATTAAATAGAAGTCACTGGTCTAGGAAGGGAAGCTTCAGAGAAGAGAGGTTTTTTTTTGTTTTGTTGTTTTGTTTTTTTGAGACGAGTCTTTCTCTGTCACCCAGGCTGGAGTGCATTGGCACGATCCCGGCTCACTGCAACCTCTGCCTCCCGGGTCCAAGCGATTGAAGAGAGTATTTTTTAATGAGGGCAAGTTGAGGGATGGAGGAGAAGGATGGAGAGGGATGAGAGGGAAATGGAAAACTAAAGGGTGGCACTCTCTGAAAGGGGCTATGCAGGAAGAATTTTATTTTGCACGAGATAGGGAGGAGAATGAATCTTCAGATTTTTAAAGTGAGATTAATATGGATTCAGGTTGTGGCTCAGCCACCATCTGTGTGACCCCCTTGGGGGCCCATCTCAGGAGGTTTATTTTCCTCATGGGTACAGGGGTCATGAGGATCTCATGAGATTATGTGTGTAAAACTCACACCTTAGAAGGCACATGCACACTTCGTGTTTGTTTAAGATCGGCCACCTTTCCTGCCACAGGAAAAACAACAGTCACAGCAAAGGCCAGGAGGATTCTTAGTGTGCATTCGTGTAGTTGTTATACCTCTCAGAGCACTTTCCTATAGGTCATTACCATTGCCCAAGTTCTAACAACCTCGAGAGGTAGAGTCTCCAGCAGTGCCCCTGCTTGCAGAGAGTGGCATTAAGATCCCATTCCGCTTGGTGGTAAACTAGAGCAGAACTTTTGAGTCTTGGCCGGGCGCGGTGGCTCAAGCCTGTAATCCCAGCACTTTGCGAGGCCGAGACGGGCGGATCACGAGGTCAGGAGATCGAAACCATCCTGGCTAACACGGTGAAACCCCGTCTCTACTAAAAAATATGAAAAACTAGCCGGGCGAGGTGGCGGGCGCCTGTAGTCCCAGCTACTCGGGAGGCTGAGGCAGGAGAATGGTGTGAACCCGGGAGGCGGAGCTTGCAGCTTGCAGTGAGCCGAGATCGTGCCACTGCACTCCAGCCTGGGCGACAGAGCGAGACTCTGTCTCTAAAAAAAAAAAAAAAAAAAAAAAAAAAAGAACTTTTGAGTCTTCTCAGCCCTGAATCTGGTCTGGTTCTCAAAGGCTTTTTGATAACCCATGCCCCCTTTAACCCTGGCATGTTTAGTGCAGTTAATTAGTTGGGCAGAGCACAATGTATGCACTTTTGAGAGACACTGATTGTGTGTGGTTAATTGGGAACTTGTCTGGGTGTGTGACGTCTGTCTGCCGTGCACTGTGAAAGGCAGAGTCTGCCGCCTTTGCAGGAAATAAGCAGTTGACACTGCTGTTTTCCTGCTGTGCCAAGCCAGCCAGAAGGAACTTTGCCAGGTTCTTAAGGGCTTCTGGGCCCAGCTTTGCTGATGAAGATACAGTCACCTGAAGTGCTTTGATGAGGCTATGTGCAGATTAATTCGGGTTCAAGACTATGTTGGCATGAACTGAGCTTTGAGGGATGGGTACAAAAAAGAGTACCAGGTACTCACAAGGCGGGGGCAAAAAAGCAAAGGGTGTCCCAGTAAGGGAGCAACATCATCACTGACTACCACTCTTTTAGTACAACGAACACACCATCTATGGAACAATTACTATGTGTCGGGTGCGTGCTGGGTGTTTTTCTTACATGATCTCTTTAAATCATCACAGCAACCCTGTAAGAAACCATTTACATTACTCCAAATTGCAGATGAGGAAACAAAAGCTCTCTTAGCAAGGCTGAATAACTCATCTAAGGTATGTAATAGAAAATACGGAGGCATCATTTGAATCTCAGGATTTCTATCTTCAGATCATTTGCTTTTTACACCTGCACTGTATTGTCTGTCGCCTAACTGATCTGATACATGACCCAGATCACAATATGGATTGGCAAGAGGTGGGAAGTATCTTATGGCACAGATATGTTGTTGGAGAGGGTTGGCCTGTCTCCACAAAAAGGGCCAGGTCAATTCTACTGCACCAAGACAGGATTGCAAGGGCCAGGGTCACACTGTGTCCTCCTTTCTAAATCCCTCTAACCAATTGAACACACAGGAAAAATTCACAAGATCCCCAGTGAGGTTCGAGAGGATCACATGTTTTTCCAAAAAGCTCCCATTAAAATAATTACATTATCTGGGTAGGGAGATGAGAATGGCAACATTCAGCTGGCAGACTGGCAAGGAATATTCCACCAGATTAAGTAGAAGTCACTGGTCTAGGAAGGGAAGCTTCAAGAAAGAGAGCATCTTATTTTTATTTATTTATTTATTTTTGAGATGGAGTCTTACTCTGTCACCCAGGCTGGAGTGCATTGGCACGATCCCGGCTCACTGCAACCTCTGCCTCCCAGATTCAAGCGATTGAAGAGAGTATTTTTTGATGGGGGGTGGTGGAGAAGGATGGAAAGCGATGAGAGGGAAATGGAAAACTAAAGGTGGCACTCTTTGAAAGGGGGCTATGCTAGATTACTTTGTCCAGGTTCCTCAGAGGAGTGGGCTGAGCATTGGGATGGGGTCCTGGTAAGGAAGGAGGTTCACCCAGGATAATCATATTACTACGAGTTATCAGTTACTGAGCACTTACCATGAACCAGGCATTTTGCTAAGTGCTGTCTATATCTCACATAATCCTCATCGTAACATCATGAAGTGGGGCCAGTTACACCCATTTATCTATGCAAAAACTGAGACTTAGTTTGAGTAACCTGCCTGGAGTCTGACGGGAAAGGCTGCAGCTGTGATTCAAACCCAAGTCAATTTAAAGCTAAGCCAAGCCTCTCAACCTGGATGCTCTGCTACCACCATTCTAGGCAACCAATAAATGTGCTGAATTGATTTGGAGATTAATTATCACCACCACCACCCTTTCCTTAATAATATGAGTGGTCTTGTGAATGTGTGGGCTCCCAATCACCAGAGTGGCTCTCTTAGAGCCTGTCTGAGAGATCACACCCTGCGGGAGGCCGGACAGAACCGTCTCTGCGGCCCCACCAGATCGATCACATCTTTTGATTCAGTCAACTTTCAGGGTAAACAGGGTCATTTCAGACCATCTGGAGAAGCATATTGGCAATTCTCAGAAACTCTTCGGTAGCTCTCTGAACTCTAGGAAGCACTTCTTAAGCCAGCCTCTAAGCTGTCCCTACCATCTTATGGCCTTTTACTCTGAGACCAAGTCGAAAGGAGCTGGGAGCCAGGCCGATGCATTCTTCCCCAGGCCTCCTCTTCGCCGTTCACTTCTGAGCACTCTTTGCTCACCGTTCCATAAGGAAGTCTGTCTGTTCCTAGTTGACCTTGCCTCAGCTCAGTCTTTCCCTCAATATTAAACTGAAAACATGGAAATTCAATCAAAGTGAAGGCTTCCTTTACCCCGGCAGGTCCTGCAAGCATTTAATAAGTTGTGTGGAGATGTAAAAAGAGATCATAAAGCAGTTGATAAGAATAACATTTCTTGCCAAGAGAGCCCTTATGCAGGAGGATTAGCAAAAAAAAAAAAAAAAAAAAAAAAAAAAAAAAAAAAGAAAGAGAGAGAGAGAAGCTCAGGAGCATTGACAGTACATGAAATAAGATTTGCTTTTGGAGAACAGAGAAGTTTTGAGGTGAGAACATGCCGGATACCAACGGAAGAAACAGTGAGTTCTGAAAGTGGGGAGGGGTATTGCAGGGGTAGAAGTAGCAACAGAGTTCCATCAGGCGAGGGGATGAATGCCAGTAATCCCAGTGCTTTGGGAGGCTGAGGGAGGATACCTGGAGCCCAGGAGTTTGAGACTGGCCTGAGCAACATGCAAGACCCAGTCTCTACTCTAAAAAATTTTAAAATTAGCTGGAATCGCTCCCTGACTTCCCAGCTCCTTGGGAGGCTGAGGTAGGAGAATCTCTTGAAGCCTGGGAAGTCACTGCAGTGAGCTATGACCAGGACGCTTCACTCCCGCCTGTGTGAGAGAGTGAGACCCTGTCTCAAAACAAACAAACAAACAAACAAACAGACAAACAAAAAATCTCTATCCCATGGCAGCCTTGGAAATAATTGCAGGGCATAGAAAAATCAATCGGCAAGCTTTTACTGAGCACTGGGACACAATGGCAATGTGAAACCAAAAGACCAGGCCCCTTTGCAAGGAGAGTGCAGAGTACTGGGGAGATAAAAATAGCACACTTGAAACAATTAGAGAGCAATTAATGCCAAACTGTCTGGTTCTGACTCAAGTACAACAGGACTCCAGAGAGTGGAGGAAGCCTGGTGAGCTGGAATAGTCAGCCAGGCAGGGGTAGGAAAAGCTCCCAGGGACCCCAAGGTCTTGGGCATCACATGCTTTGAGGAAAAGAGTCTACTCCTATGGAATGCTCTGCTTGCACAATACACACAACTCAAACTAACCACAATCTTGCCCTTCCAGAAGTTTTCAATTAAAAAGCAGAACATAGTGCTTGACCTATGACAACTTTGCTAGATAAATGGATGAAAGAACAAGTGATTGGAGTCCTAGCACTTCTTAGGGATAACTGAGGAAGCAAGGGAGTGGAACTGGCATGGTTGCAGAAATATTCCTTGGTCTACTGGATCCTTTCTGAGGGCAGGGACTTTGTCTTTCTTCCATATTTATTAAGCCTCCACCATACAAAAAAATATTGTGCTGGCCCTGAAAATGAAAAGTCTGGAGATGGAACAGACGTAGTCTATGAGCTTCCAAACCGCTCATACAAGAGCTTCCTTTGAAACCTGGAGCTTAATTCTTTACATCATGCCTGAGAGGACTGGATATCCTTTCCCTAAACACACATCTACTAAGTCAATCATAAATTCTGTAAGTACTTTGCACCTACTATGTGCTAGATAATGTGATATGTAGTCAAGATAAGCATTGAAAAACAGTGTTTTCTTCTAAAAAGAGCTTATTGTCGGCCGGGTGCAGTGGCTTACGTCTGTAATCCCAGCACTTTGGGAGGCCGAGGCAGGAGGACCACCTAAGGTCAGGAGTTCAAGACCAGCCTGGCCAACACGGTGAAAACCCGTCTCTACTAAAAATACAAAAATTAGCTGCATGGTGGCTGGCGCCTATAATCCCAGCTACTAGGGAGGCTGAGGCAGGTTCAAGAATCTCTTGAACCCAGGAGGCGGAGGTTGCAGTGAGCCGAGATTCCGCCATTGCACTCCAGCCGGGTCGACAAGAGCAAAACTCCCTCTCAAAAATAAATAAATAAAACCAAAAGAGCTTATTGTCAAGTGGTAGATTTAGTGCAGTACATAATTGCTGTCATGGCATGTCACACAATGTGTGGGGAGAGCTCAAGATAAAGGTCACCTAAGCTGTCCAGAGGAGTGAAGGCCGAGCCCACAGAGGAAGAAGCATTTGAGTGGATTCTGGAGGGAGGTCTGTCAGGGGCAAGGTGGGGTAAGTGGGAATAACATGTAGGCAGGTGGACTGGAATGTGCAAAATCTGGATGCATGAGAGGACTTAGTAACATGTTCTGCGAGCTGGGAATAACTGAGTACTACTAGGGCATAACATTCTGAAGGAGTAGTAGAAGATGACAGACAGAGCAGCCGTTATCTGTCTAACATCAGATTATCTTTCCCCAACTATCTGTCCCCAGTTTTGACGGACTGTGGATGCCATGCCAATAGGACAGATTGTGTCATGTTGAAGACTGAGGGGCCATCGAGGAATGTTGGGTGGTGGAATGATAGGATCAGATTTGTGGATAAAAAAGAACCTTCTATCAGCTGCATGGAGGAAGGTGGGAGTAGGGTGGAGGTAGCCTGGGGAAGGATAACTGAGGCAAGAGACAGAGAGGCAAAACAGGATGTCTTTGCAGCGCTTCACACAAGAGACCATGAGGGCTTTCAGGCAAGGGCAGTGGAGAAAGGACAGGGAGAGCCTAGAAAGCTACTTACTTTGATTTCAAAGTCAACGGGGTTTGGTTACCAATCGGATGTGGAGCGAGGGAGGGGAGATGAGGAGGACTGTGAAGGTGGCAGTGGCGAGGGTCTCAAGCACCACCAAGCAGTCCTCTTGTCTTCATTCCCCCTGGGTTGCCTCTTCCCTAACTCATTATCTTTCTCCTGCAGGAACTCTGGAACACTACACCAGAGTAAATGAACTCCCCTGCTTCCTCCAGTTCTTCCTGGAATCCCGCACCCTGATTTGAATGGAAACTCACTCTTACACAAGGGCACTGCTTCTCCTGCTTTGGCTCCTCTGAGGGATGCTCATTCTCCCATCCCCAGTGCCAGCCAGACAAGTAGCTCTGACAAACAACTTTAAAGTTTCCCAGTTCTGCTTCCAAGTCATACACTGCTGCAGTCCTAATGTAAACATTGCTCCTTTGAAACCCACACCCTCCTGCCATATTCTTTCTTATAAGTGTCATTTTCCTGGCTCATGGAAGACTTTAGGGCCAGGCTCCAGGTCTTCCCCTTCACCCCCAGACCTGCCGTCATCCTGACTTCTGTGTCTATGAGGATGACGTATCCAACAGTCAAGCTTTAGAGTGACACTCACAGCCATTCTACTTCACCCACTCACACCTATGGCCACACCCTGATTTTGTCCTCATCTGAAATGGTTTCATCCCCACAACGTTTAACTCAATATGCACGCTCTGACCATGGTGTCTTATCCTCCCACGTCTCCAACCTCTTTGCTTTTACTGTGCCTATTCCCTAATTTTAATAAGATCTCTGGCTGTGTTGCCTCTCCATTTGTAGTCATCTCTCAATCTACTTCTTCCTCAATTTCCTTCTCCAATCAGTCTAGAAAACAAAATATATTACTTCATCATTATATCAAAAAAATTTTTTTAAATATTATTTGCAGAGATGAGGTCTCACTATGTTGCCCAGGCTGGTCTCGAACTCCTGGGCTCAAGCGATCTTGCCACCTCAGCCTCTCAAAGTGCTGAGATTACAGGTGTGAGCCACCATGCCGGCTATCATTATTGTTTGATTATCCTTGTTTCTCATTCACCCTCATCTTTTGCTTTTCTTCAACAAAACCCCAATCCCTAGACCAATGCAGCCATCTCCTGCCTTCCTTTATACCTGGCTCAGGCCCAAATCCTGATGTTCCCTCTTGACTCTTGACGTTCCCTCTTGACCCCAAACATTCACCAGGCCCTACCAATTCTCATTCTCCTTCCCAAATACCTCTCCAGCAGTTTCCCTCCTCTCTATCCCCACTGCCCTTCTCTTAGTTCAGGGTCTCGGTAGTTTTCATCTATATTAATTCCACTCAGTTGCTCTGACTGACTACAATTTTGGAACTGAAATTCAAGATAGTTTTATGAACTATACTCTCATCATATCGCGATATCATATCATGTGATCTTCTGATCATATCACTGTAGCCGGAGTGATCTTAACAATACTAATGTCAGGCTGGGTGCGGTGGCTCACGCCTGTTATCCCAACACTTTGGGAGGCTGAGGCGGGCAGATCACCTGAGGTCAGGAGTTTGAGACCAACCTGGCCAACATGGTGAAATCTGTCTCTACTGAAAATACAAAAGTTAGCTGGCTTGTGGTGACACATGCCTGTAATCTCAGCTACTTGGGAGGCTGAGGCAGGAGAATTGCTTGAATCTGGGAGGTGGAGGTTGCAGTGAGCTGAGATGGCACCACTGCACTCCAGCCTGGGCAACAGAGCGAGACCCTGTTTAAAAAAATAATAATAATGCAAATGTTATCATGTCACTCTCTTATTAAAATATTTTAATGACTCTCCAGGCTCTTCATCATGACATATAAGACCCATTGTGATTAGACTCGTGTCCACATCTCCAGCCCCCACACTCCCTATTGTATTCTAAACTTTACCTCCTTTTTTCCTTCATTCTATTCTAAACCTTATTAAACTTGACTGGGCACAGTGGCTCACACCTGTAATCCCAACACTTTGGGAGGCTGAGGCAGGATGATCACTTGAGCCCAGGAGTTTGAGACTAGCCTGAACAACATAGAGAGACCTCTGTCTCTACAAAAAATTAAAAAATTAGCCAAGCATGGTGACATGCATCTGTGGTCCCAGCTACTCAGGAAGCTGAGGTGGCAGGATTGCTTGAGCCCAGCAGTCCAAGGCTGCAGTGAGCAGTGAACATGCCACTGCACTCCAGCCTGGGTGACAAAGCAAGATCCTTATACATACATATACACACACATATATATATGTATAAACCACTTGTGGATTCCACAGGGTGTCATGTTCTTTTCCTTTGCTGCAGATAATATTTTCTCTGCCTGAAACATTTACCTCTTCGTTATCTGGCTACTCATTTTTCAAAACACAGCTGACGTCCAGCCCAGAACATGGCACCTTAATATATGCTCAGTGCACAGGATCTTTACAAAAAGGTACCTGATATTTATTCTATCTCCTGAGTGTTGCTGCTCTTATGTGATCCTTGAGAATCTCTGTTGTTATACTTTGCCATCTTCTACACTAGCCTGTGACCTTGAGAGTAGCAACGTTACCTCCTTCACCTTGGCATGCCCGGCACCCAGCATAAGGCATGGTACACAGCAAGTGTTCAATGTGCGCTTGCAAATGAATGAAGAAATGGGCAGAGATCTAAGCCTCCTCTCCTGCACCAGACCATCTTGTTCTCCCAGCCTATCCTGAGGGAGGTCCTGGACTGGACTGTTGCTCTCTTTTGAGGCCTTCTCAAGTATTAGATACAACCACTTCTGTATGCCCTGGAAATGCTGGTGTCTCAGTCCACAAGTCTGTTTCTAAAGCACTTGCACTAACAAAGCCATCCTCGCCTTTCAGTGCAGTAGGAATGAAGGTTGATGGGTCCTGCTGTTCCCCCGGCAGGTTTCCTCATCAGGGACCTGGGAGGAAGGTCAGGAAAGATGCGCATGTCCTGTGAGCTCTTTGAAGGACCAGACCTAGTGGCTTTACTGCCTGCTAAAGGGGCCCTGCAGATTCCAAAGGCAGGCTTACCGCAACAAGACTTGGAAGAACCTCACTTTTATGCCTTCATTCCCTCCCTGCTGCATCCTCTACACAGTTGTCAGATGTAATACCGTGAAATATTGATGTGATCAGGCTGTTCGCTTACCGGGAAGCCTTCAGTGGCTCCCCACTGCCTGCAAAACAGAGTCTAAAACCCATCGCCTATCATGCAAGGCATCTTGCCTTTAGGTGGCATCCTACTTTTCCAGCTCCTCTGCACTTTGTACACTGGCCCATGTCTGCCTGGCTGGTCTAAGTGTTTCCCGAACGAGTTAATTGCCTCCTTACCACCATACCTTGGCTTCCTTTGCCCCAGCCAACATCCAACATGAATGCCCTTCCTAGACCTTTCCACCAGCTAACCCTAGAGAGCCACACCAGGCTCTCCTCTTCTGTAAAAGGCCCCAGGCTTTCTTTACTTCTTCCCTGATTCCAGCAGAAAGCATCACTCTTCCTCTGTGCTCTGCCAGAGTTTTGTTCTTGTTACACAAAGAGCCTTTACCATTCAAACGTTATACTTAGCTGCTCACATGTCTGCTTCCCTGGGCTGGATTAATTCCTAGGTGAGGACTGCCCTTGTGCAGCTGTCATATTAGCGGTTGTGGTGGGGGGATATATTGAACCTTATGATCTCTGCAATAATAAGATAGATGTTGCAGGGTTTTTATTGCTTTAGGTTATGGAGGAAAGACCATTGGTATTGGAGTCAGACAGACACCAGCCCATCCTTTGCTGTTTGACTTGTGTCTCTTGGCCTGTTTCCTTGTCTGTGAAGTGGGAATGATAATAACAGCCTCAGAGGGATTAAACGCAGTAACAAATGTAAACTCTCCGGTCTGGTATTTGGCATATGGTAAGGTATGCCAAAAAAAACGAGTTAGTGTTGGTCCCCTTTCCAGCTTGTAGCTCTTCAATGTTTATACTTGAAAAGCTATTTAATAATATTTTTTCATCCAGGATCTACCCTCACCCAACCTTTTCTTCTGATTTTCAAATGTTTAGTATGGTTTTGATCACTGCCCTCCCTGAGACACCCTTCAACCTCTGCACTTCCTTTTCAAAGCACTGGGATCCTTTATAGGTAGAGGCTTTTAAAATAGTAGTAGTAGGTTGGGCACGGAGGTTCACGCCTGTGATCCCAGCACTTTGGGAGGCCAAGGTGTGTGGATCATTTGATGTTAGGAGTTCAAGACCAGCCCGGCCAGCATGGTGAAATCCAGCCTCTACTAAAAATACAAAAATAAGCTGGGCGTGGTGGTTCATGCCTATAACCCCAGCTACTTGGGAGGCTGAGGCAGGAGAATCACTTGAACGCAGGAGGCAGAGGTTGCAGTGAGCAGAGATCATGCCACTGCACTCCAGCCTGGGTAACAGAGCGAGACTTCATCTCAAAAATTAAATTAAATTAAATTAAATTAAATTAAATTAAACTAAACTAAACTAAAATAAAAGTAGTAGTAGTAGTAACAACAACAATAATAATACATTATAATAAATAACACTTACTGAAGACTTACGAAGAGCCAGGCTCAGTGCTGTGCTGATATGCAGCAGTAGACTTGCTACCCCTATGACTAAGACATTATCTCCATTTCATGGATGGGGAAGTTGAAACTAAGACTGTTAAAGTAGCTTGCTGATAGCCAGATAGCTAGAAAGTGGTAGAGCCCAGTGCACAGGTAGAATCCATGACCGGTCTAAAATCCTTGCCCTCAACGGCATCATTCTGACACTCACGAGGGTCTTCCCATGGCCGTTTGGCTTGCCATAGAGAGGTCAGAGGCAGTACTCAGGGCCCCTCATGGACTGTGAGTTGGGCTGTCTTTGATGACTTCTTGGTGCATGTGTTTGGGCATTGCGACATCACAGAACAAGGGGCAACCCTACTGGCCCCAGACACGATGCACTCCGAGAGGCAGGGAGAGTTCAGGCCTCCTTCTCCCTCCTTTTTGAAACACAATCACCTATATTCATGCACACTCTTGTGTTAGGGCTCAAATGCTAGCAGCAGATGTGTGATCAGCTGATTGGTCTCAGAAATAAAACAATCTGAATGAGGACAGGACTTCCCAAGAGCGAGTGACGGTGTCGTTCAGGGACGAGCTGTGCCATGCTGTAGCTTTCCGGCGAGGCTTCCTTTGACTCTGGCCAACAATGGAGAACATTCAGTACCCAGAACCCCTGCCAAATTTCACACTTGGGGTTTGGCCCAGTTTCACTGACGTCCTTCTCCAGGGGCCCCACGGACAGTCTGGTTTCTTGCTGCTGTCCCCAGCACAGTGCTGCAGCAGCCCCTTTGGCTTCTGCTGCCTTTTCTCCATGATCCCTGGCTTGCTCGGAGTTCCTGCCCTTCCCCTCCCTCCTCAGCTCCCTCCTTTCAGCCCCTCAGCCCCTCCAAGCCTTTCCTGTCCCAGGAATTCTGTGTCGGGGGTTTGTTCTGTGTGGAGTTTTCTTCTCCAGACCTTGTATTGGTGCCTCCAGGTCTTAACTCAGATGTTCCTCCTCCAAGAGGCCTCCCCTGGCCACACCATCTGGGCAGCCCCTCGCCCTATCCACAACTACATTACCCTGTGTTATTTTCTCAGGTACTTCCAGTTTCTAAAATTATCTTCATTTCTTCACTTAGATGTTCGCTGTGCCTCTCGCCCCAGTAGAATGTTAGATCCTAAGGGTATGGCTCTTTCTTGTCTGGTGCTGTATTATTAGTTCCTAGAACAGTGACAGGCATGTGGCGGGGACTCTCTGTCCATACTTGCTAACTAACCAAATGGCTGATGGAATGACTGACAGGTCAGAGGTCCAGACGTGTGGACAAAGGAAGAGAGTGATAATGAGAGCTAGCGTTTTTTGAGGTAAGGCTTTATAAGCATCATGCTGAGGGTTTTACATGCACTACCTCATTTAACCAGCCCCAAAACCTTATTATTATTCCCGTTTAGCATATGGGAAAACTGAGGATTAGAATTTTTTTTTTTTTTTTTGCCCCTAAAATAGCCATGCAGGATATTAAGGCAGGTATATTTTAGGGGCAAAAAAAAAAAAAAAAAAAAAAAAAAAAAATCTCAGGACTCTGCCATCAAAATCAAATGTGTTTAACTACTTTGTTCAAAGAATCAGAAAGTGCATGAAAATACCCAGTGGCAGGAGATCGAAGAAATCCTGGAGTAGGACCATAAGGAGTGTTGGGGTAAATGTGAAGAAACTGAAACTCCTATGCACAGCTCAGAAATGTAAAATGACTCAGATTCCTTCATCAGCAGTTTGGCAATTCCCCAAAACGTTAAACACACCATTATGACCAGCAATTCCACTCCTAGTTATAATAGCCAAGACAACTGAAACACTTGTACACAAATGTGCACGGCAACCTTGCTCATAACAGCCCCAAACTAGAAACAACCCAGATGTCCATCAAGAGAGGAATGGATAGACAAATTGTGGTCTATCCACACAATGGAATATTATTCAGCCACAAGAAGAAACAAAGTACTGATTCAAGCTGCAACATGCACAACCCTTAAAGACATTATACTCAGTGAAGGAAGCCAGAAAACCAGGACAAATATTGTACGATTCCATTTGTATGAAATGTCTAGGATAGGCACAAATCTATAGTGACAGAAAATAGACTGATGATTGTCAGGGGCTGAAGGAGGAGAAATGGAGAGTGACTACTCCTGGATATGGGGTTTCTTTTTGGGGTGATGGAAAAGTTCTGGAATTAGATAATGGTATTGGTTGCACAGCCTCAAAAATATGCTAAAAGTCACTGAACTATACACTTTACAACGGCTAAAGTGATGAATTTTTTTTACGTGAGTCATATCTGAAAGAAAGAAAAAAGGAAGGAAAAAAGGAAGGAAAAAAGAAAGGAAGGGAGGAAGGGGGGAAAGGAGGAAGGGAGGGAAGGAGGAAGCGGGGAGAAAGAGGGGAGGGAGGGAGGAGGAGTCAGATCATCCGCTTGTTGATAGAGCGCTCTAGGGAGCACAGGTGTTGCAAGTGGTCAGGTAAGTAGTGAACTGAGAGGCTGTGGGGGCAGAGGCCCAGCTCTGAGGGAGAGCTGTCCTCAGGGGCAATGCTCGTTTGAAGTGGGGAAAGAAACTGGAAAGTGCAAGGCAGGGCCCAACCCATATAACAGGACTGGGCATTAGATAGGCTTCCTAAACTAGAGCTAGGAGGAGGTGTCAAAGCAGAAGCTTCATATCAACAGAGTGAATTGAGGGGGATCTGGGTAAGGAAGGCAAGGCTTGGAGTTGCATTCACAGCACAGAGGAGCCACACCAGGGAAAAGCGGGTGCAGGCATAAGCGAGCTCAAGGCCCACAGGGGCTTACCGAGGCCAGTATTACACTAAGGCTGAGCAGTCTAGGACTTGGCCTCCATGGATTGGTATAGCTGAGCTTGCTCCAGCATATTCTTACTCAGGGTTGGTCAAGCTTTTTGGAGCTGAGCATATAGGAAGTGAAACCAATGCCTCAGCTGGGGCTAGGGATTGAGGATATGGGGAGGGCAGCAGGCTGAGACCCCCAATTTTTCCCACTGGAAAGCTCTGTGATCTATTACAATGAAAATGCCACTGAAAAGGTAAATAATAGGCCCCAAATCACACAGCTAGAGAGTGAAACAGAAGCCGGACACAATGGACTATGCTTGTAATCCCGGTCCTTTGGAGGCTGAGCTGGGCGAATCACTTGAGCCCAGGAGTTCAAGACCAGCCTGGGTAACAAGATGAAACCCTATCTCAAAACAAAAAACAAAACATTAGCTAGACATGGTGATGCACATCTGTAGTTTCAGCTACTTGGGAGATGGGAGGATCACTTGAGCCTGGGAGGTGGAGGTTGCAGTGAGTTGAGATTGTGCCACTGCACTCCAGCCTGGGTGACAGAGCAAGACCTTGTCTCAAAAAAAAAAAAAGAAGAAGAAGGACCAACATGACCAATATGACGAAACCCCTTTTCTACTAAAAATACAAAAATTAGCTGGGCGTGGTGGTGGGCGCCTGTAGTCCCAGCTATTCAGGAGGCTGAGGCAGGAGAGTGGCGTGAGCCCAGGAGGTGGAGCTTGCAGTGAGCTGAGATCACGCCATTTGCACTCCAGCCTGGGTGTCAGAGTGAGACTCCATCTCAAAAAAAGAAGGAGAAGGAGGAGAAGGAGAAGGAGAAGGAGAAGGAGGAGGAGGAGGAGGAGGAGGAGGAGGAGGAGAAGAAGAAGAAGAAGAAGAAGAGGAAGAAGAAGAAGAAGAAGAAGAAGAAGAAGAAGAAGAAGAAGAAGA
>NC_045446.1:112900534-112959416 GCF_002776525.5 Piliocolobus tephrosceles
AAGAAGAAGAAGAAGAAGAAGAAGAAGAAGAAGAAGAAGAAGAAGAAAATGGAAAAGCCTTTTTCAATTCTATGGATGACAGACAGTCTAATATGATGGGTAAGAGCACAGGCTGTGAAACAAGACCAGCTGAGTTCAAATCCTACCTCTGTGTTACCCTGAACAAGTTACTTAGCTCCTCTGTGCCCCAGTTCTCTACTCTAAAATGTCAATGGCATTGACTTTGCCTATCTCATAGGTGGTGGTGAGGATTAAATGATGCTATACATCTGAAGCCTTTAGAATAATGCTCAGAGCCCTGTAAGAGCTAACCATCACTAGTAGTAGGGTCTTCCACAGTCAGAGAGACCAAGCATTCCCACACAAGTGCAGCCAGTATCACAGTTTTGTGTAGTACCATCTCTGCTTTCTGTTTTCCCACATCATATCCTGGAAAGACTTGCCCTTGTTCATGTGTCTCTCCAGGGGTCAAATTAAATCGATAAAGTCTCAGAGAGTACCAGACATCTGGCTGCTCGGTGAGAACAGAAATAATCATCAGTGAGTCCTAAATATGAGCCAGCCGTTCCCTAGTTAATCCCCCCCTGTTGATGGCTGGAATAATTTCTCCCATAAACTGATGATGCTGGCAAATCAAGACCTTCTTGGGCAGTGAGGAGAAAGCCTTAGACATATTCAGTTCTCAGGAGTAATATCATTGGTCAGCCAAGCACAATTGCTGTGTAGTTGAATGTATTGGAATTATCTTCTGTCCAGAGACAGTACTTGATATTCACAGAGCCTCTCATAAAAGGCTTCAGAGGACTTTCTGCCCATTAACTAGTTAGCCTTCACCATGTTTCTTAGAAAAAGGTCCTCGTGACTGTCCCTCTTGGCTGCCCGTAAAGTTGTCTTATCTATCCTTTAGAATCCATCTCAAGTTACCAACAAGCCTCTTCCCTCCTTTCCAAATTTAAATTAACTACTTCTTCTCCATACTCTGTACTCTGCATCACACTTTTTTCTCTATTCCAGCAAATTGCCTTGTGTAGTTGTAGCTCCATGTCTTTCTGACATCACAGAGACAATTCTTTGATGTCACGAAGTGTCTTATTCATTTCTGCATCATTTTCTGCCTGCCACTCACACACACCCAACATGTGCTCATCATGTTGGCTGTGGGTTTATTCGTGTTCTGAATAAGATCCCCCTTGAAATTTTGATACATCCCTCTGTAGTAGGCATCTCTTTCAGTTGAGAAGCATTCTTCTTCTTCTTCTTTTTTTTCTTTTGAGACAGTCTTGCTCTTTTGCCCAGGCTGGAGTGCAGAGGTGGGATCTTGGCTCACTGCAACCTCTGCCTTCTGAATTCAAGTGATTCTCATGACTCAGCCTCCCGAGTAGCTGGGTGTGCACCACCATACCCAGCTAATTTTTGTATTTTTAGTAGAGACGAGGTCTCACCATGTTGGCCAGGATGGTCTCAATCTCCTGACCTCATGATCCGCCCACCTTGGCCTCCCAAAGTGCTGGGATTACATGCGCGAGCCACCACACCTGGCCAGTTGAGAAGCATTCTTCTAATACATACCTTGCATTTGGTAGGCATTCTACAACTGTATGCAAAAATAAATAAAAGAAACCCCACATTAGAGAACTTTGGCGATTTAACCAAGTCCATAAAACCAAGATAAAACTTGGAAACCTGTCTGCTGAATTTCAGTTATTATGTAAAAAGAATACTGGTGTTGTGTGAATATGTTGCTATGTGATTTTCTAAAATGTGAGGCTGGGGCCTTATCGTTTTCCTTCTTTCTTTTCCTTTGTTTTTTTTCCCTTCCTTCTTTCCACACATGCTTACTGAGCAACTATTATGTGCCAGGCATCTTGCTAGGCATTGGCGATTCAATGACGGGCAAAAGCAAACAAGGCATCTTATGGAGCTTACAGTCTGTCCAGCGCAGGGGATTGTCATGAATCCAATAGCCAGTCCACATGTAATGAATGTGCGCTGGCCAGCTGAGGGCAAGGTCCCAAAGGAAAGGAACACTGATCCATGAGTGCTTATTGCAGAGAGGACTGACCTAGCCTAGGAGGGGTGTGAGGAGAGGTCAAGAAGGATTTTACTGAAGAAATGACAGTTGTTGTTAAAATAAAAACTTTGGACAAATTAAATTTAACAGGGTTTAATTGAGCAAAGGACAAATCGTAAATCGGGCAGGTCTCAGAACCAGAAGAGGTTTAGAGAGCTCTCCACTCTGCAGTATGGGCAGGCAGCCTTTTATGGACAGGACAGCTCCATTGGTTACACCTTGGTGTTTGCCTCATTTGAATGTGATGAGATCAGTTGACCACCTGTGATTGACTGACGCTCATTTGCTATGATTGGCTGAAACTCAATTATTTATTAGAAAATTATACTCCTAATTTAAGGGCAGATGCGGTGGCTCACGCTTGTAATCCCAGCACTTTAGGAGGCTGAAGCGGGCGGATCACGAGGTCAGGAGATCCAGACCATCCTGGCTAACGCGGTGAAACCCCGTTTCTACCAAAAATACAAAAAAATTAGCCGGTCGTGGTGGTGGGCGCCTGTAGTCCCAGCTACTCAGGAGGAGGCTAAGGCAGGAGAATGGCGTGAGCCCGGGAGGCGGAGCTTGCAGTGAGCCGAGATCGAGATCGTGCCACTGCGTGCCACTGCACTCCAGCCTGGGTAACAGAGTGAGTCTCAAAAAAAAAAAAAAAAAAAAAAGAAAGAAAGAAAGAAAAGAAAACTATACTCTTAATTTAGGATTTTAGTTAGTGTATATACTAAGTTAGGTTGCAGTTGATGATGTACGGAGGCAACCTGGGGCCAAATTTAGTTTCATTTAACAGCGTTAGCCAGGTGCGGTGGCTCAGGCCTGTATTCTCAGCACTTCGGGAGGCCGAGGCAGGTGGATCACCTGAAGTCAGGAGTTCGAGACCAGCCTGGCCTATATGGTGAAACCCCATCTCTACTAAAAACACAAAAAAATTAGCTGAGTGTGGTGGCGTGCACCTGTAATCCCAGCTACTCAAGAGGCTGAGGCACGAGAACCCCTTGAACAGAGATGGTGGAGGTTGCAGTGAGCCAAAATCATGCCACTGCACTGGGAGAAGTGAAAATTAAACAGGTAGAGAGGGCAGAGATTGGGAGGGGGCCAGCACACATCAAGATTTGTGATGGGAACGCTTGTGCATTCCAGAAACCAAGGACCTACCGCATCTGGCTGGATCCCAGAGAAGATGCAGGAGGTGGTTTTCTCTGAGGCTTGAATGTTTATGCAGGAGCCAGACCATCCAAGGGCCAAGTAGGCCAACATAAAGGGTTTTGTCTTTAGCCTTCTACAGTGGGAAATCACTCAAGGTTTTGAGCCAAGGTGTAATATAATCATACGAATAGCCTGGAAAAATAGTCTGGCAGGTCTGTGGGGAATGGAGTAGAAAGTGGGGAGCATGCAAGAGAGAAAGAAGGAGACCAGTTAGCAGGCTGCTGCATGGAGTCAGGTGCCAGATGATGGTGGCTTTAATCAGGGCGGTGGCAATGAAGATGAAGAAGGTTGAAGCCATCTCGTATGTAAACAATCAATAGGACTTGGCGAGGGCATGGACTAAAGCTTAGGGCTTGTCTCAAAATCTTTTCTGCTTGTGCCCAGCCCCTATGTCCACTGTGGGACTGTGGAGTACCAGTTGGGCATATGAGGTCTCTGAACTAGTTATCGTAGATGATACAAAGAAACATGTCCCTGCCTTCAAGGTGTTTCTGCTCAGAGGACACACTCAAAATCCACATACACTAGGCAAAACAAGCTCTCACATGCTAAAACATAGATAACATGTAGGGGTGAACTCAGTGGGTGAGGACAGAGACTCTAGGTTTTCCAAAGTGGGAAACTGAGTTGAACCTTCATGATATTTCTAGACTGCCAAGTACCACCAATCAAAATGTTTGCTTTTTTTGCCAGGAGATGAGAAGCACTCGTCTTAGTTAAAAGTAAATATTAATGCATTCCTTCATTTATAGATATCCATTCACTTACTAATTTTTATTGAGCATATACGATGTGCATGGGATTTGAGCTGGACAGCATAAGTGATGGAAGAAGGCATCAGGATCCAGGGTTAAAGCATGTGGAGTCTGAAGATTTGTGTCTGAGAGCCAGTGCGTGAATTAGGTTTCTTTCTTTTTTAAATTATGGTAAAATATGTGTACTATTCATGCATAATATAAATAACAGAAAATTTACCAAAAACCTTTTAAAAGTGTACAGTTTTGTGGCAGTAGGTACATCCACATTGTTGAGCAGGCATCACCACTGTCCAGCTCCAGAAGTTTTTCATCTTCCCCAGCTGAAACTCTGTACCCATGAAACGCTAACTCCCCATTTATGCCTCCCTCTAGCTCCTGGAAACCACCATTCCACTTTTTGGTTCTATGAATTTGACTACTGTAGGAACCTCATCTAAGAGAAATGACACAATGTTTATTCTTTTGTGACTGGCTTGTATCATTTAGGATAATGTCCTCAAGGTTCATCTGTGTTGTAGCATGTGTCAGAATTTCCTCACTTTTCTTTTCTTTTCTTTTTTTTTTTTGAGACAGAATCTCATTCTGTTGCCCAGGCTGGAGTGCAGTGGTGCAATCTCAGTTCGCCGCAACCTCCGCCTCCCGGGTTCAAGCGATTCTCCCGCCTCAGCCTCCCAAGTAGCTGGGATTACAGATGTGCACCACACCCCCGTAGAGACGGGGTTTCACCATGTTGGCCAGGCTGGTCTTGAACTCCTGACTTCAGGTGATCTGCCTGCCTCGACCTCCCAAAGTATTGAGATTACAGGCATGAGCGACCGTGCCTGGTCAGAATTTCCTCCCTTTTTAAGGTTGAATAATATTCTGTTGTATGTGTGTACATTTTATTTATCCATTCATCCCTTGATGAGCAAATGTGTTGCTTTTACCTTTTAGCTATTGTGAAGAATGCTGCTATGAACATGGGTCAACAAACATCTCTTTGAGTCCCTGTTTAATTTCTTTGTAATCTATACCCAGAAGTGGAATTGCTGGGCCATATGGCAATTCTATGTTTAATTTTCTGAGGAATCTCCACATTGTTTCCCATAGCATTTTACATCCCTGTCTGCAATGCACAAGGGTTCCCATTTCACTACATCCTCACCGACACTCATTATTTGATGTTTTTTTTGTTTTGCTTTTAATAAGAGCCATCCTAATGGCAATGAAGTGATACTTCATTGTGGTTCTGATTTACGTTTCCTAAAGACTAGTATTGAGTGGGGCAGCTGCAAACCCATCTACGGGTTAGTTGGTTTCTCATTTATTGGTGCATTTTCTTTTTTTTTTTTTTTTTTTTTTTGAGGCGGAGTCTCGCTCTGTCGCCCGAGCTGGAGTGCAGTGGCCGGATCTCAGCTCACTGCAAGCTCTGCCTCCCAGGTTTATGCCATTCTCCTGCCTCAGCCTCCGGAGTAGCTGGGACTACAGGCGCCCGCCACCTCGCCCGGCTAGTTTTTGTATTTTTAGTAGAGACGGGGTTTCACCGTGTTAGCCAGGATGGTCTCGATCTCCTGACCTCGTGATCCGCCCGTCTCGGCCTCCCAAAGTGCTGGGATTACAGGCTTGAGCCACCGCGCCCGGCTATTGGTGCATTTTCTAAGCTTTCTGAGCTTTGGTTATTGTACTAGGTGCTATGAGGGATGTAAAATGAATATAAAGATTTAACCTCAGGAAAATAATCCATCAGAGAAAACAGGTGGATATAAAAATCACTGTGGTAGATTATTTCCAAAGATAATAACAACATTCTACGTGCCCTTTGGAATTGACATTTTTTTGTTTGTTTATTTTGAGACATGGTTTTGTTCTGTTGCCCAGGCTGTAGTGCAGTGGCACAATCATTGCTCGCTGCAGCCTTGAACTCTCAGGCTCATGCCATCCTCCCACCTTAGCCTCCTGAGTTGCAGGTAGGACAGGTGTGCATCACCATGCCCAGCTAATTTTTTTTACAAGTTTTTTTTTTTTGGTAGAAATAGGGTCTCACTGTGTTGTCCAGGCTGGTCTCAAAACTCCCAGTTGCAAGTGATTCACCCACCTCAGCCTCCCAAAGTTTTGGGATTACAGATGTGCGCCATCATGCCCAGCGTGGAAAGTGACTTTGACATCCCATCAAAAGATGGAGGTTTTTCCCCTTCCCTGGACTCTAAACTGGTCCTGTGACTTGCTTTGACCAATAGATTATGACAGAAGTGATGCTGTGTGACTTCTAGGTCTAAACTGTAAGAGTTCTTGAGCTTCTGTTATTTTCTGTCATAGAAGTCAGCCACTATCTCAGCCAGTCGAACCACGTTGCTTGAGAGAGATTCAGGCAATCCCCATGATTCCAGCCTCTCCAACTGAGCTATGAAATGTGAACAAAACTATTTTAGATCCTCTAGTCCCAGTCAAGCAGACCCAGCCAACACTATTATTGGGAGCAAGCTCCCCAAAGTCTGGTCATAAACTGGCCCCAAGACTGGCCATAAATAAAGTCTCTGCAGCACTGTGATATGTCCATAATGGCCCTAACGCCCAAGCTGGAAGGTTGTGGATTTACAGGAATAAGGGCAAGGAACACCTGGCCCACCCAGGGCGGAAAACCGCTTAAAGGCATTTTTAAGCCACAAACAAAAGCATGAGTGAGCTGCGTCTTAAGGGCGTGTTCCTGCTGCAATTAATTCAGCCCATCCCTTGGTTTCCCATAAGGGATACTTTTAGTTAATTTAATATCTGTAGAAACAATGCTAATGACTGGTTTGCTGTTAATAAATATGTGGGTAAATCTCTGTTCGGGGCTCTCAGCTCTGAAGGCTGTGAGACCCCTGATTCCCCACTTCACACCTCTATATTTCTGTGTGTGTGTCTTTAATTCCTCTAGCGCCCGCTGGGTTAGGGTCTCCCCCACCGAGCTGGTCTCGGCAACTATGGGCAGCAGAAACAAACTGTCCCTGTTGAGACTTGCCCAAATTGCAGAGTCATGACCCGCCCTCTCCAAAAAGAATTGCTCTTGTTTTAAGCCACTAAGTTTTGCGGTATCTATTATTGCTATGCCTTATATATAAGCATATTATGTGTTAGAAACCAGGGATCGGAGAGTTCAGAGAAAAGCAGGATTCTAATGTGGGTGGAAGGAGGGTGGGAGGGGCAGATGTGGGAATCAGGGAAGATGTGAAGTTCCAGAGAGTCCTGAGACAACCCTTTAAGAGGGACCCTGTCGCAGCAAGGCAACTGTTTGCTGGAAATAAGCCTCTACTCTCATGCTGTGCTGATAAGCCGCATTGCCTGTTATCCTGTTTTGCTTCGCTGGTTCCTGACTCTGTATCAGCTTGGTGCTCTGGTTCTGAGGTTTCTCCACTTCACTGTGAGTGCTGCAGTAGAGCAATAAGTTTAGAATCCAACAGACCTGAGTCTGTATTCTGGTTACACTCCTGGCTCATTATGTGACATTGAACCTTTGGGACCTCTCTGACCCTGAATTTCTTCATCTAATACATTGGTGATAATAACACTTACTCCACAGGTTTACTGAAAAGATCGATCAAGATCATTGATGTCCATGTGTTTAATGTAGAAGTTACATTTTGTTGGCCCTCCACTAATACTAGATCCTACCTCTTAGATCTGCCAAGTAGGTCTCGAACTTGTTTCATCCTTTGGACTTGCTCTGCATGCCCAGGCCAGGTTTCTGACACTTGACCAAGATCACACTGAAATTGAGCTTGGCTTTATCCCTCAGGTTTATGCCTTTTAGATTTATTTGAATTTTGCTTGCTACTCCTCAAGGAGTGATTTTTTTTTTTTTTTTTTTTTTAATGCTCCTAGTTTTTCCACTTATTAAAACAGGACTTCCAGGGAAGGGGAACTATGAGTTAGTTTTAGAAAAATAAGACTTTGGCTGTGTTTCACACGTCCGTGCGAAGAGATCACCAAACAGGCTTTGTGTGAGCAACATGGCTGTTTATTTCACCTGGGTGCAGGAGGGCTGAGTCCGAAAAAGGAGTCAGCAAGGGTGACGGGATTATCATGAGTTCTTACAGGTTTTGGGATGGGATAGGCGGTGGAGTTAAGAGCAATGTTTTGGGGGCAGGGGGTGGATCTCACAAAGCACATTCTCAAGGGTGGGGAAAATTACAAAGAAAATTCTTAAGGGTGGGGGAGATTATAAAGAACATTGATCAGTTAGGGTGGGGTAGAAACAAATCACAATGGTGGAATGTCATCAGTTAAGGCTATTTTCACTTCTGTGGATCTTCAGTTGCTTCAGGCCATCTGGATGTATATGTGCAGGTAACTGGGGATAGGATGGCTTAGCTTGGGCTCAGAGGCCTGACAGGCTGGAGAACTCTTAAGGTGGAGAACATTTAGGAATAGGGCAGAATAGGTAGCCTGCATGGATGGACAGAGAAAAGGTGAGTCATGATTTGATATGAAAGACTCTTATATCAAGAGTTTTAGACTCTACTCAAACAGAGAAATGACATCATCAGATCTGATCTTTTGTGATTTTACTGGCGGCAGTGGCAATTTGAAGAATGCTCTGGAGAAGAGGAGAGATTTGAAGCAGACAAACAACAGGAAGCTATTGTGATCATGTAGGCGAGAGATAAGGACCTGATAAGGGTAGGGGAACTGGAACTACAAAAGGAAGTTGGATTTGTGAGACATTTTGAGTAGAATTGACAGTATTTGGTGGCCACCCACATGTTGGAAACCAGAATGAAAGAATGGGAGCTAGCATTTGGGGCTGAGATGGTGTAATGGGACCATAAGCTAAACAGAACTGGAGGAATAGGATTTGGGGAATGGTGAAGAAGGTGTTTAATTGGGACGTGCAGGTTTGTGTCACTGTTAGAATCATTTTTTTTTCTCCTGTCTCCATTTTTTTTCTGTCTCCAGTAGCTTCATGGGCTCAGAAGAAATGTGACTATGAAGGTGACTGATCCAGCAGGCACTCCCCAACATATCCTGAATACTAAGTAACCACAGCAGCTGGGACGCTGAACAAGTCATTCTGCAAAATGAGCTGCCTCTTATCAAAGGGGGAAAGACAAGAGAGGATCCAAAACTGCCTCAAAGCTTTTTCCGGGGGCTGCTGTTTTTAGGGAGTGTTGAAGTGTGCTGATGATTTCCCAAGATGAGTCAGAGCTCCCTACATCATCATCTCATTGCCCTGAGAACTTGGAGATCATCTTAGTTGACTGCCTACCTCTTCCTCCACTTCTTCCCTCTCCTTCCACAAATCTGGATTAGACCCGAGGATGTGGAGTACTGTTTGATTTTTAAGAATGATATCCTGTCCTCTGCTTTTTTTTTTTTTTTTTTTCTTTGAGACATTCTCGCTGTCACCCAGACTAGAGTTCAGTGGCACAATCTCGGCTCACTGCAGCCTCCGCTTCCCAGGTTCAAGCAATTCTCTCGCCTCAGCCTCCTGAGTAGCTGGGATTACAGGTGCCGACAGCACTCCTGACTAATTTTTGTATTTTTGGTAGAGATGGGGTTTTGCTGTTGGCCAGGCTTGTCTCAAACTCCTGACCTCAGGTGATCCACCCACCTCGGCCTGCTAAAGTGTTGGGATTACAGGCATGAGCCACTGTGCCCAGCCTGTCCTCTGCTATTTGTTTTCTGCTCTACTTAATCATCCGTCTAATCCAGGCCAATCAATCAATCAACAAACATTTCTTAAGCACTTTTCAGTTATTCAACAAATATCTGAGTGTCTACTATGTTGCAGGCACAGCTCCAGGGGTTGGCGATATACCAATGAACAAAATAAAGTAACTGTAAGTTGTGGCACATGCTTGCATAGAAGCATAATATCTACACATATATGTTAGAGTGAGTAATACAAGACAAGTGACCACGATGTTTTTGTACTCATAGGCTATAAAAATGCTCTGTTAGCTTCTAAAGACTAAAAACATTTGAAAAAACAGGAGATAATTATAGACTGCAATAACATGGGAGAGCTCCAAAGGGAGAAGGTGTTTAGGTCAGGTTCTTACAAGATAAAAGGAATTAAGGTGGGCAAGGGGAAGAGCATTTCAGAAAGGAGAACAGCATAACAGCATGCACAGAATTGGTGACCAATGAACATATGTTTGAGATGTATTGATAAAACCAGACCAACTCAGTGATGAGTGTACATTAGAGTGGAATATAAAATGAGCTTGAATGAATCCAGTAGGAAAAGATGAAAAAAAAAAAAAAAAACCCTAAAATCAAGCAAGGTAGCTTAGATGTGATTCAGTAACAGAGAGGAAGACATTGAATGCACAGGGAATGTTGTGGAGAGCACAGATATTAGCTATAGTTTGAAGTCCTTCAAGCTTGAGAGTCTGTGTTTCTCAACTCAGATTCAAATCCTCAAATCAGAAATAGGAAGAACCGTATCAGGACCGTACTGGGCTTTCCCCACACGGTGGATGCTCTGAGTGTAGGGATATCAGGTTCATGATGAAAATAGAGCCCTTGTTCTTGCTAACGAAATGTGTTTGGGATTTTGTTTATTGTTTCTTTGATTGGTACCAATTTTTTTTTATAGCCAACGAGAGAAAAGTTAAGGAAGAAAGGAAACTTATAATGTGGTTCTAAGTGGTTTTACCACATATCTGATTAGGCGTCCAGGGGAAAGATAAAAGTTTAATTGAATCATTTAAGAAGGTGGACATGCAGAAAGGAGACTTCCTTAACTACTGATTAGAAAGCATATCTAAGCTGCGAAGTATCCTCTTTGCCTTAAGTGGTGTGATAAGTGCCATTATAGGAAAATTCACACTATTTCAGAGTCTATAACTGTAACACGACTGTGGCTTGCCTAACACTTCTCATCTTCAAAGACATTAAATTCTTGAGTGCCTATTACCAAATGTGTAATATCTCCACACTGCCATTCCCATACCAGCCGAAACACAATGCAGCAGAAGGACTCACTGTGTGGAAAAGTTGTCAAGAAGCCTCTCTAGGTGAACAACGCCTACCTATGCCCATTTTTTCACCATCCGCTTGTTTCTTAACTCTCTGCAGCTGGACTACAATGTCCTTCTCAAAGGTCACCAATACTTTCTAATCACTAAATCCAGCAACTTTTCCATTTGTCTGATCTCAGTAGCATTCTATAGCACCATCTTCTTCAAACCACACGTTTATTTGGTTTTGGGATTGCTTCATGCTTCTGAAGTTCCCATTACTTCTCTTCTCCACACATTGTAAAGACGAAACTACTAGATTTCACCATGATCCCCTGTTCTTTATTTGGCTATTTATTCAGCTCAGATCTCATTCACTGTGTACATCAGCCAACACGCCTGTGTAGATGATTACTGAGGCAACGAATGTCTTCGTTTCTGACCCCTTTGCACCCTAATGCATACCTCATATATAGTTGGTGCCAAAAGACATAATGAATTCCCATGTCCACATATGCAACATGAATTTCTCTTTATTTCAGACCTCCAATTCTTATTGCTCACTTGAACCTGGATCTTTTCAACCCCCAAATTTCTATACTCAAATGAATCGCATTTAATACATTTAACAGTCTTGTAGTTACTTTCCAGCAAGGAGAAAAATCATATGTCTCCCTTTTCTGACTTGCTTATTTCTTTTACCCGTACTTGGAGCCTCAATTCATGTTTGACTAGCTTGACACTACCTCGGTCCCACCCCCGGCGCCTATAGCCAATGTCCTAGGTCTATAGATTTTCCTCTAACTCCTTTTCCTTCTTTTCTATTCTTTCCATGCTGTTTATCACTGCCCTAATTCAAGACTTTATTTCTACGGGCTGGAATGATAAGTATGAGTTTTCTTTTCTTTCTTTCTTTTTTTTTTTTTGAGACAGAGTCGCGCTCTGTTGCCCAGGCTAGAGTGCAGTGGCCGGATCTCAGCTCACTGCAAGCTCCGCCTCCCGGGTTCACACCATTCTCCTGCCTCAGCCTCCCGAGTAGCTGGGACTACAGGCGCCCGTCACCTCGCCTGGCTAGTTTTTTGTGTTTTTTAGTAGAGACGGGGTTTCACCGTGTTAGCCAGGATGGTCTCGATCTCCTGACCTCATGATCCGCCCGTCTCGGCCTCCCAAAGTGCTGAGATTACAGGCTTGAGCCACCGCGCCCGACCTGATAAGTATGAGTTTTCTAAGAGGTATTCTACTTAGAAGCATCGTTAAATGAAGAAGAGTTTCTCCTCAGCTTCACTCTATCCTGCTTGCCATTGCCAGATTAATATTCCTAAAACACTGTTTTTGGTCATTTATCAGTCCAATTTCCCTAAGATTTTTAATGGTTCACATTGCTGGCAGAATCCAGTCCAAACACCTTGGCTAGTATTCTGAGCAACCAGTGTCTAGTTTTCAGTTTACCTCCCATTACACATTCCTGGACCTCCACTCAAGCCAGCGCTATCTTGTCATCACCCCCCTTCAATACTTTGGACATATCATTGTTCTTCCCGTCCCCTGTCTTTGAAATACTTCTTCTTTTATCCTAGTATCCCTGTAGTTCCAGTGCCCCTACCCTAGAATACCTTTCTAGTATTCTAGTATCCTAGAATCTGGTATCTAGTATTCTAGTCTTTCCATTTCTGGGAAGGCTTTTCAACTAACAACAATGTCTCTTTCAGACGCGTTCTTGAAAAATTAGCATATTTTGCCTCGCTCTCTCTTTTTAAAAAATGCTGTGTGAATATTGTCTTCTTGAGTTATAAACTCTTTCTAGGCAGGGATTAAGGCTTTTAAAGCTTTGATTCACCCCAAAAAGATTAGCAGGTTACCCTGCAAATACACTAGTTAAAAACAGTTATTCATTTTCTTGAGTATTACTAGTCGGCAGGTTCTAATTGCAAAAGCCAGGAGATTATGTCCTGCCTTGCCAGGTTATTGATGTGAGACTGGAAGACCCACTGGACTGGAAAAAGTGGTGAGATCACAGCATGATACTCTGAAAAGTTTCCAGAGTGTCATGCTTCCTTGATCTTTCTTTGTTGGGTCTTAACATCAAAGGTATAATATCCCTTAGGACAAGTTATTGAGTTTCTGTCCTACTACGCCACTGAAATTGATGTCACTGAGGTCACTGTTGACTTCCTAATTGCTAAACCCAATGGATTCCTTCTAGTATTTGTCTTACTGGACTTTTTTTTTTTTTTTTTTTAATTACTATTGTCCACTGCTTCCTTCTCAAAACTTTTCTGTTGGTTTTGCTCTTCTTACTTGCTTCCTACTTTTCTGATCTTTCTTCTGTTTCCTTTGCCATTGTTATTTCCCAAAATATGATTCTGCTGCTCTTCTCCAACCATCATACTCTCTGACTGGTCACAAATATCTCCTTGATTTGACTAGTTCCTGTATGTGTATGACTAAATTTCTCTAGTCCAGACCCCTCTGGGGAACTACAATTTCCTGAAAGACATCTTGACTCAGATGTTTCATAGGAGTCTCCAAACTGGCAGCGCTAGCATGGAACTCTGTATGTCACCTACCCCTGCACTGGGGCAAATCTGCTCCTTTTGGTCCTGCTTGGTTGGCTTTTTTAAACCAGCAGCAGGTCAACATTTTTGCACTCACAAAATAATTTGGAAAAACTATATACCTCTTTCACATTTTTAATTTTTCTGTTATCTATTTCAAAAGGTGTAGTTAACGTATTTTAAATATTAACAGCTAAAAAATAAAACTGTTATAGAATTTTAAAAGTATCCAGAGAAATTTTTATTATTAATTTGATACTCA
This sequence comes from Piliocolobus tephrosceles, assembly GCF_002776525.5. Classification (NCBI taxonomy): domain Eukaryota; kingdom Metazoa; phylum Chordata; class Mammalia; order Primates; family Cercopithecidae; genus Piliocolobus; species Piliocolobus tephrosceles. The sequence goes on from NC_045446.1 coordinate 112,914,301, forward strand.
GAATCATTCATTTAAAAATACATTAACAAGCTCTTTTGTATTACCATATACATTTTAAGGTGTATAACATGCTATTTTGATATACACTTAAATATTGAAGTGATTACTACAGTCAAACAAATCATCTTATGTAGTTATCTTTCTTTCTTTTTTGGTTTATGGTAAGAGTACCTAAAACATGTTTTCCTGCCAAATTTCTAGTATACAATACAGTATTACTAAATGTAACCCTCCTGCTGTACCTTAGATCTCTAACAAGCTCTTTGTTAAGGTTTAAAACATTTATATATTTTTGGCTGGGCCTGGTGGCTCATACCTGTAATCCCAGCACTTTGGGAGGCTGAGGCAGGCAGATCACCTGAGGTCAGGAGTTCAAGACCAGCCTGACCAACATGGAGAAACCCTGTCTCTACTAAAAATACAAAATTAGCCGGGCCTGGTGGTGCATGCCTGTAATCCCAGCTACCTGGGAGGCTGAGGCAGAAGAATCGCTTGAACCAAGGAGGCAGAGGTTGTATTGGGGCTGAGATCGCGCCATTGCACTCCAGCCTGGGCAACAAGAGTGAAACTCCATCTCAAAAAAAAAAAGATTATATATTTTTTTCCTTGAACTTATTATATCCATTTAACTTTCACCACTTTAGTGACTGGAAGTATTTTATTGATCACCCTTTATACTTCTTTTTTTTTTTTTGAGACGGAGTCTTGCTCTGTCACCCAGGCTGGAGTGTAGTGGCCGGATCTCCGCTCACCGCGAGCTTCGCCTCCTGGGTTTACACCATTCTCCTGCCTCAGCCTCCCGAGTAGCTGGGACTACAGGCGCCTGCCACCTCGCCCGGCTAGATTTTTGTATTTTTTTAGTAGAGATGGGATTTCACCGTGTTAGCCAGGATGGTCTCGATCTCCTGACCTCGTGATCTGCCCTTCTTGGCCTCCCAAAGTGCTGGGATTACAGGCTTGAGCCACCGCGCCCGGCCTACCCTTTATACTTCTTTGCAACAAAAATATAAATTAAGGTAGAAAAATGTTTATTTTGGTAGCATAAATACATGAGTCCAAAAAGAGTTATTATGAGAATTACTATCAGTACACAATCAATTAAAACATAAATTGACTTTTTATGATTTTGAACATAAAAAGTAAATTTTACTGGAAATGTATCACTTAATAAGATAGATGGGACTTTTATTTTTTCCCCAATCAGTTTATGTATCTGTAGTTGATATAACATATTATTAGAATAAAACAGGATTCAGCACTAATTTTGTTCCATTTTATTTTATTTTTCTAATTTATAAGTCAAAAATAACATTGTGACCTGTTTTTTTTTTTTTTGAGATGGGATCTTACTCTGTTGCTCAGGCTGGAGCCCAATGGCTCAGTCTTTACCTCCTGAGCTCAAGCGATCCTCCCACCTTAGCCTCCCAAGTAGCTGGAACTATAGGTGTATACCACCACACCTGGCTAATTTTTAAATTTTTTTAGAGAAGTGGGGTCTCACTATGTTGCCCCGGATGGTCTTGAGCTCCTGGGCTTTAGCAATTCTCCCACCTAGGTCTCCCAAAGCACTGGGATTTTAGTTGTGAGCCATTGCACCCAACTTGATCTATCATTTTAAAAGTAGATTTACTGATTTATCAGGTGACAACTCCATTAGAGCTTCTTTGAGTTTAAAGAATTGGGAACCATCTTATATGCAAAAGTATTTGTTACCTAGTCATTATACTAATGCACTTTCTCAACGTTGATCCTAATATTTTAAATACCCCACCTTTTTTTGGCACATCAAAAAATTTTATCCCTAGGCAACATGCCATAGGAATATTTGAGCTGGGTGAGGAGCATGCTTTGCTTTTGTGAAGTGGGAGAAGGATGATTTGGAAGGGAAAGCTGGAGAGGAGCTACTCACACAGATCAGGTTTAGGAATGATAAACATGCAAATTCATTCCCTTAAATTATCCATGCCTTGGTGACAACCGTGCATGCTGTCTGTTGCCCATTTGGCATCAACTCCTCACTTCCTCTTTCCTAATAAAGCTTTAATTTAGTTCAGGTATTAAACCTTATTTACCATACAGGGCTCAAAAGACTTCCACAACCCAGACCCAGAGGAGGCTCCTGACCCATCCAAGCCAATCAACACAGGGTTCCATGGCTACAGTTACTGATTCATGTTGCCCAAGTGAGCTAAGCGGACAAAAGTCAAGACAGATGGTACTGCTGTTTGTGGGGAGAGACTCCTTTCTCTGATGGATTGTGACCAAAAAACATGTGGCTTTCTAACTGCTGCTGTTAGCCGTCCTGGGTTTGTCTACATTAGGATAACAGAAGACTATAAAACAGAGAGGTGGAAAGAGTCCAAGACTGTGAATAAACCACTGGTCAACCAGTCCTGGGGCCTGCCCTACCTCTGCTCTTTCTGTTATTTGAGATAATAAGTGTTTTTATTTAATGAAACAATGATCTGTGCCCTCATGCATGCATGAATGAGCAAGTGAACATGGAGTTTCAGAAGTTCTTATGTTCTCTGACTTGGGTTTTTGTAAATTTCTTTTCTTCTTTTTAAAAATTTTACCCTAATCCTATGAGACACTGGAATTGTAATAGTTTTGTAGCTGATCTTCCTGTTTCTAATCTCTTCCTTGTTCCATTTATTCTACACACTGCTCCCCAGACTGATTTTTCTAAAACATCTGCTTAAAAATCCTCCAGTGAGTCTCACAATCTGTAGAATAAAATTTAAACTCCATGGCTTTAGTATTCCAAATTCTACAAACTCTGACCCTTACCTACATTTCTCGTCTTCTTCTGACATTTCCCATTTCATAAGTAGCAGTGTGGCACATTAAGTAAAGACATACACTTTTGAGTTACAAGGACTTCAGCTGAAAACCACACTTCTCTATATACCAGCTCTGTGATCTTAAGCAAGTTACTTGACCTCTTTAAGCCTTAGTTTTCTTACTTATAGTCTTTAGGTAATGCTACCTAACTGGAAGGGTCATTATGCAGATTGTAAGTATGGGTTAAAAATGTGGAGCTTAGAAGTCATTTAAAAGATAGTGGTAGTTGTCATTGTTATATCTTAGATATCAGCCACTTCTAGGCCACTTGGATTTGTGTAAACATGCAAATCCATCACAACTGCCTGGAATGCACTGATTTCTACTCTTTTTTTCTCTTTCCTCTCCTGTCAGAACTACTTTTAATTCAAAACTATCCAAATGTCACCTTGACTCTCTAGCCTTCCTAGGGAATTCTTCTTGTGTTCTTCCACACCGCTTTGTATCCACAGAAGCATTTTAGATTGTAATTATCTATATACCTGCTACTAGCGTGGAATTCCCGATTACCTGAATTTTATCTCATTCATTTTTGAAGCTCCATCACATGGAATGGTGCCCGATACACAACAGATACCTGATAAAGATGAGTGAACATTGAATGAATGAGAGGAAAGGGCATAGATTATGGAATGTGGACTTTAGGAAGTTTCTTGGATAAGCATTGTGTCTAACAACAACGCCATCTGACATTTATATGCTTTGTTTCCATTTGTGAAGCACTTTACATATTTTATCTCATATAATTCTGAAAACATCCCTGCAGGTGGTTTTGTCATTATCCCTACTGTACAGATAATTACACTGAGGTTTGAAAAGGTAAGGGATCCACACTCAAGAAGTGTCACAGTTAGAACCCAAAGCCAAGATTTCTCGAAAGAACTCTGTGGACGATCTGGGCACTAAGTCAATGTTCTAGAGACAGTGGAATTCAAAGTGAATTTTATGTGTGGATTATCAAGAAAATGCCTCCAATCTTCCTTATTATCACCATATGGAGTGGTGCAGTTGAAAGAACTCAAATTAAAGTTGAGATATCTGGGTTATAGACTTTTATCTGCTAACAGAAATTTTGGTAATTGGGGGCCAATTATTTAACTTTCCTGGGCCTTAAAGCGCTTTTTAAGGTGATCTCTAAGGCACTTTCCAGCTTTAAAAATCTTTAACTAGAGGGCAGCTATGGTATGACAGACTTAGAGGAACTAAACATATTTTAATGATTTCTGTTAGCAATAGCCTTCTGTTTCTTTAGGCTGAGACTAATAGAAGGCAAAAAGTATGATTTTAAGGAAGGGAGGAAATGGCTGGAAAGGGGGGGAGGCAACACATTCCAGCCCTGCAGACAATGCTGTTCATTGCCATTGGCCTAAATCTGCCTGCAGAGTTTTTCTGAGAAATAAAAACATCTCTGTTCTTTTAACTGTGAGATAAAACGTTGATGACTCTTCTTTTTCCATTAATTCCTTTAGAAACAGAATAAATTGATTTGCTAACATTGATCAAAGAGGCTGCATCCTTTCCCTCCCACAGACCTCTTAACTTCCAGGTTCAAAGAGGAAATCAGTGAAAAATAGGTTTTGAAATCTGCTTTTCAGAGTGGCCTGTATTGCATTTTAATTTAATTTGTTAGAATTTCACCTTTTGCCTTTGGTGGACTGATTAGATGAAATAAAATTATATCTGGGGGATCTATGTTACAAAAATTGCTTAATCCTTCCATCAGAAGATGAGCTGTCAAGGCTGTAGACTGTCCTCCGGTAACTTCTCAGATTGCCTCCTCTAGTGACAGCTTCTGAATCTGTGTGTCTCTGATATATAAATAGACCCAGAGCTTTCTTAATAGCAGAGCTAGACTGCCTGCTAGGCTCATTCTGAACTGTGCATATTGAGCAAAGTGGGGACTGGTCTGTTCATTCTCATCATTTTCAGCTGGTCATTGGCGTCATAAAGTTGTCCAAACCATGAAACCTAGCGCAGAGCCTGGTACATAACAGGTCTCAACAAATGTTTGTTGACTAAGCTGACCTAGTACGGGCTCCTCCCTAATGCAGGAATCTCTTCTGCAGGACCTTTGAATGGCTATTCGGTTTCTGATCAAATATTGACAAGGTGTGTCATGAGATAGCGTGCTTGTTCTTCCATGGTTCTAATAGTTTCCTCCCTGTCCCCACTAATCTCAGGTTTGGAATCAGAGAACAGCAGCAATTGATAGAATTGCTCCTGTTGGCAAACTGTAAGCTCTAATGGACTCTTATTGTTTATAATCTTCAATCTCCCTTCTCCCTTCTGTCTATAACAATAGCTGGTCCCCTTGGGAAAACTGACTCCTCCTCCCAAGTCCTGTTTCTGTCTATTGCGGGTCCCAGGAAGAGAGTTAAAATGGAGACCCCAGTCTTGCTCTGTTGCCCAGGCTGGAGTACCGTGGTGCAATCTTAGCTCACTGTAACCTCCACCTCCCAGGTTCAAACAATTTTCTTGCCTCAGCCTCCTGAGTAGCTGGGATTAGGTGCCCGCCTCCACGCCTGGCTAATTTTTGTATTTTTAGTAGAGATGGGGTTTCACCACATTGGCCAGGCTGGTCTTGAACTCCTGACCTCACATGATCCGTCCAACTCAGCCTCCCAAAGTGCTGGGATTGCAGGCGTGAGCCACCGTGCCCTGCCACATGTGTAGGTTTGTTACAAGGGTATATTTTATGGTGCTGAGGTTTGGGCTTCCATCACTCTCATTACCCTATACTGTAAACACAGTATCTAATGGGAAATTTTTCAGCCCTTACCCCACTTCCTCTCTCCGCCCCCTCCCCCTTCTTTTGAAGTTACCAGTGTATATTGTTCCCAACTTTATGCCCAAGTGAACTCAAGATTTAGCTCCCACTTACAAGTGAGAACATGCACTATTTGGTTTTCTGTTCTTGCATTAGTTTGCTTAGAATAACAGTAGGCAGTCGTATCCATGTTGCTGCAAAAGACATAATTTCATTCTTTTTCATGGCTGCATAATACTCCATAGTATATATGTACCACATTTTCTTTATTCAGTCAGCCCTTGATAGGCACCTGGGTTGATTTCATGTCTTTGCTATTGTGAATAGTGCTGTGATGAACATGTGAATGCATGTGTCTTTTTAGTAGAACAATTTATTTTCCTCTGGGTATATACCCAATAATACAATTGCTGGGTCAGATGGTAGTTCCATTTTTAGTTATTTAAGAAATCTCCAAACTGCTTTCCACAGGGGCTGAACTAATTTGTATTCCCACCAACAATGTATAAATGTCTCTTTTTATCCATACCCTCACTAACATGTTATTTTTTGACTCTTTTTTTTTTTTTTAGACAGAGTTTCACTCTGTACCCAGGCTGGAGTGCAGTGCCACCGTCTTGGCTCACTGCAACCTCCATCTCCCAGGTTCAAGTGATTCTCCTGCCTCAGCCTCCCTAGTAGCTGGGATTACAGGTGCTTTACACCATGCCCAGCTAATTTTTTTTTTTTGTATTTTTAGTAGAGATGGGGTTTTACCATGTTGGCCAGGCTGGTCTTGAACTCCTGACCTCAGATGATCCGCCCGCCTTGGCCTCCCAAAGTGCTGGGATTACAGGCATGAACCACTGTGCCCAGCCTAATTTTTGACTTTTTAGTAATAGCCATACTGACTGGTGTGAGATGGTATCTCATTGTGGTTTTGATTTGCATCTCTCTGATGATAGTGATGTTGAACGTTTTTTCATATGTTTATTGGCCACCTGTATGTTTTCTTTTGAGAAGTGTCTGTTCATGTCCTTTGCCCACTTTTAAATGGGGTTGAGCAAACTTTCTCCTAAAGGACAAGATAGAAAATATTTTAGCTTTGCCTATGGTCTCTGCCCCAACTACCACATTCTGCTATTGTAGTGTGACAGCAGCTTTAGGCAATACATAAATGATAGACATGGCTGTATGCCAATAAAACTGTATTTAAAAAATAGGCAGCTAGCCTGTAGGCCGTAGTTTGCATAATTTATCAATTTCCTGATCTAAAGGAATTAAAAATAAAATATCATTGCAATAAAAGTGATAAAGCGTATTTGTATATTCATAAAACATAAATAAAACATGTAAAAATATAAAATTATTTTAATATAGCTTTTAAAAAATGTTAATTTTTATTTTGAAATACTTAAAATTATCTTAAAATCAAAAGGCCAAACATAAACTCTACTTTTAAATAAAAATTATTTAAACTGTTGGAACTTTAATTTTTTGGGGGGGAATGTATAGGTATCTTATTAGCACTTTTTTTGTTTTTACAAAAACTAAAAATATTTACAGTTCTCGTGTTCAATGATCATCCAGTTGCCTACGTAAAAAATCACCATTGTATATTATGCATGCTGTATTTATATTTATATCTATACTCATGTATACATGAATATTTAAGAGTAATATGAATCATTTAATATTGTAGAATGTTTCTCAACTGCCAGCTTGTGATTATAGAGCTAATTTGTGAGGATTTATGGGACTGTAAAATGAAACATGAAGAGAAGAAAGTGAGCAATTAGCACTAATGCGATATATATATTTGGGGTTTTTTTTGAGACACGGTCTCACTCTATCACTCAGGCTGGAGTGCAGTGGTGCAATCTAGGTTCACTGCAGCTTTGACCTCCCAGGCTCAAGCAATCCTCTCACCTCAGCCTACCCAGTAGCTGGGACTATAGGTGCAGGCCAGCAGGTCTGGCTAATTTTTGTATTTTTTGTAGAGATGGGTTTTTGCCATGTTGTCCAGGCTGCTCTTGAGCTCCTTGGCTCAAGCAATCTGCCCACCTTGGCCTCCCAAGGTGCTCAATTACAGGTGTGAGCCACTGTGCCTGGCAGAGAAAAATGTTTCATTAGGCCAGAATCTATAACATTTATGCTATCTGAGGGAAAGGACATGGCACATTAATAAACTTTAAAAAGATATAAAATTACCTAAGTGCTTGTGCCACTGAAATCCTCTGCTTGCTCAAAAGTGGGATTAATCTCCAATGCTTAGGGCAGCATAACCCACAAAATGTGTAACCTGCATGGACCTTGAGGGACTGAATAAAGCGGGACGAATGCAGGAATAAAGACAAGAGACAAAAGAATATGTTTGGAAGAAGGGGTTGGGAGCACCTTGCCTCTAGCGGACAAGGGCCCTGAGCTTTACACGGCCCTTCCTCCGTATTTATTAGGCAAAAGAGATAGCGAGAAGGGGGGTTGGAAGAAGAGGTCAGCTGCTCTGTCCAGAGTAGGCTTGCAAGACTGCATTCCTCGAACAATAGACTCTAGATGTTCCAGTAGATAACTTCAAGGAGCCAGGGAGTGATGACCCTCAGCAAACCTCCTGGGGCAGGCACAGAGGCGAGCTTGCCCACATTTTGTATTCTTGATAGACAGTTTGCTGTTTGATCATATAGCCTCCAGTGGAATGCTGAGTTGGTCACGATCCCTTTGGCCTTTTCGGCTCCCAACAAAAACATAGCATTTTGATATAGTCTGTCTTTTGTTATGAAGACACAAGGCAAAATATGTGAGAAGTATATCCTTTGGCCTGACTGGTGTTGGTGAGGGTGTTGGCAGCCCTCACGTGGAGAGTTTGCTTGAGAAAGAAGGTGTAAGAGGAATTCTGAGCCAAAAGATGGAGAAAGACTGAGTCAAAATGTCATTATTTGAAGACTTGGATCTGCTGTGTCTGAAATCTAATCTATTTCTAGACTTTTTACTTATGGGAGCTACAAAATTCCTTATCTGCTTAAACCAGTTTCACTTGGATTTCTATCAGTTGCAACCAAAAATGTTCCAATTAATATATGATATTCTGGACACTGGAATCCACTAATGTAATGGATCCTTAATTATTGCCTCACTTTCTCTGCTTTTGAAGATCTGTTGAAAATTAGACATATGTAACTGTCTACACGTATCCCCCCTTTACTCATGAACTTCTCAGATCTTGCCACAGCAATTTAGAAAGAACTGCTAGTAAACTTTACCAGTCATTCTACTAGAGGAGGTAAAATGCACATGTAATTGTCTTGGGGCTGAGATTTATGATATTTCCTTGCTATCATCTATATTAAATAACCTCTTAGCTTTAACCATTCAGGATTACACTTATGGCTCTAATTCTTCATGCCTATCTGTATCCATGCCCCATGTCATGTAACTTTATAGGGTCTTCCCACGGATTATGGATTTGGCTATAGTTCTGACCAATAGGATGTTAACAAATGTGACTCAAAGGCTTGTGCATTTCTCTTTATTGTCCTTGACTTCTATTATTACCATGAAAAAATTGTGACCTGGCTAGAGTGCCAGAAGGCAGCAGACCTGTAAAACAAAATTTATTCAGGGCTCAATCCAGCTAAGCCCTAGATCAGCCATCAGCCAGCCAACATCATGCTTTAGAGTGAGTCCAGACAAGATAAGTAGAGTGACCTAGTCAACCTGATGCATGAGTGAACCCAGCCCAGATCAGGTAAACCCACAGACTTATAAGCTACATAAATATTTATTATATGCTACTGAGGTTCTGAGATTGTTTGTTACACACCATTATTATGACAGTAAATAACTGATATACCAGCCTAGAAGTGTTACATCTAGCAGATTCTCCCAGCTGTGTAGAATCTCTGTTTTGCTCTTTTATTATTTATTTTTCCTATTTGTTTCAGGAACACTGTGTTGAGATGTTTTGCTCTTTTAGATGCTCAACATGGGAGACTTGAAATATCACCTCTCTGAACTTCAGTTGCATTGGTAAAATTATAAGTTATACTAAGATAAAAAGTTTCTTGAAGTGCAAGAAAAAAATAAGAAGCATTCAGATTGGAAAGGAAGAAATAGGACTACCTTTATTCACAGATGACATGATTATATATGTAGAAAATCGGATGGCATTTATTAAAAAGCTATTATAAGTAAGTGAATTAAGCAGGTTTACAGGAAAAAGGATTAATATGTAACAATTTTATTTCCGCTTACTAGCAATCAATAATTGAAAACTGAAACAATAAAAATTACCATTTACAATTACATTTAAAAATGAGATAGAAAGGGATAAATCTGAACAAAAAATGTGCAAAGCCTGTACACTGAAAACTCCAAAACTTTGGTGAGAGAACCTGAAAGAATACCCAAATAAATGAGAGACATACTGTATTCAAGGATCAGAAGGCTTGCTAGTGTTAATTCCCCCCAATCGATATATAGATTCAGTACAATCCCAATTAAAATCCCACCTGACTTTTTAATAGAAATGGGCAAGATGGTTCCAAATTTCACTTAGAAATGCAAAGGACCTAGAATAGCCAAAACAATTTTGAAAAAAGAGAAAGGAATTTGGAAGATTAACATTACTTGCTTTCAAGATTTATTATAGAATACAATAATGAAAACAGTATAGTAATTGAATATCCGCATGCAAAAAAAACAAAAAACAAAAAACCCTTCAATCTATGCTTTGCAGAATATGCAAAAATTAACTCAAAATGGATGGTAGGCCTAAAAGTAAAACATAAAACTACAAAACTTCGACTGGATGCTGTAGCTCATGTCTGTAATCCCAGCAGTTTGGGAGGCTGAGGCGGGAGGATTGCTTGAGCCCAGGAGTTTGAGGCCAGCCTCAGCAACATAGCAAGAGCTCGTCTACAAAAAATAAAATATTAGCCAGGTGTGGTGGTACACACCTGCAGTTCCAGGTGCTCAGGAGGCTGATGTGGATCTCTTGAGCTGGGGGAAGTCAAGGCTATAGTGAATCATGATTATTCCACTGCACTCCAGCCTGGGCAGCAGAGTGAGACCTGGTCTTAATTTTTTTTTTTTTTTAATAAAAGCATATAAGAAAATATTTGTGACCTTGGATTAGGCAAAGACTTCTTACATTTGACTAAAAGTATGACCTATAAAAGAAAAAGATTGGTAAATTGAACTTCATCAAAATTAAAACACCAGGTCTTCTAAAGACAGTGTTAAGAGAATGGAAAAACAAACCCTAGACTGGGAGAAAATATTTGCAAAGCATATCTCTGATAAAGGACTTACGATATATATATATATATATAATGTATAAAGGACTTAAGATATATGTGTATATATATGTATGTGTGTGTGTATAAAGGACTTAAGATAGATATATGTAGCTGCATCTATCTTAGTCTTCTAAGGCTGCCCTATAAAATATTCTTGATTGGGTGGCTTAAATAATAGAAACTTATTTTCTCCCAATTCTAGAGGCTGGAAGTCTGAGGTCAGGGTACCAGTATGATTGGGTTCTGGTGAGGGTCTCTTCCTGGTTTGTAGACAGCTGCCTTCTTATTTTGTGCTCATGTTGCCTTTCCTTGCTTTCAGTGCACAGAGAGAGATAAAAATCTCTCTATATTATTAATATATTCTTATATTATTATTAATATATATTATTATAATAAAGTAATATATATTAATATATTAATATATATTATTCTTATGTGGCTTCTAATTCTATCAGATTAGAACCCCACTCTTAGTTCTCATTGAACCTTAATTACCTCCTAAAAACTTCTTTTAAAAATACAATCAGATTAGAACACAAGTCTTCAACATACGCACTTTGGAAGGGCATAATTCAGTCCATAGCAATGAGATTTGAACAGACACTTCATCAAAGAATACACCTGACAAATGAAACCAAAAAATGCCCCAGGCCAGACGCCATGGCACAGGGCTGTAATTCCAGCATTTTAGGAGGTCGAGGCAGGTCGATGACTTGAGCTCAGAAGTTCCAAACCAGCCCGGGCAACAGTGTGAGGCTGTCTCTACAAACAACACAAACATTAGCTGGGTGTGATGGTACATGCCTGTAGACCCAGCTATTCAGGAGGCTGAGGTGGAAGGATCACTTGAGCTTGGGAGGTGAAGGTTGCAGTGAGCCAAGGTGGTAACACTGCACTCCAGCCTGGATGACAGAGCGAGACGCTGTCTCAAGAAAAAAATGCCCCAAAACATTGGTCATTAGGAAAATGCAAATCAAAACCACAATTACTACACATCTTTAAGAATAGTTAAAATTAAAAAAACTTATCATACCATGTACTGATAAAGACATGAAGAAACTAGGATTCTCACCATATAGGAAAAGAGTTTTGAAAAATAATTTAGCAGTGTCTGAAGAAGTTAACAAACACCCATCATGCCTCAGGCAGGCATTCTTTCCTAAGTATTTGCCTAAGAGAAACTGGAAAGTTTCTCTAAGATGGTTTATATGACTATTCATAGTAGTTTTATTTTAATAGCTCCAAACTGGAAATAGTCCCAAATGTCTATCAACAGATGAATAATAGGTAATAAAGTATGATATATTTATACAATGAAATACTACTTAGCAATAGAAATATTGAGCTATGAGTACACACAAAGCATGGATGAATCTCAAAACAATTATGCTAAATGAAAGAAGTCGACCGAGGAACAAACAATTCTCAAAAGAAGGCATACAAGTGACCAACAAACATATGAACAAATACTCCACACCAGTATTCATCAGAGATATGCAAATCGAAACCACAATGAGATACCATCTCACACCAGTCAGAATGGACTATTAAAAAGTCAGAAAATAACAGATGCTTGCAAGGCTATGGAGGAAAGGGACCCTTATACACTGTTGGTGGGAATGCAAATTATTTCAGCCCTTCTGGAAAGCAGTTTGGAGATTTCTCACGGAACTTAAAACGGAACTACTATTTGATCCAGCAATCCGAATACTAGGTAAATATCCAAAAGAAAACAAATTATTCCACCAAAAAGACACATGCACTTGCGTGTTCATCACAGCACTATTTACAATAGCAAAGACATGGAATTAACCCAGGTACCCGTCAATTGTTGATTTGATAAAGAAAATGTGGTACTACATACACACCATGGAATACTATGCAGCTATGAAAAAGGACAAAATCATGCCCTTTGTGTCCATACGGATGCAGCGGAAGGTCATTACCCTAAGCAAATTAACTCAAGAACAGAAAACCAAATATTGCATGTTTTCATTTATAAGTGGGAGCTAAACATTGGGTATTCTTGGCATAAAAATGGCAACAATAGAAACTGGGAACTACTAGAGTGGGGAGGGAGGAGGTAAAGATTGAAGAGGAGGTAAAGGTTGAAAAACTAGCTATTGGGTACTATGCTCAATATTCAGATGATACAATCATTTGTACCCCCAATTTCAGCATTATGCAACATAACTAGGTAACAAACCTACATGTGTACCCCCGATTCTAAAATAATTTGTAAAAAAAAGGAAGGTAAAGACATATTTTTTGTCAGACAAAAAAAAAAAAAAAAAAAAAGCCAGACCAAAATAACAGTGAAAACTATACTATGCTATTCTTTTTATACAAATTTCTAGAAAATGAAAATTAATCTATAGCAACATAAGCAGATCAGTGGATGCCTGAGGATGGTTTTGGAGGGAGAGTGGAGAAGGGTGGGGAGAAAGGATTATAAAAAGTCTCAAGAAAACTGTTGAGGATGAAAAACTTTTTTTATTGTGCTCTGCCCTTGCTAGATGTGATGCCTGCCTTGTTTTGTTGCTCAGACTTTTCTATCACAGATCTGGCCTTCTCTGCTTCCTGCTGAGCTTTGTTTGGATTTTACTGCTTCTGAGAACTCCTTCCCAAAGGTCGGATGTGTCAAGGACATGCTGGGTAGGGCATTGCTCACCTGTCTGGAGACCAGCTCTCTATCTCTGATGTCGAAGTGAGCCACTACTCACATGAGGATCTCCATAGCGATGGATGGCAGTCCATGCTTGTCACAGTCCTCTCTGTTGCTGACGAAGATATGGGAAGTAGTCTGGCGACTGGATGGAAAAGGATGCAACGTATGACACTGACAATCTATAAATTTTTATTTCCAGCAATGACTTTCATGCCATCTGGCCGTCAAAGATCATTGTTTCTGTACCCAAGAGGTAAGGAAATGCCTACCACAATATCCTGGACTTTAAAGAAACAGCATTCACATTTACTATTTCTGCCAAATCCTAAGGCCAGGCTAAACTTACCAATAAACTGAAGCACTTTGGTAGCCATGTTATTTTGCTGGGCCTCATCTCTTGGCCCATTTGCACCTGCCTTCACGCTGTCTTCTGCATGGATCCCCCAGCTCCATTCACTCTCTGGATGTTGCTAAGAACTTCCTTTTGTCTTTGATATTCTGCATGGACTTTAAAATAGGTTTACTAGCCGGGCGCGGTGGCTCAAGCCTGTAATCCCAGCACTTTGGGAGGCCGAGACGGGCGGATCACGAGGTCAGGAGATCGAGACCATCCTGGCTAACACAGTGAAACCCCGCCTCTACTAAAAAATGCAAAAAACTAGCCGGGCGAGGTGGCGGGCGCCTGTAGTCCCAGCTACTGGTGAGGCTGAGGCAGGAGAATGGCGCAAACCCGGGAGGCGGAGCTTGCAGTGAGCTGAGATCCGGCCACTGAACTCCAGCCTGGGTGACAGAGCGAGACTCCGTCTCAAAAAAAAAAAATAAATAAAAATAAAAAAAAAAATAAATAAATAAAATAAAATAGGTTTACTCACTAGGGATATGCTGTTTTTTCCTGGACCTGTAGATCCACATTTTTCATAAGTTGGAAAAATTTACAGCCAATATCACTTTAAGTATTACTTCTCCATTTCCTCTACTCTCTCTTTCTGATACTGTGGGTGTATATTAGACCTTCCAAATCTATTCATGTCTGTTTCATATTTTCCATTCTTTTCTCAGTATTGCATTCTTGATCATTTCTGCAGGGATGTCTGCCAAATTGTTAATCCTGTCTTCCGCTGGGTCTAACCTGTTAATTAACTCAATATTTTTATATCAACAATTAAAATTTTTAGTTCTTATTGTTCCATTTTTTCCCCACAAATTTATCTTTTCACTCCCCAATGTCATTTATGGATTAGATAATCCTGTGTTGGCGTAGCTGTTCTATATTCTATATATGACAGATCTCATATCTGTAATCCATAGGATTCTAAATTCATTGTCCTTTATTTTTGCCAATCCTCAGTAATAGCTTTCATTTTATGTTTAGTGATATTGTGAGCTCATTGTTTGCCATAGTAGGTGAAAAATCTGAGCATTTAAATTAAGGATTGGAGAAGTTTTCCTGCAGAGATTTGCTCCTGCTTTTGACAGAAAACAGGAGGTGCCACCAATCTAGGACTACGTCAATGACCTTGTCCCCACCCTTATATTCTCCCTGCACCCCTTTGAGGGTCTCAGTTCATGGTGGAATCCCAAATCTCTCTTTCTTACCTTGAGGCTGGCCCCAAACTTGGTATTCTGGCAGCACTACTGCAACCAACATTCATCCTCTGGTAGATCAGGATTGACCTCTCTGTTTCTCTTCATCTTTTTCTTTTTTTTTTTTTTTTTCTCTTGCAGCATATCTCTTTCTTCTTGTGAGACTGATGACGTCTCAAATAATGTATTCTACCAGGCTTTGCTGTCTGTAGCTGGATCACCTTGGAGCACACCCTCAGACTTTACCAGAGGAGGAAGAGATTCACCTTGTCTCACTTTCTGCTGCTTTTTTCATCTCTGATGCTACAGACACAAGGCATTACCTATAGGTATGCCGGCCTAGTGCCTGCTCAGGGCAGGCAAAATATCAGCAGCTCAGCCTTAGCATCTGGTGAGACTTGGCATTAAGATATATATTGCTGTGCCAAGCACGGTGGCTTGCATCTGTAATTCCAGTATTTTGGGAGGCTGAGGTAAAAGGATCACTTGAACCCAGAAGTTTGATACCAACCTGGGCAATACAGTGAGATCCTATCTCTATAAACAAAAATTAGCTGGGTGTGGTGACAGGTGCCTGTAATCCCAGCTACTCAGAAAGCTGAGGTGGTAGGATTGCTTGAGCCTAGGAGGTTGAAGCTGCAGTGAGCCATTATCGCACCACTGCACTCCAGCTTTGTCAATAGAGCAAGACTCTGTTTCAAAAAAAAAAAAAAAAGATATATTGCTAGACAGAAATGACTATCATGAGTATCTGGTTTTGTTTTGTTTTTGAGTTAGGGTCTTGCTGTGTTGCCCAAGCTGGAGTACAGTGGCATGATCATAGCTCACTACAGCCTCAAATCCTTAGACTTAAGCAATCCTTGTGCCTTAACTTCCTAATTAGCTGGGAATACAGGTGCACACCACCACATCTGGCTATTGTTTGTATTTTTATAGAGATGTAGTCTCACTCTGTTGTCCAGGTTTGATCTCAAACTCCTGACCTCCAGCTATCCTTCCACCTTGGCTTCCCTGAATGTTTGGATTTACAAGCATGAGTCACCATGCCCAACTTGAGTATCTGATGTGATTGAGCTGAGTTTGGATGGGGTGTGCTATGGTTTGAATATTTGCCTCCTCTGAAGCTCATGTTGAAACTAAATCCCCACTGTAACAGTATTAAGAGGAAGGGAAATCCAACTATGGTATTTGAGAGGTGGGACACTGGGAGGTAACTAGGATTAGATGAGATCATGAGAGTGGGGCATTAGTAGCTTTATAAGAAAAGAGAGACCTGGGCTAGCATGCTGATTGGGTTTGGCTCTGTGTCTAAATCTCATGTTGAATTGTAATCTCCAGTGTTGGAGGAGGGACCTAGTGGGAGGTTGTTGGATCATGGGGATGGATTTTCTGCTTGCTGTTCTCACGATAGTGAGTGAGTTCTCATAAGATCTGGTTGTTTAAAAGTGTGTAGCACTTCCCCCTTCACTCTCTTTCCTGCTGGCCATGTAAATATGTGCTTGCTTCCCCTTCACCTTCTGCCATAATTGAAAGTTTCCTGAGGCCTCCCAGCTATGCTTGTTGTATAGCCTGCAGAACTGTGAGCCAATTAAACCTCTTTTCTTTATAAATTACCCGGTCTCTGATAGCTCTTTATAGCAATGTGAGAACGGACTAATACACATGTTTAGCTTGCCTGACCTATGATGACCTGTACTACCTCACGACTCTGCAGAGGGTCCCTTCCAGCAAGAAGGCTCTCACCAGATGTGGTCCCTAGATCTTGGACTTCCCAGCCTCCAGAAATGTAAGAAATACATTTCTTTTCTTTATAAATAATCCAATTTCAAGTATTCAGTTATAGCAACGAAAACGAACTAAGTCAGGTGAGGCCAGCATGGTGACTTATGCATGTAATCCCAGTATTTTCGGAGGCCAAAGTGGGAGGATGCTTGAGGCCAAGAGTTTAAGACTAACCTGAGCAACACAGCAAAACCCTATCTCTTAAAAGATAAAAATAAAAATAAATAAATAAATAAATAAATAAGACAGGGTCATACCTCTGAGACATAGTCCTTTGGACTCTTCGGTTGGTTTCAGGCTCCAGAACGGGACTTTTACCTTGGGCCTTACAGTTTTCCAGTCTATCTTGTACCCTGCATAGAGCCCCATAATTACCTCAGGATTAGAGTGTCGGTCCCAAATCTTGCCTGCCTGACAGAGATTCTTATCGTGGTTTGTTCCTGCCGACTCCCTCGCCTGGTAGATGGGATTCTAATCCCTATAAACCCTGGCTAGTCTCTGGAAATGAACAGATCTCTTGGAATCACAACACAGCTTACTTTTCCTTAACAGTCTCATCCAACCACCTGGAATTTCACAGTTCTAGCTTCACCCAATAGAAAGGACCTTCCTGATTTCAATATGTTTATGATTACATTAATTTTTTCCTCATCCATAGACACTGGATGACATGGGCCTAAGACATCTGAGGTGTCCTTAACAGCTCAGTCTCTCTCTCTCTCTCTCTCTTTTTTTTTTTTTTGGTGAGATAGAGTTTCGGTCTTGTTGCCCGGGCTGGAGTGCAATGGTGTGATCTCAGCTCACTGCAACCTCCGCCTCCTGGGTTCAAGCAATTCTCCTGCCTCAGCCTCCAGAGTAGCCGGGATTACAGGTGCCTGCCACGGTGCCTAGCTATTTTTTTGTATTTTTAGTGGAGACAAAGTTTCATCATGTTGGCCAGGCTGGTCTCGAACTCTTGACCTCAGGAGATCCACCCGCCTCGGCCTTCCAAACTGCTGGGATTACAGACAGGAGCCACGGTGCCCAGCCTAGCTCAGTCTCTTTAACTAAGACATTTCTCCACTCT
Source organism: Piliocolobus tephrosceles (assembly GCF_002776525.5). NCBI lineage: Eukaryota > Metazoa > Chordata > Mammalia > Primates > Cercopithecidae > Piliocolobus > Piliocolobus tephrosceles. The sequence goes on from NC_045446.1 coordinate 112,932,285, forward strand.
CATCCAAGCCCCATTCATTTCCCCAGCTTCTGCTACTGCTCCTTATCTCAACACCACCCCTCAAGATTCACCTCAAATGCCACCTCTTTCAGGAAGGCATCCCTGATCTTTCTCTTCTCAACTGGATGGATTTGTTCCTGCCTCGTGATCCTAGCAGCCCGTAGGATCCCTTGTTTCCATTATATTTCTTTCATATTTCTATAATCCTGTATTTTCTCAACCTTCTCATTAGACAGCAAATTCCTTGAGGGACTTAGCTTATTTCTTCTTGTAACTCTTTAGCCTTATGATCAAGAAATGCAATTGAATTAAAAAGAAGATAGTATTTTTACTTTCATTAACATGTGCGTAATCATTTCCCTCATACAGGACAGGGCTTAATAGTTCAATGAACACAGATACAATTATTTAGCCTCTCTAGAAATCAAGTTTCCTGTCTCTCTGTAGCAGAGGTATCAGACAATCTTGGGTAAGGAGAAAATAGAGGAGGAAATGGACCTTGGGACTGGGAGACATTGGGAATTCAAAGAGAGAAAGCGTTGCATTTCTGGTGTCGGAAAAAGCGTGTGTGCTGAGAGCAGACACCAACAGCATACTAACTGACAGTAATAAAGCAAGGGCCAGACACTCAGGCTTTGACACCTGTAACTAAAAGATGTTTTTGCAGCCTTGCCAAGGAATTGTGTTATCGTTGCCTTTATTATTAAGCAGCTGGTGCTCCAGAGAAGATCCAAGCCTTTACTTCCTTTATGCTCTTTTAGCAGGGATATTTATTATGGCTGTCTCCTCCCGTTTGTCTGCAAGAGTTATTAGGCGATCTGACTCTATGTCTCCAGAGTAAACTGCCCCTTCGAGGATAATAAAATATGCCAGAGCTTCAGCAAGAGAAATAGATTCTTAGCATAGATTCAGTAATTGGTGCTTCAATAAAACTAGAAGTTCGTCTCCTGCCATAAGCCTGGCTATTTTTATGATCTTTGGACTTCATGAAAGTTTTTTTTTTTTTTTTCCTGTTAGAACTCTCTTTCCTCTTCTTCACAGGTGGATCACGAGGTCAGGAGATCGAGACCATCCTGGCTAACACGGTGAAACCCCGTCTCTACTAAAAATACAAAAAATTATCCGGGTGTGGTGGCGGGCGCCTATAGTCCCAGTTACTCGGGAGGCTGAGGCAGGAGAATGGCGTGCACCCGGTAGGCAGAGCTTGCAGTGAGCGGAGATCGTGCCACTGCACTCCAGCCCGGGCGACAGAGCGAGACTCCGTCTCAAAAAAAGAAGAAAAGAAGCACCTCAGAATCCTCTGGGCAGTCCCTTTTTCTCACTGAAGTGACTGGCTTTGCTCACTGGGGACCTAGTGATAGCCAAATGTTCTGTGTACAATTAGTGAAAGATCTACATACAGTCCTGTTACTTTTGTGGGTAACGCAGAAAAAAAAAATACTGTGCAAATGGTACACAGCCTAGGAAAAAGTAGGGCAACCAAATCTGTGGCTTTGAAGCCATGGGAATGATCAAGAAACCCAATTAGACTATAAGCATGGTAAAATAGGCCAGACACTCATGAATCCTCCCCTGATGCTAGACTCCCATCTGCAGCCATTGTATACTAGGTGGTCATTGGCCTGCCCACTGTCCTAGTCCCCCACCACTCTGACCAGAGCTAGTGAGAAGTCAGCTGCAAAAAATATGTGTGTATCCGGTCAGAGTCTCCTGAGAAGGCAGTTCACAAGTATGGGAGCCACATTAGATCTGTTATTGGAATGGTCATTAGGAAAACACAATATCAGGAGGGATTGTGCAAGTCATCTCTATGAACCTGAATGCCTGTGTCCCCCAAAATTCATATATGGAAATCCTAACCCCCAAGGTGATGGTAATTAGGAGGCGAGGCCTTTGGGAGGTAATTAGGTCATGAGGGTGGACCCCCCTTGAACGGGATTAGTGCCTTTATCAAAGAGGCCCCGAAGAGCTGCCTTTTGTTTCTTCTACCATGCGAGGAAGTGAAAAGGTGCCATCTCTGAACCAGGAAGCAGACTCTCACCAGACAATGAATAGGCTGGTGCTTTGACCTTGGACATAGCCTCCAGAATTGTGAGAAATAAATTTCTGTTGTTTATAAGACACCCACTTTATGGTATTTTGTTACAACAGTAACTCTTTGACAGTTTGCTCTACTTCCAAAATGTTCTCTGAACTGACTAAGACAGTCATAAGCCCTGAAAGGAGGTGCATGATATTAACAAATCAGAAAAGGCCAAGGACAAAGCTCTAGTAGTGCTCCTTTGAGTTCAGCTCCAGGGAATTTAATGAGTGCTCTGGACTCATTAAAAAAAGAAAAAAATATGTATAGATATTCTGGATGTGGTGACTCACACCTGTAATCCCAGCACTTTGGGAGGACAAGGCAGGCAGATCTCTTGAGATCAGGAGTTTTAGACCAACCTGGTCAACATGGTGAAACCCTGTCTCTACTAAAAATACAAAAATTAGCCTGGTGTGGTGGCATGTGCCTGTAATCCCAGCTACTGGGGAGGCTTAGGTGGGAGAACCGCCTGAATCCAGGAGGCGGAGGTTGCAGTGAGCCGAGATTGTGCCACTGCACAGAGTGAGACTTCATCCCACCTCCAAAAAATTAAAAATAAATAAGCCAGTGTGGTGGCACGTGCCTATAGTCTCAGTCACTCAGGAGGCTGAGGTAGGAAGATCACTTGCATCTCTAAAGTCAAGGCTGCAGTGAACCATGATAGTGCTACTGCACTCTAGCCTGGGTGACAAAGCAAGACCCTGTCTCAAATAATAAATTATAAACTCAAAAACTATATGTATCATCTATCTCTCCAAAATAGACCCTGAATCGGGCTCACGGCACCTTCTTTACTGGGACCACCTTTGTGCAAGCCACCAGTTTCTCTCCTCTAAACAAAATCATTGGATTTCTAACTGGTTTCCCCAGGTTTACCCTTGCTCTACTTCCAAACTGTTCTCCACATGGTAGCCAGAGCCATCTTCTTAAAAAGTAATTTGAGCTAGGCGCGGTGGCTCACGCCTGTAATCCCAGCACTCTGGGAAGCCGAGGTGGGAGGATCATGAGGTCAGGAGATCGAGACCATCCTGGCTAACACGGTGAAACCCCATCTCTACTAAAAATACAAAATAAATAGCCGGGCATGGCAGCGTGCGCCTGTAGTCCCAGCTGCGGGGGAGGCTGAGGCAGGAGAATGGCGTGATCCCGGGAGGCAGAGCTTCAGTGAGCTGAGATCACGCCACTGCACTCCAGCCTGGGCTAAAAAAAGCGAGACTCCGTTTCAAAAAAATTAAAATAAAAAATAACCAGGCATGGTGGCCCATGCCTGTGGTCCCAGCTACTCGGGAGGCTGAGACAGGAGGATGACTTTAGCCCAGTGAGATAGTGCCACTGCACTCCAGTTTGGGTGACAGAGTAAGACTCTGTCTCAAAAAAAAAAAAAAAATAGTAATTTGAGTTTGAGGTGATGGATATCTCAATTATCCTGATTTTATTATTAACACATTGTATACAAGTATCAAAATATCACATGTACTCCCAAAATATATATAACTATGATTATCAGTTCAAAAATGAAAAAACATGAGCAGTTAAGTTGGGAGAATAGCTTGAGCCCAGGAGTTTGAGGTTACAATGAGCTATGATTGTGCCACTGCATTCTGGTCTGGGCAACAGAACCAGATCTTGCCCCTTAAAAAAAAATTAAAAATTAAACAAAGTTTAAAAATTAAATTGTTAAATTAAAATTTTAAAAAGTAATTTAAATCATATCATTCCCTGTTTAAATTTTTCAATTACTTCCCATTTCTCTGAGGGCAAAATCTGAACTCCTGACCACAACCCACAAAAGCTTGTGAAGCTCTCCATTTCCCCAGCTCCCTTTCCCTTCTATCCGTTCCCTCCCGGTAGGGTAGGCTTGGTGGTCATCTTTTAATTTCTGAAACATGCCAAACATGTTCAAATATATGGAACTTTACACTCACTCACTCATTCTTTTTCCTGAGACAATTTCTCCCTAGGTCTTGACATGTTAGGCTTCTTCTTATCCTGGCCTTGGCTCCAATACCTTTGAAGAAGCTTCTCCACCATCCTGGCATCCTGGCTAACGGAGACCCTAATTCTTTTTTTTCTTTCTTTCTTTTTTTTTTTTTTTTTTTGAGACGGAGTCTCGCTCTGTCGCCCCGGCTGGAGTGCAGTGGCGGGATCTCAGCTCACTGCAAGCTCCGCCTCCCGGGTTGACGCCATTCTCCTGCCTCAGCCTCCGGAGTAGCTGCGACTACAGGCGCCCGCCACCTCGTCCGGCTAGTTTTTTTGTATTTTTCACCGTGTTAGCCAGGATGGTCTCGATCTCCTGACCTCGTGATCTGCCCGCCTCGGCCTCCCAAAGTGCTGGGATTACAGGCTTGAGCCACCGCGCCTGGCCCAGACCCTCATTCTTAATCATTCTGTAATCCATTACCATACTTAACTTTTTTCATGGCACTTAACTTTATCCGGAATTTTGTTTACATACTGAGTTTCTGACTCTTTTCGGAAGACTAAGTGAGAGAAAAGATTTTTAATTTTCTAGTCAGCTAGTATATTCCTACTATGGTTGGAATGTTTATCAGCTCAAAAACTCATGTTGAGACCTACTTCCCAATGTAGCAGTATTAAGAAATAGAGCCTTTAAGAATGGATTGGGTCATAATGGCTCTGCCCTCATGGATGGATTAATCTACTCATAGATTAATGGATTAATGGGTTATCATGAGAGTAGGTCTGTTGTAAAAGCCAGTTTGGTTCTCTCATGAGCTTGCTTACTGTGTGATGCCCTGTGCCACCTTAGGACTCTGCAGAAAGTCTCCACCAACAAGAAGGCTCTCACCAGATGAAGTCCCTTGACCATGGACTTTCCAGTCTCCAGAGTCATAAGAAATCAATTTCTTTACTTCATAAATTACAGTCTCTGACATTCAGTTATAGCAATAGAAAATGGACCAGGACAATCCCACACAGCAGATTTTTCATTAATGTTTGTTGAGTGAATGAAAGCTGTACACAAGGATTTTAAAAGTGTATTTTGACTTCTACAGTAAGACTGTCCAAACAGTAAATTAATCTATATTGGTGTGACTGGTACCTAGGAACTCTGGATTGATTCTCCTTTGCTAAATTATGTATTTAATCATCTCTCTTACTGCTTTGTTAGAGATTCTCCAACCTCTGCTTTTCTGAAAATTACAGTTGAACTCAAGAATTCAGTCCTTTACTTGCCCATGATATCTCAGAGTTACTGACTGTTGGTCTGTGATTGCATTTGGTGTGTAATTTTAGCACTCTGGAATGAAATCGTCTGAGCATGGACATTTGGACGAATTTAGAGTGACTAGAGGCCCTCCCTAGGAGTGTTCACTGAATTGGGGTTCCACCTCCTGATTCTAATTGCTTGCCTGCCATGTCTGTAGTATCTCCTATTAGGGCCTCCAGGAGAGGCTTTATAGTCAGTCAGTAAACATTGTCTAAGATTGACTCTATAACGACCTCCTGGGTTTCCTTCAGGCCCCTAAACTTCCTTAACATGTAGCCCCAGCCTAGTTCTGGAAGCAGAGTAAAGTAGTTAAGTATCCAGGATATGGACTCTGGTTCCCTGAGTTTGTATCTCAGCTCTGCCACATGCTGGTGATGTAATCTTGGTCCTCACCTTTCTAATCTTCAAGTGGTTCTGACTTTATAACCTACTCAGTTCCCAGATCCCTATTTGTTCTCATTTGCCCTTTCAGGGAGGGGACCCAGACACGGGACACCTGCTGACCTCCTTGTTGCCCACGGAACAGCCCACATTGCCTGTGTCATTGCACCCCATCTTTAGAGTGTCTTCTATTTTGGGGGCCTTTCTTCTCAGATCACTTCGTAATGCTTGTCAATATCTCCAGATATCATGTGCCATTTGCCAGGATGGGCTCTTTCTCATTATCTGCTACTGTGTCTGTCCCCAAGCATAGGCCCCATCCATAGCAGAAGACTTAACTTGTGGATCTAAGATCCTTTGTTTGGAATGTCTTGCAGCTAAACTCCAATTCTGTAGTCTCTAACATTAGGTGGAGAATCTGATGTCACAGAATAAGCAATGGGACTTTGACAAAAGATAGGGCATTTCATCATCGGCCATCGCTACTAAAAGGCTTTACTGATTGCTTGTTGGTATGTGGTGCTATACTTAGTGCTGTATGAAGCCATCTAATCAAGACTCAGCACCCACCCATAAGATTTATACTACAATCCAAGACACCATATTGGCTTCCTGATGCTACTTTTTCCTCACGTGATCCAACCTGATTTCTTTCTAGCCTCATCATTTCTTTCAGGCTAGGAGAAATTAGACCTGGAAAACTCATTAAAAATAAAGCATCTTACCAGTTGCTGTTCTCAATAGCCACTGCCTGTAAGAATGGAGTCTGACATGGTTGAGGTGTCTGATAGATTTTCTTTGTGAGACACTTCATGTTGCAAAACTTATTAGCTAATTGCCTGGCATCCCATATGGTTTCATTCTGTTATTTTTTTTTCTTTGTATTATTCAAAAGAGAAAAGCAAAGTCCAAAGAAAAAGAAAGATCTAACCCTAAGATTTGCAGTGGATGAGAATCTGTGAGCCTGGGACATGACGCTTCTTAGAACCCAGAGTTAGAGCACTTGCTGTTTGGAGTAAAAGGAAGTGCTGGAGTCACCCTTTCAGGGTCAAAGACTCTGGCACAGCAGCCTGCACAAGTGCCCATGATGTCATGTCAATGGGTAGAGTCCTAGGGAATGGGAGTCCTGTGTGCACTAGAGATGCCAGGAAATGTCTGGAGGGAGGGACAGAGGGGGATGGAGCGCCACTTCGGGCTCTGTCCCAGTTGCCTCCTTGGAGAAGTACACCTTGCAGGAGTCTTTCCATTTCATACAGTAAGGAAGGAACCTCATGGGATCCATCTAATTCAACATTCCTATTGGGTCAAACACGGTGGCTCATGCCTGTAATCCCAGCACTTAGCGAGGCCGAGGCAGGAGGATCACGAGGTCAGGAGATCGAGACCATCCTGGCTAACATGGTGAAACCCTGTCTCTACTAAAAATACAAAAAATTAGCTGGGCATGGTGGCATGTGTATGTAATCCCAGCTACTCGGGAGGCAGAGGCAGGAGAATTGCTTGAACCCCGGGAGGCGGAGGTTGCAGTGAGCCCAGATCGTGCCACTGCACTCCAGCCTGGGCAACAGAGTGAGACTCTGTCTCCAAAAACACAAAAAACAAAAGACAGACAAAACACACACACACACACACACACACACACACACACACACACACACACACACAAATTAGCCTGGTGCACGACTGAAATCCCAGCTACTCAGAAGGCTGAGGCAGGAGAATTGCCTGAACCCTGGAGGTCGAGGTTGCAGTGAGCAGAGATCGTGCCACTGCACTCCAACCTGGGTGACAGAGCAAGACTCTGTCTCAAAAACAAAACAACAAAACAAAATACTCCTATTTTGTAGATGAGAAAGAGTGAGACTCAAAGAAAAGAAGTAACTTTCCCACGGTCACACAGCTTGATCCCAGCAAACTTTGAACAAAAAGAGCGTGGACCTCCTGAGCTCTCGCTTGTGTTTATCTACCAGCTCAAGTTGCCACTCTCCCATACCCCACTGGTATCTTTTTGCCTCTTTCTTCAACAATGAGCCACAGCACCCAGTGGGGAAAGAGGATGACAGACGCCTTTTGGAAATCCTCGAGGGCACACCTACATCATATGTGCCCTCATCCCTCTCTGTGGCCATGTCCTGGCAGAGCCTTCTTTCAGAGCCTGCCGTAGGCCCTGCAGGGTTGGGTGGTGCCCATAATCGGGGAAAATGCCCCTGATTGGATTAGTAGACATGGTTCATAGGACTGAATCCCATTTCCCTCACTTGAAAGCTGGCTTTTCGAAGCACAAATAAGCTGGTGATACAGGCCAGATGGGAGCTCCCGGGAGAAGGAGGCGGGGAAGAGAAGTCCCCTACTTGGCAAGAGGGATAGTGCAGGCATGGCCGCCCCTCCCCCAACCAATCTGGCTTCTCTTTGTGCTGGGCTGACAAGGGGCAGCTGGTGAAGCTGGCAGGGAGAGGGCCAGAGTGAAGTAGCCAAGGGTCCATGGGCAAAGGGCAGCCTTGGGGAAGGGAATGGCATCCCAGGGCACCCCTCCCTCAGACGTGGGTGCTGACCTCAGAGCCTCCCTGATCCCTGGTAAGCTGGGATTCAGAGGACCTCATCAGAACATGCAGCCAGCAGCAATTTTGGACTTGGACTCTGGTATCAGACTCTGGTTTTAACTCCCGACTCTGCTCTTACTCGCTGTCTCACCTTGGGCAAATTACTTCTCCACTCCGTGCTTCATTTCCTCACCTACAAAACAGAGATGACAATAGTACCTACTTCACAGCATGACTCACAATTAAATGAGTAACTAAAATGTAAAGCACCTCTAATAATGTCTGAAATTTGTAAGAACTAAATAAGTATATGCTATTATTATAATTATTATTATGTCTTTTCTATTCTTTTTGGCACAGCAAAAACTGAACATTTAGCCTGAAGGTCTGTGAGAGGCAGAGAGAAAGATTCTAGCTCCTGAAAACTCTGATCAATGGCTGGAAATCCCAAGGAGTTATCTGGCCTTGCTATGGCCTTTTCTTTCTTTCTTCCTTTTTTTTTTTTTTAATTTTGTCCTTAGCATTTGACCTTTCTGATGACTGGCTTGGTCGTGGAAATTTATCAGGGGCATTCTTTAAGGAATGATATGTTTTCAGATTCATGAGGGCATCAGGATTCCAAAATCTGGAAAATGCCTCTTTTGCTAGAGCAGTGGAGGGGCAGAATTCAAGACCAGCACTGCCATTTTCTACCTGTGTTAACCTCGATGAATTTCCTTCACCTCTCTGAGCCTCAGCTTCCTTTTGTACAAATTGGGAGAAGTGTTGGATCTATCTTAGAAGATTGTTTGCTAGCCAACAGGAACGTGGCGATATTGAAATGCTATATTCAAATGTGAGACGGTAGAGACAGTAGAGATTCTTATGTGTCATAAAGGATTTCGATTCTCACATTATATACTTACCATGTGGCTTCTGGCAAGTTACTTAACCATTGTGAAGAATCAGCATCTTTTCTATAAAGTAGAGATAATTAAACGAACTTCACGGGGTGACTGTGAGGGTTACAGAAAATCTTATATTGATAGCACTCAGTACAATATCTGAAATGTAGTCGATATTTTAAAATGTTGGCTTTTTATCCACCCCCTACCCACGCTAGCCCCTTAATTCATACACATCCACACACTCACATTGCAGATCTTTCTGAGAAAGAGAAACTCAGTGGAATCCCCTGATGAGAGAATGTGGACATTTGGGTGGTTTTGTCCTCTCCAATCTTAGCTCTGCAGGTGCCATTATTGCAATAGAAGTTTCTTGTTGTATTTTGCCTGGAGAAATAACAAAGCCTTGGCTCTTCTCTCTTGCCTTTTCTTTCTTACTAGCTTGGTGTCTCTTCGAATCGCCTTAACAAAAATAGAGTGTTGTGTTCTGTGTCAGGAGTTGGGGTTTTGACCTCCTGGAATGGGTAAAACCGGCTCTTTTCTTATCCTAAGGCTGCTACCAAAGGTCACCTGATGATTTGACTTAACTGCACTGGGAAGGGGCTGGGAAGAATGAACTACAGCTAATGACAGTGACTTAGTGGGGAAGGAGTCACGTTTTCACCCTAGATGTGGCTTTCTTGCTGGGGAGGAAGGGTAGGGTCATGTGGAGGGATCCAAAAGGATATTTTGGGTGAGAGGGAAAGAGGAAGCACTCATTCACTGTCCTCATTCCACATGCGTATTCCTACTCGTGGTAGGAAGAAAATTATGTCTTTATTTCTCTGTTGATACAAAATGTCCTCTCTGATCACCTAATGTCCTGTTTTCTTTTAGTGGGCTAATGGGAGCCCTGGAAGGTTCACATGTTCTAGGCTGATAGACACAGAATCCAGTGAGCAGGACTTTGAGGGACACAAGCGAGAAACTAATTTGCTTGGTTCCATTTCTAACTTAATTGGGCATTAATTAACATCTGTTCTACAACTGCTCCAGAAAGAGAAACATTCTCAGCCCCCACCGTGTCCCATAAAGTGTGTTCCAGTACACAATATGCCTACATTCACCTAAGGCTGAAATGACTACAGGGAAGCTGGTAGTTTTACATTTTGTCATTGGATTAATTTGGTGTCTCACTTCATACATTTTCTAAACTTTCGGGTTTTTTTCCCTAAATTTTCAAAGTAAGGATGTGGTTACCTCCCTCTTGAAGTGGCTGTAAGGATTATAGCTAGATATATAGATATAGATATAGATATATTATTATAAATTCCCTAGCACAGTGCCTGGTGTTTAGTAGCTGCTCAATTAAAGGAAGCTTTTAATTATATGAACAATTAGTATCCTTTTTTGTTCATTTCTGGGCTTGCTCAAAAGTATCTACTACTGAGATTGTGGAGCTTACTCAAAGTATCTAGTACTCACTTCCTCCTAGCTCTGGAGGAACACAGCAGTTGTTGGGATGACTATAATAGGCTTAGTACTGTATAGGAAGAAAAGAAAGAGAAAGACTGATTTTGCATTCTGGGTTCTGTGAGCTCTTGGGTTCAGCACAACTCTCTGTATCACCAAGCTATATACTGACAACAATGCTCTATGACTATGCTGCTACTACCACTGCTATCACACTTAGGAATACTGCTAGAGTTTTGGGTGTTAACTCTGTGCCAGGGGTTTATATACGATAATATCATTGTCTAGTGTTATTATGCTGATTTTATGAATGAGACAACTGAGGCTTAAGAGGTTAAGCAACTTGTCCAGTATCCCAAAATTAATGAGAAATACAGATGAGATTAATACCTAGGAAGGTCTAGCTTAAAAATCCATGTTCTTAACCACCTTGCTATACAGCCCAAGTGGTCTGAAAATTTTCCCTGGGGGGACAGAAGGGAAAAGCAGGGACAGAAAACTGTATCTCTGCAGCTTGGCCAAGTCTGTCAAACAGGGGAGATTGGCCGAAGCAACTGCTTTCCCTTTCTTCATGCCAAGCAAGGAACTCAGAGAAGAGCATACCCAAGGTGACTTGTTCCCCTTTGATCTAAGGACGCACTCACCTGGTAAGTTTCTAGACCTAGAAACAGCACTCACCAAATGCCTAGGATGAGTTAACACTAGCTAGTCTTCTCTGTGGAGGTCACAAAGACTGGGCAGTCACATGGGTTGCTGGTGTTTTCAGGGTGTAGCATAGTGTTCCCTAAATTTGTGTCTTAGATCATTAATTCCTCAAGATGTTCTACGAGGAAGGATTTCGTGATTCAATATTAGTAACTGAGACACTGTACATCCCTCTCTTGGAAATTCATGATGCCCATAAACATAGTAAAGGCTCTGAAAAGCCTTGCAATTAAAAAAAAAAAATGAAAATGACTTATTTACTTTGCTTAACTCATTATTTCCCAAACACACTTGGCCGTAGAACCCTTTGTTGGAATGCCATCTATTAATATTGCAAGGAAATAGTGTTTCACGGAACAGATATCAAGAAATGTTTGCATAGTGCAAAGGACACTGGATTAGGAGGTCAAAGACTAGCCCCATTTCAGCTTTATTGATGTGTGTACATCAGTTTTCCTCTGTGTAATCTCCAGGCCTCCTTCTAGCTCAATATATCTGTGACTATGGCTATATCCACAGGATATGATGAAAGATTAAAACATAGAAAACACATTCCTAATTCTGGGAATTTTATTTTATTTTTTGAGACAGGGTCTCCTTCTGTCACCTCAGGCTGGGGTACAGTGGCATGATCATGGCTCACTGCAGCATCAACCTTCCAGGCTCAACAATCCTCTTACCTCAGCCTCTTTAGCAGCGGGGAGCACAGGTGTACACCACCTCGCCTGGCTAATTTTTATATTTTTTGTGAGATGGCGTTGTGAACATAGAACTCTTGGACTCAAGCAATCCTCCTGCCTCAGCCTCCCAAAGTGCTGAGATTACAGGTGTGAGCCACCATGCCTGGCTAGAATATTAAATTAGATAAAAGAAATACGTGTAGGTTAGAGCAGCATATAGTACCTGGCAGCACATAATAAATGTTTAATAAATTTTTGCTAAATAAAAAAGGAAATGTGAAAAAGATAAAAGTACATTTAAATGAAATAAACTGGTTTAAAAGGATCTTAAGTAAAGGATTAATGAGATCATGAGTGATTGAGATGTAGTTGGAATGCTTCCAGGTAGAGATCAATTTTGAGCAGTTTAGAAAGAGAAGGAAAGGCCAGGTGCAATAGCTCACACCTGTAATCTCAGCACTTCGGGAGGCTGAGGCAGGCGGATCACCTGAGGTCAGGAGTTGAAGATCAGCCTGGCCAACATGGTGAAACCCTGTCTCTACTGAAAATACAAAAATTAGCCGGACGTGGCGGTGTGCGCCTGTAATCCCAGCTACCCAGGAGGTTGAGGCAGGAGAATCGCTGGAACCCACGGGGCAGAGGCTGCAGTGAGTCGAGATTGCGCCACTGCACTCCAACCTGGGCAACAGAGCAAGGCTCAGTCTCAAAAAAAAGAAGGAAGGAAGGAAAGAAAGAAAGAAAAGTAATTTAACATTTTTATTTACCACTTACTATGTACCAGAAAATTTAAAGATGTTATGTTAATCTTTGCAACACTATGAAGCTTAAAAAAGTTTAAAACTTGCTCAGAATCACACTTCTGGTAACTGGAAATCAAGAGGTTGAAACTAATAGACCATTGGTGTTTTAATTTTAAAGTCCCAGAATCTAGGAATGTGTTCTCTATGTGGTTTGTTTTTGTTTTTGTTTTTTGAGACAGTCTCACTCTGTTGCCCAGGCTGGAGTGCAGTGGCGCAATCTCAGCTCGCTGCAATCTTTGCCTCCCAGGTTCAAGTGATTCTCGTGTCTCAGCCCCCAGAGTAGCTGGGCCACAGGTGCCTGCCACTACGCCTGGCTAATTTTTGTATTTTTAGTTGAGACAGGGTTTCGCCATGTTGACCAGGCTGGTCTTGAACTCCTGGTCTCAAGTGATCTGCCTGCCTTGGCCCCCCTAAGTGCTGGGATTATAGGCATGAGTCACCATGTCTCACTGTGTTTTCCACGTGTTTTAATTTTTCATCATGTCCTGTAGATTCAGTCATCATCATAGATTCATGGAGCTAGGAGGCCTGGAGATGATACAGGCCAATGTTCGCATTTTCAGCCCCAGAGTTCAAACTCTTACTCGGCAATCTGCTTCTCAAAGGCCACAATTTGACTAAAGAACTCTTCTTGATTAATAGTATAACTGCAAGGGAGCTTGCACTATTCTCTGAGTTACCTCAGTGCACGTAATTGTGGAACAGGTTATCACGACTTCCCAAAAGAGAGTGTACGAGTGCATGCAAAATATTGGAAATCACCTAGTCGGAAGGACCTGGAGAGAGGGTGCCCTGAGAGGCAGTTCCAGAGGAGTCCAGTGAATGCCTGAGAGAAGGACATTTGGGAGGGAGAAGACTCTGCCAGGGATAATAGCATCTTCTGGGAAAGGAAAATTAATGCTACAACCCCCTCGGTGGTCTTCCAGTGAGAAATATCTTTTGATTTATAAGCTGACACCACTAGGTAGTATTTTAGTGTAGGTGTAAGAAGCAAATGGGGGAAAATGTGTCTCTTTTGTGGGTAATATAAAAATATCTCTGTCAGAGAGTGGTTAGAATGGCACGAAAGGTGGAGAGGAGGATGGAAAAGTATAAGTGGAAAATGGGGGTTTTATAAAGCAGATCTTGTTAGCTGGGTCTCTGGGAGAAAGCAATGAAGAAAGATTTGTCATTTCGTCCTTTCAGGTTTTTAGAGTGGTCGCCAACAAAATCAGCACTGTGGCACCTCTGGTGGTTTTCATTCTTCCTGGTCTTCCTAGAAGAAGAGAGGGCTTAGAAGTGGTTCTGCTGAGAGTGGGGTGTTGTAAATCGGCTGATCGCATTTTCTTCATGGGCTCAGGCAACCTCCCAGAGACATGGATGCCCTTGGCATAAATTAGACTGACAACCCTACCTCCCAGGCCACCCAACACCCAGTCCCAGGTAAACGTGTTCTTTTCCAGGTTTGGGAACTTGGACGCCCTGGCAATGGGGTAACTCAAGTCTCTGCTTCCCTAGCTAGCTGTGTGACTGGACCTCTCTGAGCTTCAGTTTTCTCATCTGCAAAATGAGCGCTTTGAACCTGACGACTCCTTGGTGTCCTCCTGTTTTGCAGTGCCATGCTTTCAACACTATCCAGTCCAGATGCTTCCCCATCCTCCGGGTCACCTGTGCACTCCTGCTGATCTCTGCCATTCGCCTTCTTACACCTTTTCCATATCTTCCCGTGGAACATGGTAATCTGGTTTCCAGATGGGCTACTGTCTCCTCCTAGCTGCAAGGCAGCAGCGCTTCTGGCGTTGGTTTCCATACTAAACTTAATGGTCTGATTTTAAGGGTTGGTTTTAAACAAACGGTCTGGTTGTATGTCCCCGAGTTACACTGCAGTGCTAAATGTTGGAGCGAGGCAATACCGGGAGAATCCAGGCAGCAGGCTTCACCCAGAGAGGGAGGGTGAGGGGAGGAGAGAGACGGAGAGAGAAGAGAGGGGGAATGAAAGGGGAGAGAGAGGGACTGAGACCGGAGAGCCGGAGACAGGAGCGGAAACCACAGAGGTAGAGTCGGGGCGGACATTGAAGAAACGTAGATGCACAGGGAGGGGCCCATATTAGTGTAGACAGAGAAAGACGGAACGCGGTGCGGTGACACCTAGCCTCGGAGGCAGTGGGAGCTCCGAGCCCACGGAGAGCGGGGGAGTTCCGCTTCCTCCCGCCCCAGCGGCCCCCGCCGCGCCTGGGAGCAGCCGGCCGTCCCGGCTCCGAGGGTGCAGCGCGCCAGGGCGCAGCGAGAGTGCGCGGAGCTGGGGTCCAGCGCGACCCCGCCGCTCGGGTTGGGGTGTCCTCAGGCTCCGCGCTCCTCCTCCCCTCCTCCAGATGGGACTGGCTCTCCTCTTTGCAAAGCCAAGCTCGCGGGGAGACGTGGTGAGCAGTAGCCAGCAGCTGGTGTGCCCCGGACGCTGCTGACCGCCGCGCGCCCGGACCGGGTGTCCACATGAGTGCCTCTCCCAGCAGATCCAGGTAAGAACTTCCTGACCTTCCTGAGCCCTAGGAGAAACACACATGGAAGCCGAGTGATGGTGAGGGATCCGGGTGAAACTGGAGGCTGTGGAAACATTGGAGTAGGGGGTGGGGGTGCTGTTACATCCGAATTTTCTTAGTGAAACATCAAAGTTACCCGAGGGCCAGGTAAAGCTATTAACATGGATTATGGTTTGGCTGAGGCGTCCCGCACCTGAGAGTTGGTGTTCCCAGGAAACCTCTGAGATAGACAGATTATCTCCTCCATGAATTTCTGGAGGTGGCTGAGCTGGCTTCCTTCTCCATTCAGTACCGGAGATGTGCACAGAACAGGTAGTGGGGACAGGGCTGGTTGAGCGTGGAGATTGCCTCTCCTTCTCTCTATCTTGCTGGCAAAAGTTTGAACTGGAAGCACTGGCTTCCCTTGTTCTGGGCAGTGCTGCCATCTCCCTACCTGGCTGCCTCATCAGTCTTACTATGCCTATTCTGCTTGCATGGTAGAAGTCCAAGACTTGGCGAAAAGACAAAGTGTCCATCATGGAGGTACCTAGGAGACAAGGAAAAGGCTCCACTTCTCATTTCCTCTGAGGGCGGAAGTGAGACGCTCCATCCCAGGGAAAAGAGTTACCCTTGTAGAGTAGATGAAGGAATGAGAAGGTGTGGTCATTAGAATGAAGTTTTTAGAGCCCAAACAACTTGTTTGCATCCATCAGCCAACCTCATGCCTGGATAAACTTCATTCCTCAAAAAGTTCCTCAACAGGATATGCAGGCACCAAAGTAACAAGAACAAACAGTTGCTTGCGTGCCCCCAGGCTTTCGTTGCTGGTGGGCCTGGAGCACCTGTGAGGGGCAACTCCACCCAAGGCCCAGTATTGAAGAGGGGTAGGGTGGGAGGACTGTACATATCACGAATGCTTGTCAATCTCTAGATTTTTTTTTCCTCCTAGGAAATAATAATTTTTAAAAAGGCTTGTAAAAAATAATAAAATGTTTCATGACAGCAGCAGATGTAAAACTCCCACTACTCTGGGCGAGGACAAAGAAATTTGTGCAGGGGGCTGAGCTTTCTCCTCTGCCAACGCCCACATGGGCACATCACCTTTTGGAGACACAAATAGTGTTTGTAGTGTTTTGTGGATGAGGGGCCCTTCTCCCGGAAACTTTTTAGGAGGGGCGGATCTCAGCTGGGGCTCTCTCTTTGAGTTCAGGAAACTGAGCAGTAGAAATAGGTTGAAAATTACCCCAAGATCCCACTGTACTCCTAATCTGATATAGAAACTCACTGTGGAACAGACATAGTCAAAGAGAGGCACTCCTGCTTCCTAGTGGAACACACACCTATCTCTCTCCCTTCTTTCTTTCATTTAATAATATTTAGGAGGTTAGACAGGAAAGTGTAGACATGTGATTCTTATTCCCTCTATTCAACTATGCCTCCTGTCTTTGTTCCTTACTCGAAGATCATGTCTCTTGCTCGGACTGATTGTCCCTATTTATGTCACCTTCACTGCATCTTAGAGCCTTAGTTGCCTTTGATGGTGTACAGCGAGGTCTCCAGTGTTTGCCTGAAGGCCCCTTCCTTTGGCGCGTTTATTTGTAACTTGCTCAGGAGATCTCATCCTCACCTTGCAATTTGGATGAAGAGTTCTGCTGGGTGTCACTGGTGTTCAAGAGATCCAGGGTCTTGAAAGGGCATGTGGCAGTTCTAGTTTTTTCCATCCATGCTCAAAAGCTGTTTGGTTTTGGAGGTTTGGGGCTGTGCTTTGGTGACAGTGTTGGAAAGAAACCAGTATGAGCAACTGATCAAAATCTAGTCAATCTGGGGTGCCAATTTGACATTGTCACAAAAAGTGAGTGCCCAATTTGGATGCTTGATCAGCTGTGTTCAATGATCATAGGCCTGGAATGAAGTAACATCTACCTTTCTTCCTTTCTCTTTCTTTCTTTCTTTCTTTCTTTCTTTCTTTCTTTCTTTCTTTCTTTCTTTCTTTCTTTCTTTCTTTCTTTCTTTCTCTCCTTCCTTCCTCCTCCTCCTCTTTCTTTCTTTCTTTCTTTTCTTTCTCTTTCTTTCTCTTTCTCTTTCTTTCCTTCCTTCCTTCTTCTCCTCCTCTCTTTCTTTCTTTCCCTCTCTTTCCTTCTTTCTTTCCTTCCTTCCTTCCTTCCTTCCTTCCTTCCTTCCTTCCTTCCTTCCTTCCTTTGTCTCTCTCTCTTTTCTTTTGACAGAGTTTCGCTCTTGTTGCGTAGGCTGGAGTGCGGTGGCGCAATCTCAGCTCACTGCAACCTCGACCTTCCAGTTTCAAGTGATTCTCCTGCCTCAGCCTCCCGAGAAGCTGGGATTACAGGCGCCTGCCACCATGCTTGGCTGATTTTTTGTATTTTTAGTAGAGATGGGGTTTCACCATGTTGGCCAGGCTGGTCTCAACCTCCTGACCTCGTGATCCGCCCACCTTGGCCTCCCAAAGTGTTGGGATTTCAGGCATGAGCCACTGCACTTGGCTGAAAACACATCCTTCTTAGGAGATGGCATTTGTCCCTGCCATCTCCTTCCAGTCTTTGCTTTTCCACCATAGTAGTCATTTGATGTCCTGGCAGATTAGCTCATTGGTGGCCCCTCTCAATATACACATCTGTAATATGTATGTTTGTCACTGAAATCACCAGCCCCAGGTCTGCAGCTGCATTCCAGAGGTGTTTCCACTGCGCTGCTCCCACTGTCTGCTGCTTTTGCACAGGTGGCATGCAGTTTTCAGTGTTTGTGGCTTTGGGCTGCTGTTTACAACATTGCTAGGCATTATCACCGATTCTGCTTGCCCTGCAGAAGAGGTCACTTTCTCCTGGGGTGTCTGCTGCACTTTATACTCTTGCTTTTCATGGATCTTTCAGCTTGATCAAGAGTTTTTCTTTCTTCTTCTCCTTTCCCCCTTTTGCACCTGTGGATTGGTGCATTGGGAAACACATTTCTTTTCCTGTCTAGGCATGATCATTCTTCAAATGGTAAGAAAAGCCTTCATTCCTTGATTTGATCAATATGTACAAACCAGAAACACCGCACATATCTTTTAGCTGTAAGAGTTCCATATACCCTTTATTTTGGTGTATACAGACTCTGATTTCTAAGTATACTTCTAAGGTATACTCCAGTATCTGTTCTGCTTCATACTTGATGGGTCTGCATTGCACATCTGCAAAATGAATGCCAATAACAGGCAGGAGGAGTGGAAACAGTGTTACTGCAGAGAAAGAGAGAGAGAAAGTATCTTAGGAAATGGGATCGTAAGTAGGCACACGGTCTTATGAGGGCCACCTTAATTTATTAAAGTCTCATTTGGTAGGATGAGAACAGAATTTATTAGATGGTGGACCATGTGGCAGCAGACTCATATACAGAGCTATAAGATACTTAAGTACTTTTCTAGGATGGGCTGACATTGATGAATCTGTGACACAGTGGTCTGTTAACCGTCTTTCTTCTTAGGCTTTCCTTAAACCAACAGCGATGTTATCTTCAGAAAGTTGCTGGTGATCTACAGCAGGGGAGAGGAATATCTCCAGTTGTTCACGAGCACCACAGGTGAAGAACCCATTCTAGGCATATTCTAGGCATATTCTAGGCATATTGAATGAGCTAAAGTGTGTTGGTTTCATCAGCCATTCTAACTGGCTTAAAACAATCTGAATCCTTTGGTTTGAAACTAGGTCATATGGTGAGAGCTTTTTGAGATCCTAATGGGCATAAAGCAGGAAGTATCTTTCTCCTCTCAGCACCCTCATGGGCTTTTGGTACAACTCTGGAGCTTTTGGTAAAAGAGAAGTTTTTTCTTTCTGAGCCAAGCTTGCAACAGGGTTAATTTGGGGGTGGCCATGGGCTGCAGGGGTCGGAACTGGAGAGTGCAACTTGCATTTATTTTCTTTAAAAAGCTTCATAAAAATAAAAATTGATTTATACAAAAACACATGACCAGTGATGTACTATCTGCCTGCGCCCCCCACCCCATGAGTTGCTGAGCTCCATGGATAGTAAACATATTAATCTAGATGAGGAAGTATAAAAAGGTCATCTTTGCAGCTCATCTGCCATCCAATCTAACTGATCTCTGAAATCCCATCTTTCTAGATATGTTCCATGTCTGGGACTAGGGGAAGGGGTAGAGGCGGGGATGGAAGGAAGCACTTCCTAGAAAAGTTTGTGAGATCCAGCAAACCTGGAGATACAGGCTGCCCCGGAAGGCAAGGGCAGCCCTGGTGAGGGTGCAGGAAGCACGGGAGGAGAACCAGTCCCTGGGAAGGAGAGAAAGAGAAATGACACATAGAAATGATGAGGGAGGGGAGGGTGGGGCGGCAGAGAGAGGAAGCAAAAGCCAAGGAGGAGGAGGGAGAGGAAACAGATGGAACGGGAGGAAGATGCAGCAAGCGAACGCAAGAAAAGGCCAAAGAGGGGAAAAGAGCAGAAGATAAGTGAAAGCAGCACCTTGCTTTCGGGTTTTTTCTCTTTCCCGTTTTCCTCTGGCAGAGGCAGAATGCAAGTGAGCCAGCAGAACAGCGTGGTTTTTGTGCTTTGGAGGCTTCTCATTGAAGCTGTCAAGCCTCAACCCCTCACGGCAGCTCGTTCTATTTTTATATTTTGCAGAATGGAAATTAAACAAATGACCCCGTGATGGCGTTTTCATGAAGATTTTATCCAGCACACCACCCACACAGCCAGTGCTGGGGTGGCTGAATATTTAGCATAATATTCTATTTAATCATATAAGAAGGTATCCTCAAGAGAGTGGCAGACATGAAGCCTGGGCTTTGATAACCGCTTGTAAAGAACTGCTTTGATGAGGGTGGGCAGAAGTCAGAAAGGAACCTTGTTCTCTGGCTTTTGAGCTTGTTAGCAAGAAGAATTCCAGTTAACTGAATTCTGGTGGAGTTTAGCATTTCCCCTCTCATACTCTTTTTTTTTTTTTTTTTTTTTTTTTGGCACTGGGTTTGATTCCAGACTTTGTGAGCACTCGTGGTTCAGTTCTCCTTGGAGATCTCATTGGCGGCTAAAAATGGCTCACTTTGGCTGAACTTGCCCTGAGTGGAAGCCTTGCTTAGAATTTGGACACTCACTCTATTTGTTGGTCTGGTTAGGGAAGCTAGTGTGTACTTTGCTGATGGGACTGTGCTTAGGAAGCTAGCATAATGATGCACATCTAGTACTTGCTGAGAACACAAAGCAGATGATATTTTATTGGTTTAGACACGGACTTACTTCCTTAAGTCCCAGAAGATTTAGTAGCAATTAAATGCATGCCCCTTTGCACATAACCATTCCTTTGAAGGAAAAGAAAAACATAAACCAACAGCGCATGTTAAGGGGACCAATTAATTGGACACGGTTGGTTGGGTAGATGTAAAAATGTGAGGCTGTTCAGAAGGCTTCTTACTGCCATGCACGTGTTTGTGTTTAACAGGGTATTTATGGGCTCTTTTTCCCTATATATTGAAGGGTTATATAATTCCCCAGCGATTAACCTTTAAAATGCTGTTTTTACAAGTTCAGTATCTAGACTAGATAGCAATGAAGAATGATGTTGAGTCAGTCTGACTTCAAAGGGAGCGATGGGTGGAACCGTTGGACTCGGAAAGGAGCGCTTCTTCCTGCCAGCTAGCCTTGTAGTGGTTGATCTTTCCCTCTGAAATGAAACAGGTTTACTAGCCAGAGACCATTCCCTGCAGTGACTATAAAAAGGTATCTTCGTCTCTGACGCAGGGAGCGACTGAGAGCATCGGCATGAGCCATCTGAGTATGTGTTCAAATACCTGAGGAAAGGCAGGATTGACAGTCCATTAAGGGGAAGGCAGAAGCTTCTTTCCTTTTCCTCCTCTAATTAGGCATCCATGTGCATTTTCTCTCACCATTCTTTGTTCTTCCCTATCTGATTCAGACAGTTCATCTGGCATAGCTTTGAAGCCAAGGAATGTTTTTATGCACATTGAGGAAGAAGAGGAATAAGATAAATTCAGGTCAGAACTTCCTTTACTACTGTCATTTTCAGAGTATGGCTTCCCAGATATAAGGCTCCATCTCTCAGGTCTCTCTGCTCAGCCATGCTCCAGAGCTGAACTGTTTCTCACTGGCAGTCCCACAAGCTGAACGTGACTGTCCCCATTGCTGCTTTGGCATGTGTTGTTTTTCCCCAGACTCTGTACTTGGGCCCTGAACCTCTTCAGGCTCCAGTCTTTCAAAAAACAAACCTG
Source organism: Piliocolobus tephrosceles (assembly GCF_002776525.5). Lineage (NCBI taxonomy): Eukaryota > Metazoa > Chordata > Mammalia > Primates > Cercopithecidae > Piliocolobus > Piliocolobus tephrosceles. The sequence continues at coordinate 112,953,767 of NC_045446.1, forward strand.
CAAAATAAGTTTCTCAACTTGTTTGGAAGTAGAGAATTTATACAAAGTCTTTCATTTTCCTAGTGAGGATGGCGTGGTTAACTCTCTCATGAGTATGGCCAATAAACAAAAGCACCTTTGAACTCTTCATTATTCTTATTTTATTGCTACTAAAATGTCATTTGTATCACAACATATTGCTTACAGCACTATTCTATTGTTTTATTTAATTGTCATAAAAATATTTTGCATAAGGAACTATTATTACTCACGTTATAGTTGCAGAAATTGAGGCCTAGAGACCGGATGCCCCAAATCACATTGACAGTAAGTGGCAAACCAATGTTCTATTTTTAAACTATGATTTTCCACACCATACTTTCCTTGTAGATTCTAACCTACATTTTCTTTCTTTCTTTTCTTTTTTTTTCCTTTTTTTTTTTTTTTTTTTTTTTTAACAGAGTCTCACATTGTTGTCCAGGCTGGAGTGCAGTGGCGTGATCTCGGCTTACTGCAATTTCCGCCTCCTGGGTTCAAGAGATTCTCCTGCCTCAGTCTCCCCAATAGCTGGGATTACAGGCATGTGCCACCATGCCCAGCTAATTTTTGTATTTTTAGTAGAAACGAGTTTCGCCACGTTGGCCAGGCTGGTCTCGAGCTCCTGACCTCAGGTGATCTACCTGCCTTAGCCTCCCAAAGTGTTGGGATTACAGGCATGAGGCACCACGCCTGGCCAGCCTGTGTTTTCAATGCCGTCTTTTTCTTATAACTTTTCCTATCATCTGTCATTAGTTCTCCTCCTCTGCAGGTAGGGGTCTACAAGCATCTCATTGCAGTTGATATATAAGGGGATTCCCTAAAATATGGATACCCATGCAAATTGAATTAAAGGAATTTGGAACAGTGAAGTAGCCTGTATCAATTTTCTGGAGGCCTACTGACTTTCTTTTAGGTTTTGACATGTTACTCACTGCCAAGTTTTCTTGACATCTAAGTCAGAGAAAATGCCGAATAAAAGTTGGCATTATACCCGCTCCTTGTAACTGTGATCTCCCTCCTTTTTTATGTATATTATCTGTAAAGGTAACTCCTGCCCCATAGCCTGCTCCAGCTGAACCAGTGTTTAAATAAATTTCTGTAAGGCAAATAAATTATAGCAGAATTTGAGGGAGACCACTACTTCCAAAAGAAAGCAGAGGCAAGTCTCTTAGGATTGAAGCTTCTATAAATTGGCTTTTTGAAGTCTTTCTTCATCTTGGCTGGGGCCATTCCCTCCATTTGAACTCCGTTGGCAGCAATCAATAGAAAATGCTAATTTCTGGTCCTGGCTTGTCTTTTGCATGCACGAACTTCCTGCTGTTTGTCTGAGAAAGTGCACACCCAGGTAAAAAGGCTGTGCTGATGGCTTTATTTAGCAGTTAGATCAACCCAAGCTGAATGTCAAAAAGCAGGAACAAGTTAGCAGGAACAGTAGGGCTATTTTCTTTGAGTGTTGGCCCAACTGTGATGAGGCTAGAGAACTTATACAATTAGGTTTAAAACATAATTTTATCTATTCCTTTTCTTTCTCCTAAAGTATAATTCTGAAGACACCTGCATGCCCCATGGACCTGGGTGCGTAATGCTAGTACTGGGTTTTGACTTTTCTATCTGAAGCCTGATATCTCTTAGCAACAGCCAGATTTAATTTAGGTATCCAACCTTTGGGCTACCTTGTATAACTGCATTGAAATGATGGGACTGTGATCAAGTTTTGGCAATTGATCTTTAGAGAAGACGAAAGACAGTACAAACAAGCAAAACTAGCCGGGTGAGGTGGCGGGCGCCTGTAGTCCCAGCTACTCAGGAGGCTGAGGCAGGAGAATGGCGTAAACCCGGGAGGCGGAGCTTGCAGTGAGCTGAGATCCGGCCACTGCACTCCAGCCTGGGCGACAGAGCGAGACTCCGTCTCAAAAAAAAAAAAAAAAAAAAAAAAAAGACAGTACAAACAAGCATGAAATAGGAATAAGAAGAACACAGACAGTCGTACTTTCTATGGGTTTTGTTCCTCCGTGGGCAATGGAAAGAAGTGTGTTGATGGATTGGAATCTAGGTTTTTCAGGGCACTGGTGAAGTGCTCTTGTCTTCTATTCTTTTCTACTGGGGTATCTTATCTCTGCCAATTGTGGACAAGGTGTAATATGTTCTTACTCCAGTATTATTCTGTTCTTGTTTATTTCTGTCATTTTTTCCACATTATCATTTTTGATTATTACAACAAACATTTGTTAAACAAGAAACAATGGCCAGGTGTGGTGGCTCATACCTGTAATCCCAGCACTTTGGGAGGCTAAGGTGGGAGGATCGCTTGAGACCAGGAGTTCAAGACCACCCTGGGCAACATAGTGAGACCATTTCTCTACAAAAATAAAGAACTTAGCCAGGTATGATGGCATGCACCTGTAGTCCTAGCTACTTGGGAGGCTGAGGTGGGAAGATCACTTGAGCCCAAGAGTTTGAGGTTGCAGCGACCCATGATTGTGCCACTGTGCTCCAGCCTGGGCAACAGAGCAAGACCCTGTCTCAAAAACAAAAACAAAAATAGAAAAAAGGTAGGTCTTGAGGATACAGAGTTGAATAAGACATAATTCTTTCTTCATCTAGCTCACGGTCTAGGAAGGAAGATAAACATAAAGCAGAAGAGTCACACACCTTATTAATGACTATGAAGAGGTAAGAATGAGTGTCATAGGAACACCAAGTCCAAAGCAGTGAGCAGAAAAGCCCAGTTGAATCTGAGAAGGCTTTTTCAGAAGAGGTTATATTTTAGCTGGGTTCTAAAAGGTGAGTAGGCGTGATCCAGACGGAGAAGGGTGAAATTGTATTTCAGGCAGATGGGATAGCATGTGCGAAAACATGGGGTTGTGAGGTACTTGACGTGTTGGCGAAGAGTCATTTAGTCAGACTCTAAGGCATCTGTAAGAGAGGCAATGAGGCCGGCATGATGAGTTGGAGCCACTTGTGAAGGTCCAGTTATGCAGCTTGTAGTTAACCGAGGCAACATCATTTTGTTTTTTTTTTTTAGCAGGAAGGTAAGAAGAACAGATTAGTTTTTTAGGAATATAACTCTAGAAGCAATGTGGAAGATGAACAGAAACAAGGACATTCCAAAGTTATGTCCAGATGCCATGAAGGGGGCTGCTGAGTGGTCCAGATGAGACCTGATGGAGTTTGGACTCTGGCAAGAAAGATTAGAAAGTATCATCCAGATCTGAGAGTTACTTTAAAGAATAGTCATCAAAATTTGGTAACAGGTGGATGATGGAGGCTGTAGAAAGAAAGAGGAGGAGCCAGGGCCAGCCGTGGTGGCTCACACCTGTAATCCCAGCACTTTGGGAGGCCTAGGCAGGCAGATCACGAGGTCAGGAGTTCGAGACCAGCCTGGCTAACATGGTGAGACCCCATCTCTACTAAAAATACAAAAGTTAGCTGGGCGTGGTGGTGGACGCCTGTGGTCCCAGTTGCTCGTGAGGCTGAGGCAGGAGAATCATTTGAACCCAGGAGGTGGAGGTTGCAGTGAGCCGAGATTGCAACATTGCACTCCTGCCTGGGCGACAGTGCACAACCACATCTTTAAAAAAAAAAAGAAAGAAAGAAAGAGGAGGGGCCCTAGACTGCATTAATATTCTAGCTTGATGTTATCTGAACTAGGTCAATGGCCATAACTGAAGATAAAATGTACTGAAAAGGCAGGATTGAAAGTTAAGTTAAGGCTGGAACAGTGGTTCATAGCTGTAATCCCAGCACTTTGGAAGGCCAAGGTGGGCAGATTGCTTGAGGCCGGGAGTTCGAGACCAGCCTGGCCAACAAGGTGAAACCCCGTCTCTACAAAAAATACAAACATTAGCTGGACGTTGTGGTGCGTACCTGTAATCCCAGCTACTTGGGAAGCTGAGGCACGACAATTGCTTGATCCAAGGAGGCGGAAGTTGCAGTGAGCTGAGATCGCATCACTGCACTCCAGCCTGGGTGACACAGAGACTCTGTCTCCAAAAAAAAAAAAAAAAAAAAAGAAAGAAAGAAAGAAAGACAGAAAAGTAAGGTAATAAGTAAGGTAATGAAATCAAAATTTGAGCAGGATGAGGATTGGAAAGAGGCCATTGGAGTGAAGATTTGGGGTTTCATTCATTATCTTGGTAAAAAATAGTGTCAATGAAGCCCCAGGGGAAGAAGATGGGATAGGAGCAAGATAGAAACATTGTGCAGAGTTTAGAACTTGAAGGCAGCTGAGAGTTTGAGCTCCCTACACTTTATATTTGAAAGAAACAAAAGGAGATGGAATGACAACTTACAGGGGAAGAAAGAAAAAAACTGAGCTTTCAAAAGAGGGAAGTCAGGCTGGGGGAAGTGACTCATACCTGTAATCCTAGCACTTTGGGAAGCCAAGGCCAGAGGGTCACTTGAGGCCAGGAGTTTAAGACTGACTTGGGCAACAAAGTGAGACCCCATATCTACAAAAATAGAAATGCAAAAGGTTAGCCAGGCATGGTGGCACGCACCTGCAGTCTCAGCTGCTTGGGAGGCTGAAGTGAGAGAATCACTTGAGCCCAGGAGGTTGAGGCTGCAGTGAGCTGTGATCACACCATTGCACTCCAGCCTGGGGGACAGAGCGAGATCCCATCTCTAAAAAAGAAAAGAAAGAAATCACTTGAATATGTTTATCAATAAATAAGAAATATCTAGGTAGGGAGAGATTGCAAATATAGAAAGAAGAAGAGACAACTAAGAGAAACTTGAGAACTCGGAAGGTAACAGAATCTAGCAAAAAGTAAGAACAAATAAACAAAGGAAACTGAGGGATTAAATTTGTAGAGGGAAGTACAAAAGGGAACCAATATTCATGGTTTGCCAAACATTGGCGCTAGGTATTTTACATTTGTCGATTTATTTAATTTTCATTAAAACCCTATAAAGTGTGGCCAGGCACTGTGGCTCATGCCTGCCCTCCCAGCAATTTGGTTGGCCGAGGTGGGTGGATTGCTTGAGGCTAGGTGTTTGTGACCAGCCTGGGCAACATGGCGAAACCCTGTCTCTACTAAAAATACAAAAATTAGCCGGGTGTGCTGGCGTGTGCCTGTGTTCCCAGCTACTCAGGAGACTGAGGTGGGATGATCCCTTGAGCCCGGGAGGCTGAGGTTGCAATGAGCTGAGTTCCCGCCACTGCACTCCAGCCTGGGCACTCCAGCCTGGGAAACAGTGAGACCCTGTCGCCAAAAAAGAAAAAAGAAAAAAAAAAAAACCCATAAAGGAAAATAAAGAATGCCCTTTTCTTGGAGAAAATGGGAAAACAGCAAAGATTAGTCATACTTTCAGAAGTGCAGATGTGAAGGACCCCTGGAAGTCACTTCAAGAGAGAAGTTCTTGGCCGGGTGTGGTGGCTCACACCTGCGATTCTAGCACACTGGGAGGCTGAGGCAGGCAGATCACTTGATTTCAGGAGTTTGAGACCAGCCTGGCCAACATGCTGAAACCCCGTCTCTACTAAAAATACAAAAATTAGCAGGGGATGGTGATGCACGCCTATAGTCCCAGCTACTTGGGAGGCTGAGGCAGGAGAATCGCTTGAACCTGGGAGGTGGAGGTTGCAGTGAACTGAGATTGTGCCACTGCACTCCAACCTGGGTGACAGAGC
>NC_045446.1:112959516-113058219 GCF_002776525.5 Piliocolobus tephrosceles
ACTCTGTCACCCAGGCTGGAGTGCAGTGGTGCGATCTTGGCTCCCTGTAGTCTCTGCTTCCCAGGCTCAAGCAATTATCCAACCTCAGCCTCCCGAGGAGCTGGGACTACAGTCACATGCCACCACACCTGGCTAAGTTTTTGTATTTTTGGTAGAGATGGGGGTCTCATCATGTTGCCCAGGCTGGTCTTGAACTCCTGAGCTCAAGCAATTCGTTCACCTCAGCCTCCGAAAGCGCTGGGATTACAGGTGTGAGCCACTGCACCCCGCCTTCAAGAGTTATCAAGAGATAACTTCTATTTCCTCTCTGAAGAGAAGGTGAAGTCATCTTCTGAGAGTGAAATAGGGAGTGACGTGGGAGCTCAGAAAGCATGGAAGTGTTTTTGAAGGGTCAAAATTATTGACTGGGGACAAAGGAAAAGATTTCCATACAGCGTTCTGTTGGAGTTGGAAAGCATGCTTTATGTGCAGGATCGTCTCAATCTGCACCATAGCCCATGAGCTGTGAGTTGGGGTCCTCTTGGGTAGATGTTTTGGGAAGGTTGGCGGAATCACAAGATGCTGAGCATGCTGGTGAGACCCAGGGGAGCGTAAAGCTAGAAGGTGCCTGAAACTGGGAGAACGACGAGATTGAAGAAGAGATTTAAGGGAGGAATAGAATGAGAAATGTCAATGGATTGGAGATTGAGATCTTGACAGATCTCAGAGGCACTTTAAGATCCTAGGCTGACACTGGAGAAAAGGTTGCTTCATTCAGCGGGATGCATGTCAGTGACCACCTACTTTAAACTGATGCTGGCCTTCTTTGCATGAACAAAAGATGGAGCTGTTGAACTGTTGAGTGGGTGGCTGAGAGAGGCTGTGGAAGTCCAGGTTGGGTAATCCCCACCAGCTTGGATTAGTTAGTGTGAGCCTCTCTGGAGTCAGATTGGTCTCACGACCTATCTGCCAGGCCTTACGATTATGTAAAGGCAAAGAGCCCAGTTAATAGGTGTTTTGAAAAGCTTCTAAAACCTATAATTGTGAGCCTTTTCTACCTTGGACTTTTGAAGGTTTAAACCACAGATTTTTTTAATAAAAAGGTTAAGTTATTGCATTTTATGTCACAATGCCTTACAATAAATTTATCCCTTCCAGAGAACAGTTCCTATCTCTCACTTTATGAAATTTTAGGCCCATGAAGTGAATTTTCTAGGCCATTCCCTATCCCTCCACTCCAGCCAATTAATATCATGGTTTGCATTTTCATCCAGTCTTGCATAGTCTGTGGGCTTGGTTCACCACACAGCCACATGCTTTTTAACAAGTGTTGTCACCAGGCACCAGGTGTAGGATAAACCTGCTGAGGCAGACAAAGGATCTTTCTGTCATGCAGGGAACAGCACCAGCAGGTGAAAACCCTGCCGCTCTGGCTCTTTCTGGCTTGTTCTGTTAGGGTTCTCCACGATTTGTCTATCCTTACTCTCTGTCCTTATCCCAGGCTCAGCCTCAAGCTTCCCCTGTATCTAGGTGTTGGATCATTGTAACATCTGCAGTCTAGTGGAACTGCATGTCTCTGTTCTACATACAAATACCAAAAGAACACAGGTCTCTAGGTATCTGTGAACAACTGACGTCATCCAAAAAAGAGCTTTAAAAATCAGGGGGAAAAAAAATCTCTGTTGTGTTTTATCTGCCTGTTTATTTGTTTGCTTTGATTACAGAGCACTGAAGCAAGGTTTTAAAATGTCCTTTCTTTGTTAACCTGTTGTCCTGCCTTACAGGTGGTTCTCATTTCTTCCACTGTTATTACAGTAGGAGACTAAATGTAATTACCCAGCACTTCAATTTAGACGTCAAACACAATTACACAGAAAACAATCTGTTAGAGTGTCCTAATGATTCAGTTGTTACTTGGTTTTATGGTGAATTCTAGGTAAGAAATACTAAAAATTAGGATCTCAGTTGCCCTTTATGGCTTAACCTTTATATGTTCCTGGCCATTTAGGAACCTAGATTCATCTCATTTAAGCTTCTACAGATGAGGAAAAAGAGACCAAGAAAATGGAAATCAGTCATCCAGGTTCAGAAAACTGTCTGGGAGTAGGTTTGGGACTAGCACCCCCATCTCCTGATACAGAATTTAGTGCTCTGAAGCTCTCTGGGGAGGAGCCCCACCCTCTAGTTGATGGAGAAGGGGACTCTGAGGAGGTGTGGAATGGTGCTCTCATTTAGGGGACAGCTTGTGGGACAACATGTAAAGTATTCTGGCTCTCCATTGGCCTTACAAGCAGATTATCTTGTAAAGTTTTTCATCAGTACCAACCAAATCTTTCTCCTCCTTCCCTCATTTTCTAGTGGGTGTGTGTTTAAGGTAAAACAATTCAAGCAGGTAAATTTTGTTTTACCACCACACATTTTAATATCATATGCATATGAATAGCAAATACAAATGTGCTATTCATTAATCTCCTGATTATTTATAATATGTCACTCTCTGTTAACAGGCAGAAATTTGTGTTAATAATTGAGAGCTCTCTGGCTGCGTGCAGTGACTCACGCCTGTAATCCCAGCACTTTGGAAGGCTGAGTTGGGTGGATCACTTGAAGCCAGGAGATCGAGACCAGTCTCACCAACATGGCGAAAATCGTCTCTACCAAAAATACAAAAATTAGCCAGGCGTGGTGGCACATGCCTATAATTTGAGCTCCTCAGGCGGCTGAGGCATGAGAATCGCTTGAGCCCAGGAGGTGGAGGTTGCGGTGAGCAGAGATCGCACCACTGCAATCCATCCTGGGCCACAGAGTGAGACTCTGTCTCAAATAAATAAGTAAATAAATAATAATAATAATAATGATTGAGAGCTTTTTTTTTTTTTCCTAAAATATCACTGGTCTCTTATATAACAGAGAGGCTAGAACTATGTCGAGCAGCAGTAACGTTTACCTGGCCTTACAGCCAGAGAGTGCGGAGGTGTAGATGAGCTTTAGATAGCATGGGCACTGGTTTCTCTGATTGCCAGTCATCTGTTACCTGGCTTCGGGGATCTGCCAAGGTATGGCACAGACTCTCTGTGATCTGCTCAGGAGAGGAGACTGAATCAGTGCTATTACAACTCTGGCATTCCCTTTCAGAAAAGGTAGAAGTTCTCCCAAGTCGCTGCTCAGGGCCTTGTCGGTCAGTTTGGTAGGTTCGATGCTTATTGATGCAGAAACAGGGACCAAGCAAATGTCCTTAACTCTGGGACTTTTGTCACTTTGCAGAAAAGACCTACTGGAAGAGGTTAAAACATTCTTTGAAAGAAGGAACTCTCCAAGGCATATGTCTTACGTAATTAGGTGGGAGAAGGTTATTTGACTATGAACAAGAAATTGAATGGGAACCAATTAAATTGCTGTAAGAAAATTAAGGGAGTCCTCTAAGAAAGCGTCAACCCTCTGCCTCCATAGAATAGGAGTTAATAAATTATTTTGTGAAACCCTCCACAAAATCAGATAGGCTTCCTTTGCTAGAGCTTGAGATCCCTGAGTTTAGCTATACAGCATGTGTGGTCATTTTGGAGAATTGTTTTCTATCTGCTAATTATTTTGCTCCCCAATTTTGCTTTCCCCAGGGAGAATCCCATCTGGACAAACTATCAGTTAACAGCCATGTAGTCATCCATGTTAATAGCTTTACTGAGTAGCTACTCAGACATGCTAGCCGTGTAGAGAAATGTGAGATGTGGTAGGTGTTTCAATATATCAATGGTACCTATGGTTTGATTATTTTCCTGGTCTGTTCAAATGCTACTAGCTGCTTCCAAAATGTTATAAATGATGTGTTTGTAGTGTGGATTGTTTCTCTGTTATCTATATTAGTGTTGCTATCTATTCTTAAATCACTCATCAAATACTTTTGTGTTGTGTCTGTCTCATTCTCCCTTGCCCCAGTCAAACTGAGCCTAGTATTACAAGGTAGCCATTTTGCCATTGAGTCTTGAAGACAAAAAATGGTAATGCAAAATAAACATTACTACTTATAGCCCCCTTCCTCTCTCATAATAAACCACTGTCTCTGTTGAACTTTTAACTGCAACCACAGTCCAGAGTTTCAAGGAGCCATCTCTCAAACATGGGTATCATTAAGGTCCAGAGATTTCTAACCACAGACTTACTATCTTTGGAATAAAAGCCTGAGAGCAGCCTAACTCACGTCTAATGCAGGAAGGGCAAGTTAAAAACAGCCTTGGCATCCTTGAGATCACTGACCCTACAGGCATTATAGCCTTCGAGTTTTATTTTGATAACAACCTCCTGGTGTACTTGTCTGCTATTTGGTTAAATTATTGCAAAGCAATAGACAGCAACCCTCTGCTTTTATTTCCAGCTCACTTCAGGGTAGGGCTAATGAGCTTTCACTCTGCGCTGAGTGCTTGGGTCATGCGATGACAGATGTGGGAGAAGCAATCCTAGGAATGAGCTATATTAAAACATAATCTAAGGCTCTGGTGCTGCATTGCCATGAGGCAGGGGCAGGGTGGCATCTGTCTTCCCCAATGTCACAAAGAGCAAAGTAGTCACAGAGTTTCAACAAAGGATGTTCATTTGACCTTGGCAGTGATCCAGGTCTGATCTATTAATATATCAGAAGTAACATGATCTTTACCATCCTTATCATCATCGTCACTAACAATCTTTTACTTATTTAGTTTTTACTAACAATCTTTTATTGAAACTTTTACTATATGCCAAACACTTGCTCAGGATAGTATCTTCATGATCTCACTTAACTTACAACACTAATAAATCAGCATTATTAATTTCCCAGTTTTAGAGAGGAGGAAACTGAGATTTGGGAGACTAAAAGACTTCTTTAAGGTTATTTTTACTGGTGTGCAGATCTGGGGTTCAAATCTAGGTCTGATTTCAGAGCCTGAGCTTTTAACACAACTCTGTTATATTAAACAAATAAATCAGCCAGCATGGTGGCTCACACGTGTTAATCCCAGCTACTCAGGAGGCTGAGGCAGAAGGATCCCTTGAGGCCAGGAATTTGAGACTGCCCTGGGCAACATAGAGACATCTCATTTCTATTAAAAAAAAAAAAAAAAAAAAAAAGAGAGAGAGACAAGCAAGCAAAGAAATCAGAAACTATTTATCAGGCATCTCCTCTTTGTAAGATGCTATATTAGATTTATGGGGTTGGGGTACAAAAAAGCATAAGTTACTTTCCATCCCCAAATGGCTTTAAGTGTTATTGGCCAAGAAGTCATTTAAAAGATAACTAACAATATACTAGATGCCAAGTATGTGGAACATAGTAAATGTTATATGAATAAAGAGGAAGTTTGGAGAAGGTGAGAGTCACACTGGGCCTTGCACAGTGGGCAAGGTTTATATTGATGGAAAATAAATAAGAAACACATTTCACAACAGTGAAGTGACGTGAACAAATCCTAAGGATGAGGAAGTACAAGGCATGTCATGTTGTTGAAGGTTGGAGAATGATGGGAACGGGGTAGATGAAGAGTCAGTTCTCCAGGAAAGAAGTTTTCATGTACTCACCTATTTGGCCCTCAGATATTTACTGGGTGCCTGCTGTCTAAAGTTGTTTCTAGGGAAGAATGAGAGAGAAGGGTGAAAAGGTAGATTTTTTTTTTTCAGAGTTGTCTGGCTGGCCTGCCTCATGCAAACATGGGAATTAGTATTTGGTCAGCAGTCTCTTCTCTTAACTTCACAATTATACACACTTGCTGGAATATGTTCTGGTTCTGACCTTTCTTCCCTGGCCAATATGTCAGAAGGAAAGAGACCAGCTTTGGTATATCAATCTTACTGATTTATTTCTAAACTTGAAAAAAAAAATCAAAGCAATATAGCAGTGTTACAAAAATGTTTAAAAGAAATGGGCAATCACCCATAGTTCTACAATTTTTTTTTTTTTTTGAGACGGAGTCTCGCTCTGTCGCCTGGGCTGGAGTGCAGTGGCCGGATCTCAGCTCACTGCAAGCTCCGCCTCCCGTGTTTACGCCATTCTCCTGCCTCTGCCTCCCAGGTAGCTGGGACTACAGGCGCCCGACACCTCGCCCGGCTAGTTTTTTGTATTTTTTAGTAGAGATGGGGTTTCACGATTCTTAATATAACTAAGGTTTCTAATCTTTCCTAGTTGAAATAATGCCTTTTTAACATGCTTCTAATCAGATGGTGTGTACAATTTTGCATCCTGCTTTATTTACAGAGTTAGAACTCATGAAAATGTGTTGAGTAAATGAACATTGATGCATAGTGTTTACGGGAACCAGGTGTACTGCCTCTTCCCCGTTGTTAATATAAATTGTTTTGAATGTTATCTATTTAAATGGAGATGGGGTCAATGAAGGTTTTCAGGCACCCTACATTTAAGGTATGGCTTTTGAATTCTGATACAGACAACAGGAACTATCTTAGCATGGATTCAAGAGACTTGAGAATTGAAATCCTGATGGGCAGGAGCAACATAAATATCACTCTAGTTCCGTCTGTCCCTAAGGAGAACCAGCTTAAGTGCAAGGACAATCTCTCATTTGTGAACATGGGCATGATTCCCTTTTTTGCTTTTAATTGCCCAAATCTTGCCCCTTTGTCCGGCATCTGGTCAAGGAACAGGGATGTTCTCAGATAAGGGATGTGGGGGAACTGGGACCAGGTCCTCGGAATTTGAAGTTTTCCTCCCACAGTGTTGTGCCTGAGTTGCTGTTCTTGCCTGTTCTGTGATCCAAGTAGTTGCTGTGTTCAGAACTGCCATGAGCTTTTGGAAACCTCAGTAACTGCTAACTAAAGTAACAGGTGTGAAATTCGTTCTGTGGTTCAGTTCTGCCAATCTTAAGCCCATAAAAAGTACACAGAGTTCCATGTGTATTAATCAGCAGTATCCTTCTCTCTCCCATCCATTTTTGCCTGCTTGAATAATTCCAAGGACTACTCTAAAAGAACACAAGTATTGACTTTGACAAACAAATTGCATCTCCCTTTCAACATTCCTCCGCTCAGCTCCTGAATTCTTCTGACAGTCTAAAAAATAGGTCCAATAAGACAATATTATTGCATTTCTTTTAGATTGATTTATCCTGGGAGCATCTCCTCTGTCTTGTCTGTACACCTCGCACTGAGATGATAGCTGTTATAAAAATCCAAAGATAAATGCTTAAAAACATCAGCAACCAAATTAATTCAGGGATTTATCTCACTCATGTGAACTTGATGATCATCCTCATGTTTGATGACATGTTCTGGGTGGGTAAAGCATCAGAGCAAAGAGAGCAAGATATGTGCTGGGTGCAGGAAAAAGGAAAGTCCCCTAGGAGAAACAGAGTTGAGCAGTCGCCAGGGTATGATATCTCAGTAGTAACACCACCAAGGAAGAGAAGGGGTCTGTGATGCACAGGAAGCCAGCGCCAGGCCTGGTGAATATCAAAAGCAACAGATGAGGAGACAAGGAGGCCGGCTGGAAGGGAAGGGGTGGCTCATTGTTCTTCTCTGTTTATCTGCTGCTTGCTTTTATTGAGCACCCAAGATGGCAAATCTCTGAACTAGACGTGCTCCCTGACCTCTTCCTGCAAGTGACATTCAGAAGAGCTGGAAGATAATATACACTTAGAAGATCCAGTGACTCTCCATTTGTTATTCTCCCAATGGAAGACCCTGAACTAGGAACTTGAGGAGAAAGGTTAGCCATCTAAAGAAAAGTCTTGCAAAATATCTCAAACTCAAATGAAATGGATTGTTCTCCACCACCATGCGCTTCCAGCTGAAAAGTGGTCATGTGTGTGCAAGGCAGTGGCTCTGCCGCCTTCTATGTGACTCCTCTGCGTTTTAGACTGAGTATGGAAAGGTGCTCAGCACACTCTGTCCTTTTTTCCCTGTTAGCATAGATACATTTCTGTGTCCACAGGCACAAAGCCAAGGACCCATGTGTTGCAGTGGTCAGAACACCGGACTTGGTAATGGTTATCAAAGCTACTGTTTGTTACTCATTTTCTCTGTGCCAGGGAGGTAGTCGAAGGTGCTGTCTTTCTGTTTACTTATGAAGATGCTGAGACTTGAAGACACTGATTAACTTGCTAAGATCATGGAATTAGTAAGAGGAAGACCTGCATTGGCACCCAGGTTCATCTGACTTCAAAGCCTGTGTTTTTTACTGCCTGTGGCAATCTGTCTCCCAGAAACCAGAACGACTAGTTAAAATTCCCAGCTCTGCTACTCCCTAGCTGAATATTTCATCACTCTGGCCTTCAGTCTGTCAAATGGAAGGGTTGTGCTAAGTGTTCTAACATTCCGACTAGTTCTCAAGTTCTGTGCACTGTCTAATGCTTAGTTTTAAGCAGGGCTTTCGTGAGTATAATCTCAAGCAGTCTGGAATGTATGGGGAAATGGTAGGAGAAATTCTTTGATTACTATTCTTTGATTATTATCTATTGAGCGCCCCCGCCAAGGATACAGCAGAGACCAAAACTGTCATGGTTTGGCCTTTGAAAAACCAATGAAGCGGGGAAAACAGATGCTGAATATATGATAAGGGTTGAGTATTATGCAGAAAGATTACAGCATATGTAGGTCCTTCTGAGGGTAATTCATGTGAATCTGATTCAGCCAGTTCAGTGAACATCTGTGTGTATCTCAGACCAAGCAAGCAACACTATTTATTTTATTTTCATTAATTTTAAAATTATTTTTCTGCTTAGACTCTTCTCATGCACAAGAGCAATAGGATTTAACATTGAAATGTAACAGGTACGACAGGCCACCTGTGTTCGGTCTTCTCTTGTTATTCTTTTCTTTTTTGAGGCTTCTTACATACCCCAGTTTTGATGGGAGTTGGCAGGGCATGTGGAATTGTACAGTGTCAATCTAAAGAGGAACAAGGGAAGATGGAGATAAGGAAGAAGTTAAAGTTAGAGCAGGAGCTAAAGTTAGAGGGATGGAATGAGGTAAAAATAATGAGTTATACCTTAGGAATGTCTCCCAAATTCTCACTTACTGCAGCAGGAAGAATAGGTTAGAAGGGAGAGAAGAAAAGAACCACAGATTCACAGTCTCTCTGATTTGAAAGGGACTCAATCAGACATGTGGTGCAACCTCATCTAATTATTTAAACTGCATCTGCAGCATCCCAGGAAGGCTTTCAGTTTGAATGCTTTCATTGAAGGGTAATGCCTACCCCACAAGGCAGGCCATTGGATTGTAGGGCAAGCTCAGGCTGTGAAGACAGACACTGCTTTTTGTTGAGATGTCTTAAAAAAAAAAAAAAACTTGTATCATCTGGCTTTAGTTCTGCCGTTCTGTGTTCTTTCACTTAATGTTTACAAAGTTCATCCATGTGTTAGCATTTATCATCACTTCATTCCTGGTTTTTGCTGAATAATATTTCATTGTATGGTTAATACCACATTTTATTTATCCAACCATCAGCTCATAGACATTTGGTTTGTTTTTACTTTTCAGCTGTTATGAGTAATGCTCCTATGAATATTAATGCACACATTTTTGTGTGGACATATGTTTTCATTTCTCTGGGATATACACCTGGAAGTGAAATTACTGGGACATGTAGTAATTGCATGTTAAACACTTTGAATGACAGCCAGACTATTTTCCAAAGGACTGCACTATTTTACATTCAGTGTAAGTATGCTGCATGTATATGTGGGTTCCAACTTCTCCATCTCCTCACCAGCACTTATTATCATCTGTCTTCTACATTGTAGCCATCCTAGTGGCCGTGAAGTGCTATCTATAGTGGTTTTGATTTGTACTTCCCTGATGGCTAATGATGTTCAGTATTTTTAAATGTACTTATTGACCATTTGTATCTATTCTTTTGAGAAATGTTTATTTAGGTCCTTTCCCCAGCTTTAAAAAAAGTTGTTATTTTGTTATTGAGTTATAGTTCTTTATATATTCTAGAGACAAGGCTCTTATCAAATGTATGATTTGCAAAACTTTTCTCTCATTCATCAGGTTATATTTTCATTTATTGATGGTATCCTTTGAAACACAAAACCTTCTAATTTTGATGATGTCCAGTTCACTCAGCTTTTATTGCTTGTCCTTTTGGTGTTATAGTTAAGAAACCATTGCCTAATCCAAGGTTACAAAGATTTATGCCAATGCTTCTGAGAGTTTTATAGTTTTAGCTCTTACATTTAGGTTTTTGATCCTCATGGTCTATTTTTAAAAAGCAAGTTGTATTACATTTAAAACTCAGATACTCAGTCCTCATTCAAGCTTCATCTGAAATCAAGATTAGTGGAAAAAGAGTTTACAGAATCCTTCCTTGCAAGTGACCCAAAAGGTTGCAGTTTTATAAGACGAAAATATGCTAGACATCTCCAGAGACTTTATGATGACTTTTATTAAGACTTTATTATTGCTTTTATTAAGGCTTGAGTTTTGAGGTGTTCAAACCTGTAAATAAGGGTGATAGACGGATGGACTCTTTGTAGTTGGCATAAGGTGATAAAGAGAACAGGAGGCTGCTGCCCAGCCCCGTTTCAACACAGCCAGTAGCTCTGCTGTCTGCCTTCTGTCCTGTGTCCTTCCTCCTTTCGATCTCGGCCTGAAATCCTTTCAGGAGGTGATTTTGGTCCCCTCTTGTCCATGTAGTTGCTTACATATGCTAGTGCACCCCCCAGAACCTCATGTCTGCCTGTCCACCCCAGCTCCCTCCTGATTCTGGGACTGGAGACAGTTTGGTTTTTTTATGTATCAGGATAATGACCATCTCTGTTTCTTCCCACATGAGCTCCCACTCCCTTCTTCTCTACCTGCCTTCCTTGGAGCTAATTCATACATACCTCAGCGTGCTTCTTATTTTCCATGTTTTTTTCTCTTCCTATAGATAGAACTCGTAAGGTTTCCATGGAAACCCCTGATCAGAGGTAGGGGACTCTTGAATAGAGGTGAGATATACAAGCTTTGCTCATTTCTGAGGGGCTTTGGGACTGTCTCCCTCACTCCTCCCCCAATTCCCTCTCCAGCTCTTCCTGGGGCAGCTCTTGGGCCTGTCTCCATAAGATGCTTCAGGAGCCCCCAGAACTTTATCTGAGGACTGAACAGATGGTGGTGACGATGGCCCTGAGAGTCAGGGCTCTAGGAGGAGGCTGCTGCCGGGTAGGTTGTTTGGCATCTGCAGAAAACCTGAAATCTGGTGTGTTCCCAGGAAAAGGGCCGTGCTTAATGGCAATCCCATTCTTCCTGTTGTGTCTTGAGACAAGTCCTGGTTAGGAGAGCTGGGTCCCAAATCACCATCATTGTCTTCCTCTTATTAGACAGAGATGGAAAGGCTTTCTGGAGGCAAAGGCATGGCTGTGATAATCACTGGAAGGCCTTCCCATCTCTGTCTGGTTGAGATTCTTGTACGTCAGGTCTTTACGTGATGGCAGGTCTTAGGCATGCACATAAGCAAATTAACATGCTGGAACTGGAAGGGATTCAGAGTCTGGAGGTTCTAACGTATGGGTTGAAGGTTCTGGGGGAACTGCGGAGTTACAGCAAAGGCTGTAAGAAGCCATGTGTGCACTGAGTGCTGCCTGGGGACCAAATACATCAACATGGTCACCATCTCTTGGAACTATGTTATTTTTTTAAATGATAAAATTAACCCCATACTTGAAAAAATTGCAAACTGCTGGTTTATTGTAGACCTATTACCTTATAAATGACATAAACAGGAGCTCAGACAGAAAGAGTGAGGTGGCAACTAGCCTGAAGTCGCCCAGCTAGGACCAGAGACTTGAGGTGGGGTAAATGTTAGTGGCAGCTCCCACTGCTCTGTTCACCCACATTGTGGAAAGTGCTGTACTGGGCAAAGGAGGCCTCCTCTGACCAATGAGTGCCTACTCCTGCAGCTCAGAGCCTGAGAAAGAAACTACACATTAACAGTGAAACTGAGGTGGTTTGGTCTTCCCAGAATAAATGAATGATATCAGTAGAAAAGCTAGGGGATTTTTCTGGGGATTGGGGGGAAGGGAGGACAAGGAAGCAGCAGTTCTGAGGATACTGATTTCATTCATTATCTTTTTGAAAAATAAATTAATATTTTAAATTAGGTTCCTAATCACAGAGTGTGAATCATAACAGAAGGACTGACTGGCCTCCCTTTCAAGACCAGAGCTGGGAAGAGCTTTGAACCTGAGCCTAATTGTGGCTTCAGATCTGGTGCATTTCTCTCCACTTCTGAACCTAGGCCAGTCAAATCCAGAACTTGTTTTTTTTTTTTTTTTTTTTTTTTAAGGGGATTTCAGAGGAGTTGAGAACACTAAGGTCCATAATTAAGCATCATTGATTTTTAAATTATTTTGGCTCTGAGGTTTAAACTGGCATTGAACTCCCAGGTTCAGCTTAGAACTCTCTTATACCGTGAAAACTGCCTCAATGTTTCCATTCTGAAGACCTTGCAGTTGCTTGATTTGCATATAGGAGTGTGATATTTAAGTGTGTGGGAAAGTGGATGAATGTGGGTGATTATGTTATGCATTTTATGAAAAGGCATCCAGGAATATAGGTGATCATGTGGCTTGTCCAGACTTGGCAGGATGCAGATGGCACACTTGGGGGCAGTTTAGGAAAGGGACTCTCTTTAAAGGTGTGAGTAAAGTTAAGGGATATCAGCAAAGGATAAATGGAGCAAAGGATAAATGATGCAAGAGAGGTCACTTGACCTGAGCTGCAGCCTTGGGTGCAGAGATGCAGTCAATCCACAGGGAAGTAGCAAGGAAGAAGCTGAGGGACAAGCCCCCTGTCCCAATTCTCTTCCTGCCCTCCTGTATCCACCCAGTGCCTCCCTTGGCAGGACCCAACCAGAAGCCAGAAGGCAAGAGAACTGGTTACACTTCTGAGAAGGGTCAGCCTCCTGGGTCACAGAGCAAGATGGGACTGTGGGGCTGTAGAGCAAGATGGGGGGATCTACTCTACACAGGGAGAGTGGGTCCAGAGTTGAATGTGTAATGGTAGGTCAGGTAAGATCTTACTGTGAGAACACTCAGGCATTAACTGGGGCTTCCTTGGACTTGAATTTAAAGAGTGTTTCCTACTTCAGAGTTTTGCTCTGTCTCTCTCATTTCATCTATTCTGCTTCTTTCTCACTGTGGTAGGGAAGAACCTTGTTTCCAATGTGTGGTGTCTTGATTAAATGGAAAGTACATGGGCTATGGAGCTAAATTATATTCGCTTGAAATTTTAGCTCTGCCACTTACTGAATGTGAGCCTTGGGCTAGTTACTAACCTTGCAAGTTCCAGTTTCCTCATCTGTAAAATGTTGGTAATGTTAAACTCCTTGCAAGGTTGATAAAAGAATTAAAGACTGTGTGTCTTTATCTGTGTCAGTATCTCTATCTCCCAGGATAGTGGTTCGTTCATGTTAAGTGTTCAACAAATACTGGCTATTTTTCTCATATCCACCACCTGGGCTGTCGGTCACGCCTACCCATTTTCTCTTATACTTTGCTTCATGAATTCCTTCTTCTTTCCTACGTCATTAATCTTTCACTCTCTAGTGTGTCTTTCGTTTTTATTTCTTAAATACACATCTCCCTGCTGTTAACAAAGAAATCTCTCTCCCAACCTTAATTATTCTCTTAGCTTCTACATTTTGGCTATTGTTCCCTTCATGAATATATATTTCTGTCTATCTATTTGTCCATTAATGCATGCATCCATCCATCTTTATTTTTATTTATTTATTTCTTTTGAGATGGAGTCTTGCTCTGTTGCCCAGGCTGGAGTACAGTGAGATGATCTCGGCTCACTGCAACCTCCACCTCCC
The DNA here is from genome assembly GCF_002776525.5 of Piliocolobus tephrosceles. Taxonomy (NCBI): domain Eukaryota; kingdom Metazoa; phylum Chordata; class Mammalia; order Primates; family Cercopithecidae; genus Piliocolobus; species Piliocolobus tephrosceles. Next base: position 112,973,279 of record NC_045446.1, read on the forward strand.
GGGTTCAAGCGATCCTCCTGCCTCAGCCTCCTGAAAAGTTGGGATTACAGGCATGCACCACCATGCCCATTGTGTTTTTAGTAAAGGCGAGGTTTCGCCATGTTGGCCAGGCTGGTCTTGAACTCCTGACCTCAAGTGATCCACCTGCCTTGGCCTCCCAAAATGCGGAGATTACAGGCATGAGCCACTGCACCTGGCCCATCCATCCATCTTTAAAAATCAGCATACATGTATTGCCCTAAGTTTCTTACCACCTTTTGACTTCTCAACCCCCTGCAGACTTGTTTGTTTTCTACCATTGTGCCAAAAATGATCTCAGCAGTCTAATTAATTTCCCAATGCCAAATCCAATGGACTATTTCTAGACCTTATCCTGCTTCACAGCATTTGGCATTCCCAGTCATGTCTTTCTTCTTGAAATACACTTCCTCCTTGGTCTTTGTGCTGCTGTATTTTCTTGGTTCTCAGTGTTCCTGACCAGATAACTCCCTTCCCCTAAACCTTCCAGTCACTTACGTTTTCTTTCTTGCACACAAGTATAGATGTTGCTAGTAATTGGTTATTTATTTGACTGTTTCTTCCTGTTGCTCCTCCTGTAACATTCAGGAGAGCAAGGGTTTTATCTGTCCTGTTTAGTGTTTTATTCTTACTACTGAACCCAGTGTCCCAGTGCTTGATATAAAATAAGTGTTAGCAAATACTACTTGAATGGAGAATAGATTTAAATTTTTTTCCTCCAAGGTAGCTTTCTTAGCCTACTTCTCAACTATATCCCCCTTCTCCCAACATAGACATTTCTGACCCCTTTCTCTGGACTCTATGAGTCAGAAAACTTTTTCTTAAAGGACCTGATAATCAATATTTTTACCTTGCAGGTCATATGGTCTCAATCACAACTACTCAACTCAGCCATTGTAAAGCGAAAGAAACTATAAATAATATATCAATTAATAGGTGTGGCTGGATTTCAATAAAACTTTGTTTACAAAACACACATCCCATGGGTCATAATTTGCAGAACCCCACTCTAGCTTATGTTTCCAGTTCAGTGAAAACTGTCACATGATTGACTTAATGGCCCCTCAAATTCAATTCATCTGACCTGGAATTATCTTCTCTTTCTTCATTCTCCAAAAGCCTCTCCACTTGCTTGTGATACTCAACTCAGTTTATATTATGCCAATTCTTCTGGTACTGTGGGAGAGAAACCTAAGATAGCTTCATCTTTACACTTTCCTTCCCCCAATCTAATCAATGACCCCATTCTGACGATTTCATCTCTGCAGCTTTCCTCACTCAGTCCTTGCTGAGCTCAAACTCTCCTTAACCTTGATCACTGCCTTCCCTCCTAATCAATCATCCTCATTGCTCTTGAACAGATCTGACCGTGCCATTCTCCTCACTCCTCTCCAACCTGTCATTAGTTTCCTGGTGCCTACTGAATGCTGTTTAAATTCTTTAACATTGTTTCCAGCCTTTTCACTTCTTTCTTGGCTCCTCTTCATACCTTTGTTCTCTCTTTCCTTTCATCCTGGGATAACCTTTCCTGTCCACTGCCCATGAACCTATTTATGCTCCAGGTCTCAAGTCAACTGCTACTCACTTGGAGACCCTCCCCAGCCCCACAAGCCTGGGAGAGTCACCTATCCCACTGCACTCCCTTTCTACCCTGTAGTGTGGTTGGGGTTGGTTCTTTACACCTCTCTTCTCCCCCTTAGTATTGCAAAGCTTCTTGAGGGCAGGGACCATGGCATGTCCATCCTCATAGATTGTTGTTTGTGGAACTGAATTACAACTTTAACCCAAGAACCCTTTGCTGTGGTCATGGGATGAGTCCCTTTGGTTGCTGGAGATCGGAGGTCCTTCCCTGTGTCACTGTGTGTCTGTGTGCGTGTGCGATGATGCTTCTTCCTTCCTTCCATGTGCTTCTATTGTTCTCTTCTTAGTCCTCACAATTATGCTTTGTGGAGTGGCCAAAGGAGGGATGGGAAAATACGTTCTCACTTCTTTGTCCACTTCTGTCAGGCAGATACCCTAGAATATCAGAACATCATATGTATAGGCTTGGAAGTTTGACAGATTTGAGTTGGAATTCTAGTATTTTACCTAGATGTGGGCCTTGAGCAGGTTATTAAACCTCTTTCTACATCTAAGTTTTTCCATCTGTCAAGTGAGAGTCTAATATCAACTTTAGAGGGCTGTTATGAAGATTAAATTAGGTTTTACATACATATTTTTCTCTTCCATATCTGCCTTTCCTCAGCCACATTTTCTCCACTATTTCTAAAGATTTAGGGACTGACTTGTAGGGGTGGCTTCCAGCATTCTGAACAGGAGGCCCCTTGAGAGAATCCAGGGGGACCTCCTCAAGGGGTGTCCTTCTTTTTTTGCTTTCAAGGCACTCAATCTCTTCCATCCCCAGATTCTTAGAATTTCACTTTGAATGTTACTCCCAATATACTTTTTTTTTTTTTTTGAGATGGAATCTCACTCTGTCACCCAGGCCGAAGTGCAATGGCATGATCTCGGCTCACTGCAACCTCCGCTTCCCAGATTCAAGCGATTCTCCTGCCTTACCCTCCCAAGTAGCTGGGATTATGGGCACCCGCCACCACACTCAGCCAATTTTTTTTTTTTTTTTTCACTAGAGACAGTGTTTCACCGTGTTGGCCAGGCTGGTCTCAAACTCCTGACCTCAGGTGATCTGCCCACCCGCCTCAGCCTTGCAAAGTGCTGAGATTATAGGCATGAGCCACCGTGCCCAGCCTCACACTATACTTCTGCCTTAAAAAACAGAAAGCTGCCCAGTCCCCACTGGCCATAGTGCGTGGGCAGTAGCAGCAGCTAGACAGAGCATGCTCAGCAGATGAACCCCTTTCCTTGGCTGTGAAATATTTAGCAAATCCTTCACTCCTGCTGGGCTTGTCCGTAAGTGGAGGAAGGTGACATCAGCCCCTGTCTTCAGTTTGTGTGAGGGAAACAGGAAGGAATGCCTAGTCCATTTCATGAGCATGGAACCAGTTCACCGTGTGTTTGCTGGGTGCCTGTTGGACCATGATTGTAGCTGTTTAAGTGCTTAGAGGGTCTTTTGGCAGAGAAGGTTTGTAGTTTGGATTCTTTTCAGAAAGGAGGTGGGATGTGAAAGGTAGAAGCAGCTAGAAGCAGTCTCTGAGCCTCCCAAGTCAGGGAGTGCAAAGCTGTTGAATACCAAGATGCTGGCATTTTGAGAAGTATCGTCTGGCTTCATGACTAATGGCTCTGGATGTGAAGTATCCCCAGGAAGATTTTTCAGTAAAGGACTAATTTGGCACAGTCTTCTCCTGGAGTCACCGCTCGCAGTGGATGCCACGCACTCCAGAAAGGCAGCGTGTTTGCTGACACACAGGCCTACACACATGTACATGAGGCCCAGTATTTATCATCACAGCCAGACTGTATTTAGAAGGAATGGAGGGGAAAAAAAACTCCCCTTTGGCTGGCAAATCACAGATGGTCATTGCAGGGAGTGTGGGCTCTTGTGCCAGGTGAATCTTGGAGGGCTTCTCAAAGGACCAAACACCCACCACCAGCCTCTGCTCTGTGCTTGTGGTTCCACAAAGCAAGAGATGCCAACGAGTTCTCTGCTTCTTGGATTCCAGCTCCAGCATTTCCAGAGATCTCAGGGTTTTGTTTCCTGGCCCTCAGTGTGCACAGAAACAAACATCAGCCTGCCCCTGTCCTCCCGCCTCCACCCGCCCAGCCCCACAAGTAGCCTGTTTGGCCTAGGAATGTGCTACGTTTTTTCTTTCAAATAACCAGACCCACAAATGCAGATTATATATGATTATTAAAAAATAGCTATGGTTGGCCAGGCATGGTGGCTCACACCTGTAATCCCAGCACTTTGGGAGGCCAAGGCGGGTGGAGCATCTGAGGTCAGGAGTTCAAGACCAGCCTGGCCAACATGATGAAACCCTATCTCTACTAAAAATACAAAAAATGTAGCCAGGTGTGGTGGTGGGCGCCTGTAATCCCAGCTACTCGGGAGGCTGAGGCAGGAGAATCACTTGCACCTGGGAGGCAGAGGTCGCGATGAGCCAAGATTGTACCATTGCACTCCAGCCTAGGCGACAAAAGTGAGACTCCTCTTCCTCAAACAAAAACAAAAACAAAAACAAACAAATAAACAAACAAAAAATAGCTATGGTCAGTATGGAAAGGGGGAAAAATAGTAACTTTATAGTGGAGAAAACTGGCAAACACTACCTCAGTGTTATGGTTTAAATGTTGGTATCATCCAATATTAACCCTAAAATTCATATTGAAACCTAATCCCTTGTGTGGTAGAGGTGGGGCCTTTTGAAGGTGATTAGGTCATAAGAAGGAGCCCTCATGAATGGGGGCTTTAATTCCCTTACAAGAAGAGGTCAGAGGGGCTGGGTGTGGTGGCTCACACCCTCTGGGAGGCTGAGGCAGGCAGATCACTTGAGTCCAGGAGTTTGAGACCAGCCTGGGCAACATGGCAAGACCCCATCTCTACAAAAAGTACAAAAATTAGCCTGGTGTGGTGGTACATACCTGTAGTCCCAGCTACTCGAGAGGCTGAGGTGGGAGGATCACTTGAGCCTGGGAGGTTGAAGCTGCAGTGAGCTGAGATTGCACCACTGCCCTACTCCAGCCTGGGTAACAGAGCAAGAGTGAGACCCTGTCTCAAAACAAAAACAAAAACAAACAAACAAAGAAGAGGTCAGAGGGAGCTTTTTTTGCCCCTTCTGCTGTGTGAGAACAGTGAGAAGTCATCAGTCTGCAACCTGGAAAAGGGCCCCGCTAGAACCCAGCCATGCTGGCATCCTGATCTTGGACTTCCCAGCCTCCAGAACTGTGAGAAATAGATTTCTATTGTTTAAAAGCTACCCACGTTCATGTATTTTGTTATAGCATCTCGAACAGACTATGACACTCGGTTCAGTGATCAAGGTCAACATCAATGATGAATCACATTGATACTATAATAGTACATGCTCCTGAGACAATGTGCTGACAATGGCACATTACCTCGGTGATCTTCCTCCTCAAAACCCACTGCCACAGTCTAATCATGAGAAAAACATCAGTAAAAAAAAATCCCTGCCGGACGCCATGGCTCACGCCTGTAATCCCAGCACTTTGGGAGGCCAAGGCAGGCGGATCACGAGGTCAGGGGATCGAGACCATCCTGGCTAACATGGTGAAACCCCATCTCTACTAAAAATGCAAAAAATTAGCTGGGCATGGTGGTGGGCACCCGTAGTCCCAGCTACTTGGGAGGCTGAGGTAGGAGAATGATGAGATCCTGGGAGGCGGAGCTTGCAGTAAGCCGAGATCGCGCCACTGCACTCCAGCCTAGGTGACAGAGCCAGACTCCATCTCAAAAAAAAAAAAAGTCCCAACTGTAAAATACCTGACTAGTACTCTCCAAAACTGTCCAAGTCATCAAAAATAAGGAAAGTCTAAGAAACTGTCAGCCAAGAGGAGCCTAAGGAGACAAGATGAGAAAATGTAATGTGGTGTCCTGGATGGAATCCTGGAATAGAAATAGGAAATCAGGTAAAAATGAAGGAAACCTGGATGAAGAATGGAGTTTAATTAATAAATATGCATTAATATTGATTACTGGTATAACGATTTTGACAAATGCACCATACTAACGTGAGATGTAAATAATAGAAGAAACTGGGTGTGGAGTCTATAAGAGCTCTGTGTATTATCTTCACAACTTTTTTCTGTGGGGAGGGGCAGACAGAATCTTACTCTGATTTCCAGGCTGGAGTACAGTGGTGCGATCTGGGCTCATTGCAACCTCTGCCTTCTGGGTTCAAGTGATTCTCGTGCCTCTACCTTCTGAGTAGCTGGGATTACTGGGATTACAGGCATATGCCACTGTGCCTGGCTAATTTTTTTGCATTTTTAGTAGAGACAGTGTTCCACCATGTTGGCCAGGCTGGTCTCGAACTCCTGGTCTCAAGCGATCCACCCGCCTTGGCCTCCCAAAGTGCTGGGATTACAGGTGTGAGTCACTGCACCTGGCCACAACTTTTTTGTAAATTTTAAACTCTTCTAAAATAAAATTTAAAAAAAGATTTAACAAATAGCTAATGTTCACATCAATTCACTTAAAAAAGAGGCTCTCTGACTTGGAAAGAACCTTAAAAGTCACCTGGTCAAATGGTGTTTGATATTTATTTCTTCATACAAGAGCACTACCCAAACACAATATTAAGTGGAAGTCCAGTGACATTAAATCAACGTAGATTTCCTCTGGCTGCAGTGGAAGGAGCCCCTGTGTCCACCCATCTGGTTCCTTCCTCACCTCCTGCCTGTCTCCGGGCATTGCTGAGCAATGTCTGGCACTCTGTGCGCACCACCCTGCTCCTCGAATCCCTCCTCTCCTCGTAACCTCCCAATCTTCCTTGAGCATCTATCTCTAGAAATGGATATCCTTCCAAAAACAAAACAAAACAAGAGTTTTTATCTTTTTAGTGAATTTTCACTACTGTTATGATTCTTAGCATGTTTTTACATGGGTCAAATCTGTGCGTAATTTCTACTTGTAGAATTTTATAATAGTTTTGAGTCCATATAGAACATATGCCAAATACAATCTTTCCAGGTAATTTTTCTAGTTTTTGAAGACGTCCTTTTTACTCTCCCTCACTCCCATTGCTTATTTCCTTTGCAGTACTGATAATTTCTGTCCTTTCAACTGGTTGATAGTGGCAGACTGCTATGCCACTCTTCTTTGACCCCATCTAGGTCAAACTCATGTCTGTTTTCCACGACCTCATCTAGGAGCTCCCTTAGCTTCCTTTTCTTCCCACATCACTTGATTCCATGGCACTTTACTCCACCACTCTCTCCCCAGTACCCTTAACTCTCATGCTCACCGCCCTTTGACTGAATGCATCTTGCAACCCAGCCTTAGATCCATGCAGCTGCCCACCTTTCCTTCTCCCAGGGCACTGAGTGTTACTGGAGGGAAGGACACAAGCACATGGCCTGTGCCACTCTAAATCTGCAGTTTCTAAACTTGGCTCTTCTTGCTGGACATCACATTTCTCTCCCTCCCCAGCTCTGCTCTTTGTTCACATTGGCTATTTCAGATCTCCACTTTCCTCAAGCCCATAATCCCGCCACTTGCCCCACTTCATCTCAGCTGACAGATTCTTAGTACTATTTTAAAAACAAAATTGAAATCATGAGATGAGAGCTCTTGTGACTTCTTTACCCCGTACCCAGGAGCCTACCTGCAGCCTTACTCTTTCTCTCACCGTTCGTGTTGTGGGTCTCGTCCCCTCCTGCTTTCTCAGACCTTGTATAATCTATTGTCCCTTATATATCTAACTTTCTGTCACCTCACTGAAATCTCTCCGCCGAGATCACTAAAGTCCTTCTTCGCATCTTGATTTTACTTTTTTTTTTTTTTGAGAGAGAGAAAGTCTCGTTCTGTCACCCAGGCTGGAGTGCAGTGGCATGATCTCTGCTCACTGCAACCTCCACCTCCTGGGTTCAAGCAATTCTCCTGCCTTAGCCTCCCGAATAACTGGGATTACAGGCACCTGCCACCACGCACGGCTAATTTTTATATTTTAGTAGAGATGGGGTTTCACCATGTTGGTCAGGTTGGTCATGAACTCCTGACCTCAAGTGATCTGCCCATCTTGGCCTCCCAAAATGCTGGGATTACAGGTGTGAGCCACTGCGCCCGGCCAATTTTACTTAATTCTTTCACCAAATATGTGACTAAGCACTTACAATGTACCAGACATGGTACTGTGCCATGTGGATACATCTGTGAAAGAGGCAGGTGGAATCACTGCTCCTTCCAAGCCACTGTGTGTGCATGGGGCCAGAGAAAAAAAATAGAGGAGCAAGTACATTTACAAAATATCAGGAGGTTGGTGACAAATTCTGAGGGCAGAGGGTGGAGGTTATTACTTTAGCTCAGCTGAACAGTGAAGTCCTCTCTGAGGAGGTAGCATCTGAGCTGAGATCTGAATAGACTGAGGGACTGGACCATTCATGGATTCTGGGGGAAGAGCACGCCATCAGTGGGAACAGCAAAGACAATGACCCGGAGTTAGGAAGGAGTGTGGTGTACTTGAAGAACAACCAGAAGCCCATGTGATTGGGTCAGAGTGAGTAAGTTAGAAAGGGTAGAAGAGGAGATTGAAAGCAGGGACAAGTCTCCAGATCATATGTCTTTGCCCTCTGAAATGCATTCTAGGTTTAGTTTCCAGGTTTTTCTCCTATTCCTCCCACCACTCCTACTCAGCCTTTTTTCAGACTCTGCTCTTCTACTTGTCCTTTAAGTATTGGTGTTTGGCAAGATTCTATCCTAAGCCATCCTGTCTTTTCTTTGGATATCTTATCCCTGGACAGAGCACAGGGAAGTCACTCAATAAAGGTTAGTTGATTCTGATTATTGTCAGTTTCATATCAATTCTGGCAACTCTCCTCAGATCAAACTTCAATCTACCTATAAAGCTATGGAATTATGACCTGATACTCATATTATACAGTATGTCTGACCAAGCAAAGAGGAAAATGGGATTCTCTCCTCCCTTAATTTTAGGTTTTATCATTCTATAAAGTCTGTGTCTTAGTCATCACCACAGCCCTAATGCCTAGTGCAGTGCTTGGGTGACTGTTAAATGAATTCATGAATCCAATAAAAGAAAGGCAGGATTTATTCCTTGGCAACTGGTTCATACTATTGACTAATACTTAATATTACTCCTACCATACTTTTATACTCCTAAAGATAAATTTTCAGAACTTCGCAGGCTGCCTGTGAGTCTTTGCTACATTTCATCTTGTTATATTTGGCTCATCGTTCATGAATTTCAAGATTTTTAGGCGTTTTACTTCAACCACTGTGATTGCTTTCCTTCTGAGTTTCACTTCGCCTTTGGTTTTGACAAGAATGCCTTTTGTATCTTCAATTCAGTCATTGATAAGATTGTTGAACAGGATGAGGCCCAGACACTCAGAGAGCTCTCCAGATAATATGATAATTTCTAAACCCTGCTCTGTGACTAATAAATGAGCTTTTAGAATAATGAAATCATTTAATTTGGATGCTAGAAGGGAAACTGAAGATCATTAGTCAGGCCTGGGTATTTTACAGATGAGGAAATCAAGACTCCTGTACACTAAGTAATTTCCCCAATAACACGCAGTTAATAGGGAAAGCTCTGGGAGGGAGAGCCAAATACCAGTTACTTCAGCTTTCCCTATGCAATTTAACTTTATCCTCTCCTTTTTATCTCTAATGTCTATTATGTGTTTCCACATAACAAATTACCCAGAACATAGCAAGTTAAAACATTAATAACCATGGTTTATTCCACACAGAATCTGATTTGGGAGAAGCCTGATGGTGGTTTTAGCCTGGGCTCTCTCTGGAGGTTGTGCTTAGATGGCAGCTATGGCTGCAGTCATCTGAAGCATTGGCTGGGGCTGGAGGATCCAGTTCCGAGATGGCACACTCACAGGGATGGCAGATGGATGCTGATAATGACAGGTCTCAGTTTCTCACCACATGCATCTTTCCTTGGGCTGTTTGAGGACCCTAAGAACACGTTAGCTGCCTTCTCCCAGAATGAATGATCTGAGAGATTGAGAAAGCCACAGTGTTTTTTTCGTTTGTTTGTTTGTTTTGTTTTTTGTTTTTACAAGCTCACCACAGAAGTCACATTCTGTTGTCTTTGTAATACCTATTGGTTACACAGGTCCACCCTTTTCAACGTGGAAGGGGACTACACAGGCTTGAACACCAGAAGGTGGGGATCGCTGGAGCTGTCTCATGGTCTGCATACCACATTTGGCCTGCACCTCAACTGAGGCTCTTTTTGTCTTTGACTAGAGTAAACCTATAACCTCTGAATGATCTTCCCATCTCTATTCAATTTCATTCGCTTTCCACTGCAAATCCCGTACCACTGACTGATGAATCTTGGTAAAATACAACTCTGAAAAGGTCATCCTTATTCTACTCTTTTGCACTCTGATTTTTTAAAAAATAGTTTAAACATTTCTTGTTGCTAAGATGATCATATAACTTATTATCCAAACCAGAGCAATTTTGAGAATGAAATGAGATGCTATTAGCAATTACGCATGAACCAGACATATAAATTAAACTGTCTTGAGAAAACCAGGACATATGGTCATTCTTTTGCCTGCTATTAAGAATAAGAACATTATTCTGTCCATTTTTTAAATATTGGCAACAACTTTCTAGTTTATAATTTCCTGTCTTGCTATCAGCATTGAGATTCCTTCTGCTCTGTCCAATGATACCATTTTGTGTCTCTCAGACATAGCCAGGCTTTAACATATTCTTGCTTTTGTGTATACTATTTATTCCCTCCAAATGGAATGGCCTCTCCACTTCCAGATTTGTGGACTCCAACCTTCTCTTCAAGGCTGCAATTGCAGCCTCCTCCCAACACATTGTGACGTTTCATCTTGAAACCTTCATAGTACTTTTTACCTTTTCTTTTCTGTCCTTCCCTTCTTTCTCCCATCTCTCTTCTCTTCTCCTTTTCATTTTGCTTAGATAATTCTTGAGTATCTTCTATGTGCTAAGCTCCATTCTAAGTATGTTCATGAACTTAGCGTAAACTTTTTCTGGTAGTTATTTATGTACCTGTCTTGTTACCTGTCTTAAATCATTTTGTGCTGCTATAACTGAATACCACAGAAGCAGGTAATTTACAAACAAGAGAAGTTTATTTCTCACAGTTCTAGAGGCTGGGGAGTTCAAGATCAAGGTGCCAGCAGGTTCAGTGTTTGGTAAGGGCTTGGTCTCTGCTTCCAAGATGGCAACTTAACATTGCCTTCTCTGGAGGGGAGGAACCGTGTTCCTCACTTGACAGAAGAGTGGAGAAGACAAAAAGGAGAACAAGAGAGGGCCAAACTCACCATTTTATTCCAATCTGACCCATGGTGGGGAGCCCTCATGGCCTAATCACCTCTGAAGGTTCCCACCTCCTAATACTGTTATGATTAAATTTCAAAATGAATGTTGGAGGGGACAAACATTTGAAACATAGTATCCGCTCTACAGGTTTATAATCCCCTAAGTATTGGACTGCATCATACTCGTTTAGCAAGGATCTCAATAAATGTTGCATGAACCACTGAATGTTTTGGATTCTTAATAAATTCTAGCTTAATGAAATAAAACAGATTCTGGGAAAGAACATTTCTGCAAAGATATTATTGTATTGATTTTCATACTAAGGAAAGGCTTTTTTATTAACAGTGGCTTTCTTTCTCAGCTAAACACAAATACAATTAAATAAGATTACATAGTAAAATTGGGGGAATGTATAAAGGGAAACATGAACCTCAAAGAAAGGAGAGTTCATGTTTCCCTTTATACATTCCCCAAGTTTCCAAAACATCCCCTTCATATAGAGCCAAATGATGCCTGTCCTCATTCTCAACAACAACAACAACAACAACAACAAAAGTGAATGTTTGCATGGTTTCCTTTCCCTATTTACCTTCCTTACCAAAAAGGACAAAGAAAATATCAGAGCGTCCCCAGGTGAGGTGTAGGTTTTACTTATCCAAGCAGTCACTTATGCTTGAGTAGTGGTTTTCAATCTTAGCTGTACATTACAACCAGTTAAATCGTGTTTAGAGATTCTAACGTCCAGGCTGCACCTCAGACCAAAGAGATTAGAATCTTTGTGGGTAAGACCCAGGTATCAGTATTTTTTAAAGCTCTTTAAGTGATTCCAATGAATAGCCAAGGATGAAAACCCCAGCGCTCAACTAAGGAGCCCTGGCTAGATAATGAAGAGACCTAAGTTACTCAGTGACCTTAGATAAGCTTCTTTTTCTCTTCTGTGAAATAGGATCTCCCTTTTAAAATATATTCTGTCTTGCAGAACTGTGGGGAAACTCAAAGGAGTTATCAGAGATAAAAGGCAACTAGGATAAAGACTAGAAGACTGTAATCTATTTATTAGTAGCTTCTATTTATTGGTCATTCTTTGAAAAACTGAGCCTGGGGTTGATGAATGGACCCAGCTGTGGTACAGAGGAAAGTTTCTTTCACCCTCCTTACTGCTCCTCTGGCTTCCCTGACCCACCAGACTCCTTCATGGAAAAGTCCTCTTGCTGCTTCTCCATATGCATTTTTTTCTTTTTTCTTTTCTTTTCTTTTTTTTCTGCCCAGGCTGGAGTGCAATGGCATGATCTGGCTCACTGCAACTTCCGCCTCCTGGGTTCAAGCAATTCTGCCACCTCAGCCTCCTGAGTAGCTGGGATTACAGGCACGTGCCACCACACCCAGCTAATTTTTGTATTTTTAGTAGAGACGGGATTTCGCCATGTTGGCCAGGCTAATCTCGAACTCCCGACCTCAGGGGATCCGCCCGCCTCAGCCTCCCAAAGTGCTGGGATTACAGGCCTGAGCCACCACGCACAGCCCCCATATGCACTTCTATTTCCTTATGGCTTAGAAGTGCTGTGCCATGTGTCCCACTGCTCTGCTGCCTCTCCCACCCCAAGTGTGATGAATCCAGAGAGAACTGCCTATCCTTGACCTCAGGGATTTTACTTTGTGGTTTGCAAGAATATTTTGGGGCCTAGAGACAAGGACTTTGCTACAGACTGGGGTGTCCTGTTGAAGTATTTTGTGCATTTTGCTCTAATTTGGGCAGAGAGGGAAAAACAGAAACTTTGCTAATTATCTGGCATTATGGGGATAATGATAGCTAATATTTATTGAATATATTGTGTGAGGCAAGATCTTTACTTGCAGCATCTTTAATATTCACACCAATCCAACAAGCTGAGTAAATATTTTTTGAACTCAACTTTATTGGGGTATAATTTACATATAATAAAATGCAGATTGATGAGTTTTGACAAATGTATACATTTTATAACGCCAAAATCAAAATACAGAATGTTTCCATTACCCTAAAATTTTTTCCTGCTTCTCTTCATTCAATTAAAAAACAAAACAGGCCAGGTGTGGCTCACGCCTGTAATCCTAGCCCTTTGGGTGGCTGAGGCAGGAGGATCACCTGAGGTCAGGGGTTTGAGACCAGCCTGGCCAACATGGAGAAAGTAAAAATACAAAAAAAAGTTAGCTGGATGTGGTGGTGGGTACCTGTAATCCCAGCTACTAGGGAGGCTGAGGCAAGAGAATCACTTAAACCTGGGAGGTTGCGGTGAGCCGAGATCACACCATTGGATTCCAGCCTGGGTGACAGAGCGAGACCGTCTCAAAAAACAAAACAAAACAAAACAAAAACAAATGAAAAATATTTGACCCAGGCAGCCACTGATTTGCTGTCACTAGGTTAATTCTGCTTATTTTAGATTAAAAAAAATTTTTTTTGAGACAGGCTCTCACCCAGGCTGGAGTGCAGAGGTGCAGTCGTGGCTTACTGCCACCTCGACCCCTCAGGCTTAAGCAATCCTCCTGCCTCAGCCTCCCAAGTAGCTGGGACCCCAGAGTGTGCCACCACATCTGGCTAATTTTTTTATTTTTTGTTTTTTGTAGAGACAGAGGCTTGCTATGTTAACCAGGTTGGTCTCGAACTCCTGGGCTCAGGTGATACTCCCACCTCCGCCTCCCAAAGTGCCGGGATTACAGGTGTGAGCCACCATGTCCGGCCAACCTAGAATTCTGTGTATATGTACATAGAATATGTCCTTTCCCATTTGGCCTCTTACCCTCAGCATATATGATGGTTTTGAGATTCATCTACATTGCTGCAAATAACAGTAGCTTGTTCCTTTTTATTAATGAGGAATATTCCATAGTTTGGATATACCATAATTTATCTATTAACCTGTAGATAGACTTTTGGAGTTTTTTCTAGTTCTGGGCTATTAAAAATTAAACCGCTATGAACATTTAGGTACAAATCTTTGCATAGACATGAGTTTATTCCTCTAGAGAAAATACTAAGGAGTGAAATTGCTCAGTCATGTAGTAAATGTTATGTTTAAAAAACTGAATTTTCCAAAGTGCTTTATCTTAGTCAATTTTTTCTTACCATGACAGAATACCACAGACTGCATAATTTGTGAAGAAAAGTATAAAAACTGTATTTCTTACAGTTCTGGAGGCTGGAAAGTTAAGTTCAAGAAGGTACTCGTGAGGGCCTTCTTGCTGTGTCATAACATAGCAGAGAGCATCACATGGCAAGAGAGCAAGAGCTTGCCAGCTAAGGTCTCTCTTCTTATAAAGCTGCCATTTGCATCATAAGAGCTTACCCTAATAACCTTATCTAATCCTAAATACCTCCCAAAGAGCCCACCTTCAAATAGATGAACATAGTAATTTCGGGATTAAGTTTTGAACACATGAAATCTAGGGGACACATTCAAACCATAGCATACTTGTACCAATTTATACTCCCATTGGCAGTGTATGAGAAATCCAGTTGTTCCACTCCTTGTCACCACTTAGTATTGTCAATTTTTTAAAATTTTAGCCATTTTAATAGCTGTGTAGTGGTATCCTATTGTGGTTTTATTTACATTTTATTACATTTCCCTGTTGACTAATGTCATTAAATTTCATGTATTTATTGGTCATTTATATATTTTCTTTTTTTGTCTGAATATCTTGTTAAAAAACAACTTTAGTGAGGTATGCTTGACATACAAAAAGCTGTACATATTTAATGTGTACAACTCAGTGAGTTTAGGAATAAGTATACATCTATGAAATCAACACCACAACCTGTGCCATAAATGTGTCCATTGTCTCCAAAAATTTCCTCCCACCCTCTTTTATTATTATTATTATTATTTGTATGTGATAAGGAAACAACATAATATCTACCTTCTTAGCAAATTTTTGGGTATACAAAACAGTATTGTTAATTATAGGCACTATGCTGCCAGTAGATGTCTAAGACTTATTTATCTTTTATAACCGAAACTTCGTACACCTTGACTTATACTCCTCATTTCCCTCTCTCGCAGTCCCTGGCAAACAACATTCTATTCTCTGTTACTATGACTTTGACTTTTTTAGATTCTACATATAAGTGAGATCATGCATTATTTGTCTTTCTGTGCCTGGCTTATTTCACTTAACATAATGTCCTGCAGGTTCGTCCACGTTGTCCCAAGTGACAGTATTGACTTCTTTTTAAAGGCTGAAGAATATTCCATTGTATTTAAGTATGCCACATTTTCCTTATCCATTCATCCATTGAGAGACGTTCAGGTTGCTTGCATGTCTGGGCTATTGTGAATAGTGCTGCAATGAACATGGAAGTGCAGGCGTCTCTTTGAGATCCTGATTTCAATTTCTTTGGATAAATACCCAGAAGTGGGATTGCTGGATCATACGGTAGTTTTATTTTTTTCAGAACCTCCATAATGTTTTCTATAGAGGCTGCACAAATTTACATTCTCGCCAACAGTGTGCAAGAGTTCCCGTTTCTCCACATCCTTAACATACTAACCCTTATCTTTTGTATTTATTTATTTGTTTATTTGATGTAGTTTTGCTCTGTTGCCCAGGCTAGAGTGCGGTGGCATGATCTTGGCTCACTGCAACCTCCGTCTCCTGGGTTCAAGCAATTCTCCTGCCTTAGTCTCTCGAGTAGCTGGAATTAAATGTGCACCACCCCCCATCCCTCTATGCCTGGCTGATTTTTGCATTTTTAGTAGAGACGGGGTTTTGCCATGTTGGCCAGGCTGCTCTCAAACTTCTGACCTCAAGTGATCTGCCCACCCCTGCCTCCCAAAGTGCTGGGATTACAGGTGTGAGTCACTGCACCCGGCCCTTGTATTTGTTTTTGTTTTATAATAGCATCCTAACTTGTGTGAGGTAATATCTCATTGTTGTTTTGATTTGAACCTGGTAACCATTTGTGTCTTCTTTAGAGAAATGTCTATTAATGTCTTTGGTTCATTTTGTAATTGGGTTATTTAGATTTTTGCTATTGAGTTGTAGGAGTTATTTGCATATTTTCTATATTAACCTATTATTGGATATATGGTATCTCAGTCCATTTTGGGTACTATAACAGAATACCATAGACCATATATCTTATGAAAAATAGAAATTAAGCCAGGCATGGTGGCTCACGCCTGTAATCCTAGCACTTTGGGAGGCTGACGCAGGCAGATCACCTGAGGTCAGGAGTTTGAGACCAGCCTGACCAATATCATGGAACCCCGTCTCTACTAAAAATACAAAAAGTAGTCAGGCGTGGTGGCATGTGCCTATAATCCCAGCTACTCAGGAGGCTGAGACAGGAAAAATGCTTGAATCCGGGAGGCAGAGGTTGCAGTGAGCTGAGATCGTGCCATTGCACCCCAGCCTGGGCAACGAGAGTGAAACTCTGTCTCAAAAAAGAAAAAGAAAAAAAAAATAGAAATGTATTTCACATAGTCCTGAAGGCTGGAAGTCCAACATTAAGATGTGGGCAGATTTGATGTATGGTGAAGGCCTGCTTCCTGGTTCATAGATGGCCATCTTCTTGCTGTGTCCTCATCTGCAGAAGTGGTGAGGGAGCTCTCTGGGATCTCTTTCATAAGGACACTAATCCATTCATGAGAGGGCTCCACCCTTTTGACCTAACCTCCCAAAGGACTCGCCTCCTAATTCCATCATATTGGGGGTTAGGATTTCAACCTATGAATTATGGGGAAACGTAATATTCAGTCTACAGTATATGGTTTGCATACATTTTCTGTCATTCCATAGATTACTCCTTTTATTGATAGATTTCTTTGCTGAGCAGGGAGCTGGGTGCTGTTACTACCCTCATTTTATCAATGAAAAAATAAAAATATAGAGGGATGAAATAACTTCTCCAAGTTTATCGAACTAATAACGGAAGAAGCTAGTACCTGAACTCAGAAGGTCTGAAAACAGAGCATGCTCTCTCTCTCCTTAACAATATGCCAGTCATTATTGAAAGCCATTTATCTATTTTAACTCATTGAGGCCCCTAAACAACCATATGAAGTAGGTTCTCTTATTTCCATTTTCTAGATGAGGAGATGAAAGCACAATGAGGTTAAGTAACTTGCCCACTGTCATGCAGATATGATGAAATTATTTCAACAGTAACGTGAAGGAAGATGGATTCAGCTGTAACCCCAAATGGCACAGGATTCTCCTACTTTTCCTCTCCCTCCGTCCCAAGAAGTTAAAGTATGAACAGCAGAAGGTATTTGGCCATTCTGCTAGAAGCATCAGGGTGACTCCTGGCATGTGTGGCGCTCCCAGGTGCCACAGCCTGTTGTGTCCACTCTGAACCTCGCCCCCACAGTCACTCAGTAAGCAGGCGTGGGCTGTTGGCCCTGCGCAGAGCACATGCTCTTAACCTCTGGGCCCTAGTGCCTCCCACAGGCGTTTGCTCATCCTGATGGCTTCCCTCACACACAGTGGCCCCAGTGACTGATGGAAACAGCAAGTGTTGCTGTAAGAACTCCTCCACCTGGAGACTGGAAGAACCAAGGACAGGCAGGCCGCCAGGCTAATTTGATGAAGATGGCTTTGGGGAAAGCCAGGTTTAATGTTTAGTGTGGTGGCAGGGGTGGGGGAAGGAAGACTGAATTGAGAGCCTGGACAGCATAGTGAGACCCTGTCTCTACAAAAAAATAAATAAATAAAAACAAAAACAAAGAAATTAGCCAGGGGTGGTGGCATGTGCTTGCAGTCCGAGCTACTCAGAAAGCTGAGGTGAAGGATAGCTTGAGCTTGGGAGGTGGAGGCTGCATTGAGCCATGATCTCATCACTCACTCCAGCCTGGGTGACACAGCAACACCCTGTCTTTAAAAAAAAAGAAAAAAGAAAAGAAAAGAATGAATGGAGGAGTCGGTGCGTCCACTGGACGTTACACTGGGGTGAGCAGGAGCCAGCCAGAAGGCTTGTGAAGCTACCCGCTCTGCAACTACCTTCATCACTAACTTCCCCAAAAGGCCTTTTTTTTTTTTTTTTTTGGAGACAGAGTCTTGCTCCGTTGTCACCCAGGCTGGAGTACACGGGCACGATCTTGGCTCACTGTAACCTCTGCTTCCCTGGTTCAAGTGATTTTCTTGCCTCAGTCTCCCAAGTACCTGGGCTTACAGGTGTGTGCCACCACATCCAGCTAATTTTTGTATTTTTAGTAGAGACAGGATTTCACCATGTTGGCCAGGCTGGTCTCGAACTCCTGACCTCAGGTGACCTGCCCGTCTCGGCCTCTCAAAGTGCTGGGATTACAGGTGTGAGCCACCATGCCCGGCCAAGGACCATGTTCTTACAGTCTGCTTTCTGGTTTATGTCTGATTAGGGGTATCCAACTAGCCAGATAGATAATAATAACAAAGGTCATCATCATCATTGTTATTTTTATTAGCCAACCTGTATTGAGTACTAGGTGTGTGTCAGAGTCTATGCGAAAAACTCCAAGGAGTTGTTTCATTTAATTGTTACAAGTACAAGGCAGACATTCTTATTATCTCCACTTAGTGAATGGGGAAAATGGGATTCGACTGGTGAGCTGAATTTCCCAGCATCCAGAGTGAGGACTCAAGGCGAGGTCTACCTGGTTCTGCACCTGGAACCATTTCAGCCTTTCTGCTCTCTTTCCTCCTCATTGCCTCACAAGTCACCTCACAATTGTAACCCCTGTAGCTTTCCAGATTTAGAATCCCAGAATTCCAACATTCTAGCTCTGTGAGGAATTAAAGGTGATTTTGATACTCTCGCTCTCTCTCTTTTATTATTATTATTATTATTTATTTTACTTTACACTGTTGGTGGGAGTGTAAATTAGTTCACCCATTGTGGAAGACAGTGTGGCAATTCCTCAAGGATCTAGAACTAGAAATACCATTTGGCCCAGCAATCCCATTACTGGGTATAAATCTTTTTTTTTTTTTTAAACCATCTTACTGTAAAATAAAACATAGAGGAAAGAGTACACATGACACAGAACTCTGCTAGCTGCTTCAGAAGCCCTCTGTGGACCCTGATCCAAACACAGACTCTTTCCTCCCCAAAAGCAATCACTCCTCTGGCTCTTAAATAAATCATTTCCTGGGCCGGGTGCGGAGGCTGACCCCTGTAATCCCAGCACTTTGGGAGGCTGAGGCAGGTGGATCACTTGAGGTCAGGAGTTTAAGACCAGCCTGACCAACATGGTGAAACCCTGTCTCTACTAAAATTACAAAAAAATTAGCCAGGCATGGTGGTGCATGCCTGTAGTCCCACTACTCAGGAGGCTGAGGCAGGAGAATTGTTTGAACCCAGGAGATGGAGGTTGCAGTGAGCTGAGATCGTGCCATTGCACTCTAGCCAGGGCAACAAGAGCTAAACTCAGTCTCAAAAAAAAAAATAATAATAATAATAATAATAATAATTTCCTCGCTTGTTGTTAGTTTTTTTTTGCTCATTTTGTTTTTGTTTGTTTGTTTTTGTTTTAAGACAGAGTCTCACTCTGTCGCACAGGCTGGAGTGCAGTGGCAGCAATCTCGGCTCACTACAATCTCTGCCTCCTGGGTTCAAGCAATTCTCCTGTGCCAACCACCCGAGTAGCTAGGATTACAGGCATGCACAACCACGCTTGGCTAATTTTTGTATTTTTAGTAGAGAAGAGGTTTCACTACGTTGGTCAGGCTGGTCTCGAACTCCTGACCTCAGGTGATCTGCCCTCCTTGGCCTCCCAAAGTGCCGGGATTACAGACGTGAGCCACCGCGCCTGGCTGGCTTGTCATTAGTTTTATCACCCAACTGTGACTCTCCTGGCATTCTAGCCTAGTCTTCTCTTTTAGAAAAAGAAAAAACTGATGCATCTGGTAAGTTTCTTTAACTCTACAAGTTCACCTTACATGTCTTTCTTTTTGTTACCTTATTTTTTTGAAAGAACCTAGGACATTTGACTTACAGAGTTTCTCACTGTTTGGAGCTGGCTGATTTCATCCTCAGAGTGCAGTTCAACATGTTCTCTGTCTCTTTTATTCTCTGCAAATTGGTTGCTGAATCCAGAAGTTTTATCTGCCTAGGTCTGATCTTTTTGGCAGGATTACGCACGATGTTATATTCTCTCATTGAGAAGCACGTAATGCCTGATTGTCTCTCTTTTTGTGGTGTGAGCAGTGATTACTGTTCCATGTGTAGATTCATCAGTTCATTGGATGTTGCAAAACAGTAATCTTCTATCATTTCTTTTTTATTAATTTGTGGGAATACTTTTCAAAGAGGTATCTCTCTTCAACAAGTATCTTGATTCCTCACTATTGTGGTCGATATGGGAAAGCAAGAACAAATGCTCGATTCATTTCCTTCATTTGACTATTTTCAATAGAATAAATTAGTTTCTGAACAATTGAAAAGACCATTCAAGGTAACCGGTCAATTGTTGTTTTTGAAATCTAATCTCACATTTTAAAATTTAGATAAATGATAGCCAGAGAGGTTAAGCAACTGACTTAAGATCACACAGCACTCTGGTGGCAGAGCTGCCTCCCCACTTCATTCTAATCTTCTCCTTTTGGAGCAGAACCCCAGACCTGGAACCCTAGTCTCAAAAATCATTCATGAGAAAATCTGAAATGGGTGATAAAAATTCAAAGCATTATCCAACTTCCTCTGCTGTCTCATGGCCTTCACTCTGCAGGCAAGTTGATACTCATTGTTAAGAGACAAATGCAGCCTGCAGCTTTTGCACTGCTCCTGAGAGGGGCTCAGCTGCCAACCTTGGAAATTTTGCCCGTTGTCAGGGGGTCGTGGGAATGTGCCCAGGTTGCTGTAGGGAAGTTTTCAGCACTGGCTGCCACAAAACACTCTCTTGCCAAATCCTGTCTTGCTGATTTTCAGCAGAAAAATGGGAAGTCAGAGAAGAAAGCTGCAACCTGTCAGTTAGAAGGGAAATAGCCAAGAAACCGTCTTCCCACCATATTAACTATGTTAGCGAGACAGAGAGAGAGAGAGAGAGAGAGAAAGAAAGAAAGAGAGAGAGAGAATTTGGTAGAAGTTGGGGGAAAAGATGGTAGGGAAAATCATCAAACAGTTAAAAAGAAGGGAGAGTATGTTGTAATCGTGTGTGTGTGTGTGTGTGTGTGTGAGAGAGAGAGAGAGAGAGACTGTTTACAGCCTTAAGACTGTCTAGCAGTCCATCTGTTCACACCTACTTATGTAGCTGGTGACCTCAGACCCAACCACTTGTCCTGCTCTGACCCTTCTCTGCTCTTCTTCCTGCTGCCACCATCCTCCCGCCTCGGGGGCTCCCAGGGTAGGGGGAGAGTGACAGCAGTGGAGAGGGGCCAGCGGGAGATAAGGACTTGCTATTTTATGTAGAGATGCAAATCCCTGCTAACTTGTGGGCTAGAGAGCCAGTCAAGGACGGGCACAAGGCTGCTGAGGATAACTTGGGTCTGTGTTTGAGATGCACTGTTGTGGTTACCCTGGCTAGAAAGGAGACTTGTTTGGACTGGACTCTTGCAAGCAAGATGAAACTTGACAGTGGGAGATACGGCCTGTACCAAGTCAGAAAATTAGGAACTTGGGGCCAGCAGGTCCCCAAAACCTGATCACTCTCATTCTCTTTATGGGCAGAATATCCTAGGGGACTTTAGCCTTGTACAAGGAGAGAGGGTATAGCAGGCAAGATGCTATAGTGAAATGTTTTAAAATTTCAGGTTGTAAAATGAATTTAGCGACTTATGAGCAGAATATTATGAAAAAGGAAATAGAATAGACCGTACATCAGACCAGGTTGCTTTACATGGAGAAGGTGAGTATTGCTTCTTAAACTCTTTTTCAGTATTTTGTGTGCACACTTGTTTACACGTGTGTATGTATATATACTGGGTTACATCATGCTTCTTATTGTGGGCCACAGTCAAAAACTGAACATTATTGCTTTTTTTTTTTTTTTTTTTTGAGACAGAGTCTTACTCTGTTGCCCAGGCTGGAGTGCAGTGATGCAATCTCAGCTCACTGCAACCTCTGCCTCCCGGGTTCAAATGATTTCTGGCTAATTTTTGAATTTTGAGTAGAGACAGGGTTTCACCATGTTGGCCAGGCTGGTCTCGAACTCTTGACCTCAAGTGATCCATCCACCTCAGCCTCCCAAAGTTCTGGGATTATAGGTGTGAGGTACTGTGCCCAGCCCGTTGTTGCTTTTTGTTTGTTTGTTTGTTTTTTGTTTCTGAGACGGAGTCTCGCTCTGTTACCCAGGCTGGAGTGCAGTGGCATGATTTCGGCTCACTGCAGACTCTGTCTCCCGGGTTCAAGTGATTCTCCTGCCTCAGCCTCCCGAGTAGCTGGGACTACAGGCACGCGCCACTACACCCAGCTAATTTTTGTATTTTTAGTAGAGATGGGGTTTCACCATATTGGCCAGGCTGGTCTCAAACTCCTGACGTTGTGATCCACCTGCCTTGGCCTCCCAAAGTGCTGGGATTACAGGTGTGAGCCACCGCAGCTGGCCATTGTTGGTTTTTAAAGAAATTGTTAGGGGTGAAGAGTTGGATTCACCCTGGGCTCTGGCACTACATGGCTCTGTGATCTATGGAGTGTTGTTTAACTTCTCTGAGCTTCATTTTCCTCATTTATGAAGTAAATGAATGACACCAAAGCCTTCCAGCCCTCACATTTTATAATTTTTAGGATAAATGAGAATTCAACTCTCTTTTAAGGGCTCTCAAGGGAGGAGATGACATTTTCTCCAAGTAAGGACTAACTATTACCAAAATACAATAATTCTCATCCAAAACACCTCTTTGTCTTCAGGCTCAGTTCATTCATTCATTCATGCACCAAATATATATCAATGTGCCAGACACTGTTTCAGATGCTGGGAAGTCAACAGTGGAATAAAACACACAGATCCCTGCACCTGTGGTATTTACCCTAAAACTCCCCGTGGCAGTTTAAGTTTCTTTTTCATTTACCACATATGTAAAATGAAACGAAAATGAAAGCCTTCTGTAGACTTGAGAGAACGGTTATTGTTTTTTCAATAACTGCTTTGTATCCTCAGTTTGTCTTTCCATAAAATGGGAATGTAATCATGGAATGCTAGCAATACAAAATTTGAAGGCTTCTGCAGGTCTATAACGCTCAGAAGGGTGAGCTGACCTGAAAATCCCAAATAAATGGAAAGCTGAACATTCCAGACTGGAAATTATTATTTCCCTTGAATTTTTTTTTTTTTTGTTTGTTTTTATCGGGGAACACTCGAAACCACAGACCATTCACTGAAAGGCAATTCACATTAAAAGGTTCCGTTTTGGCTTCTTGACATATCCATCTGCTCTCAGGAAATGGATGAGAAACTTCCTCAGGGAACTTTGGGAAGGGGCTGGCATGTTTCTGGCTTACAGACCCGGGACTCTCTTGTTTGGAGGAGGAGACGGATCAGTTGAAACCTGCATGCTCTTGGCTTCCAGGATGCTTAAATTGAAAGCCTTAAGAAAGCTGTGGGGATTGGACAGCTGGAATTATCCTGGCCACCAGAGGGCATTAGGAACCTGTTGGTCATACCACCAGGTAATCTGCCATTTCTGTCTGGGTTATAGCTTGGCAGTTTTACACAGGGTTAGTTTCATGACCTTTTCAGAGCATGAGGGGCCGAATCAGACTCCCAGAATGCCAAAGAAAATCAAATTGACAGGCTTAGGCTTATCTCTCTCCTCTCCCAAAATTAAATGTGCAGGTGAGCTCATTGATTTAACAGGTATCCTTTGAGTGCTGCTTACGTACTGCCTCTAAACTAAGTTCTGCGAATACGTTCAAAAAAGCAAAGCCTCGGCTCCCCAGGGGCTCACAGTCCAGGCTTTTCCATAGACAATAGGCAAATGGCTCATTGCCCACTAAGGGAACTCCACAGGGTCCTCAATCTAAAGCAATGAGGTTTTTTCTTACGGTGAGGTGAAGGCTCTGGGTGTTAGTATCATCATCTTGACACTTTCAAATGAGAGAATGTAGATGTCTGTGAATGGGATTAGGAAAGTGGCCTTTTGAAGCCTTTGGTATTGTAGCTAAACTTTAGAACACCAGTGTGGGAATGACTGTATAGACTAATGGTAAATCCTAAGCCAGGAGTCACTGTCCCACCGCGTAAACTTGACGGAATAATCAGCTTTTGTGGACTTAACGTTTTCTCAGCCACTCTCAGAAAAGGTCAGGACTCTATGACTGTTACACAATAGAAAACGAAGTGAAATGGAAAGGAATTCTCATATGGCATTACACTGGTGGAGAAACCCAATTGGGATTTTTCTGCCCCCTTTGTATGTTTTTACAGCTACTAGTTTGTTTGCATGGCTGATAACTCCCCCTCACCCCACACTGTTCTTACTTTGTATAGACACAGGATCTAGGTTATGTTAAAACTAGTATTAGAACCTGGAAGTGACTAATTGCCCAACCAAAGGATCAGAATTCTATTTTATTTTTCACAGTAACTTGGATGAGTTGATGTGTAAATGGATGGCATGTTACACCTCACTGTTTTCTAAGAAAACAGCAGAATTGAGTGAAGATAAATTCTGAGACTCCCTCCCTTTCCTCCGCCACAGCCCTTGAGCCAGAGGGTGTTGTCCATAGGACAGATTGAAGAAGTTTGGTAAGACTACAAATGCGCTAAGGCACTCATGGGTAGTGAGCATTTAGACATAAGTGGAATTCACTAGGATGTACCGGGACTCTGGTAGGACAATTTGAATTATCTCTAAATTACACTAAGCATGAATTCATGCAGGATAACTCTGCCTCCTAACACTGATGCTGACCCAGCCTGTCAATATTTACATTTTTGTGTTTTTCTAAGCTAGACCTCTGAAGACAAAAGCCCACTGCAGCTGAAAGCAGAATGTTGCTTCTATCCTCCAGATAAAGTACAATATCTATTGTTTCAGAAGACTAGATGCAATAGGACAAGAATTGAGCTGGTGTATTACACTTGCCCTCTTTTTTATGTTATTATTATTTGCCCAGAGAAAAAGCTGATTAATCTTTACCAAGGACTATAGGAAAAGAAATATGATTACATAGTTTGGTTTTTTAGGTAGTAAAAAGACTTTGACCTGGAATTAAGAAGACTTAGGTTCTCAATGCAGTTCTTTGTTTTATCACATAACTGCTGTGCCAGTGCTTTTGATAATTATGGTAATTTGGAAGGAGCACACCTGGCTGGAAATCCTTCCTTTGCCTCCTACTATGGGACTCATGCAAATTGCATAATTTCTCTGGTCCTCTTTACTCATCTATAAAGTAGCATCGCACCTATCCTACTTCCCTTATTGAGTGTTATATGTGTAGCAGTGTTTTAATCTCAAAGGGCTGTGTACATACAGATGTTGGCGTTTATGTTGGTAACTGTGCCTCAGTCATCTCATCTGATCTCTGAAATGTCCCATTCTTGCTCCCCTGACACCGCTAACAACTTGCATATCTCAGCTGGGACACTTCTGGTATCTGTCTTGCCTGCCCTTCGCTGTCTTGACACCCAAACAGAAGTTTCTGAGAATGAGACTGCGATTGTCAATTATTTGTCTTTGGTTTTTAAAATGTGCCCACCATCCAGTCCCCTGGGCGCTCGTTACCACAGCAGAGCCTAATTACCTGTAGACAGATGACACATGCTTGAAACTCTGGGACTTTTGCCTGCAGTCAGCATGGATTCCTGCAAACAAGGACCTGTGAAAAATAAAGAAGGGCTTTATTTCTGCTTTCAAAGTCTGTGACTTAGGTGCCTGAAAATATACTTCAAACAAACTAACAACAAAACCCACAACAAGCAGCCCAAAGCAAGAGGCTTTAGAACATTTACAGTGTTCTTTCTCCAAAGGCGTAGTGAGTGCTCACTTCACGCTTTCCTTTAGTGGTGAACAGTAGTTCTGTAACTTACCCTCACTGAGGTCCAATGAGTCCAAATTGTGGTGGAGCTGGACTTATTGAGTCACAAGATCAGACTTTAGAATTGTGTTCCCCGTCTCTGCCTTGTGCCTTTCCCTCTCTGAGCCCCTGTGCCAGACAGGCTGATTCTAATCAGCGCAGGGAGGCCGGCGGGTGGCTGAGACTGTGAGTGTTACCGTTATGAGGTCAGGGACCAGCCATTCAGGACTCATGGAACAGAAGATTTGGGGACGAGAAAAAAGGAGCATATAGAAGCAAAAAAAAAAAAAAAAAAAAAAAAAAAACGGATGCCAAAAAAAAAAAATTGTGTGTTGGGGAATCTTACTGAACAGAGGAGAGAGAAAGAAACAGAGGAGGAAAGGGGAGTGAAAGTGTTATCACGGGGTGGAAGGGAGGGAGATAGGATCTGGGGAGAAGCAGATTTCTTGCCCCAAAGTCTCAGAGAGAGAGCAAAACCAAATATTTTCTAGCAAAATCAGTTGTGCCCAGATGTCCTTAGATGCATCATCGGTGATGCATCTAAGTAGATTTACTGCCAGGGAGTCCCACCTGTAGAATCACGGTTCTCTACCTACACAAGACCCTGGAACCAGTCCCCTTCTGTTTGTCCCTGCTGCACCCACCAGTAGCAGCTGCAGACCACATCCCCTAAGAGCAGTGAAGCCATCTCTTCTTCTTGAGAGCTGGAAGAGCACCTGCTTACTGAGGGTTTGAGGAAGGACAAAGAAGATCTAGAAAGAAGATGCTGGCAAAGAGAACTTCCAGATCACTTCAAGTAGGGAGAGGCTGTGCTAGAGCGAAGAGAGCAGAGAGTGTGTCATTAGAAGACATGAGATCAGGCCCACACTCTGCCACTTAATTACCAAGTGACTTCTAGGCAAACTTTATTTTATTTATTTATTTTTACCTGTAAGACACATCTCCATCTTCATGCCTATCTAATGGTTTGAGAAAATGGAAGAAACCCCCAAAGTGCCTTGTGTACCTCCCATAGCACCCCTCACTGCCTCATGTTTAAATATTTGAATAACTTATCTTCTTTAGTAGGTTATGTGTTCATTGAGGGCAGGACGCTCATAGATTTACCACCTAGCATGGTGCCTGGCATATAGCAGGTATAATAAATATCTGCAACAGATATCTATAGTTAAATAAATGAGGAAGATGATGGCTTTGGGAATCCTGGTAGGTAGAGCTCTGGAAATCATAATGTCAGCTCTGGAACAAATCTGCTATTATTTAGGGTTGATGTAGCAATTGTGGGCTTGGTACTATTGGCTTAAGTTAACATTCCCCCAGAGATTTAGAAATACCCAGTGACCCCTTGCACATCCCTGATTTTTTCATTTTCAGTTAAGGAATTAATTTAATCTTGCCATTTTATTATTATTGTTTTTTGAGGCAGGGTCTTTCTCTGTCACACAGGCTGGAGCGCAGAGGCACAATCATGGCTCACTGCAGCCTTGTCTTCCAGGGCTTCAGCGATTCTCCCACCTCAGCCTCCCTAATAGCTGGGACTACAGGTGTGCATCACCATGCTCGGGTAATTTTTGTATTTTTTTTGTAGAGATGGGGTTTTGCCATATTGTCAGACTGGTCTTGAACTCCTGGGCTCAAGCAATCTGTCTGCCTCAGCCTCCAATTTTGATATTTTTAGGTTAAAAATATTTTTTATTGT
The DNA here is from genome assembly GCF_002776525.5 of Piliocolobus tephrosceles. Lineage (NCBI taxonomy): Eukaryota > Metazoa > Chordata > Mammalia > Primates > Cercopithecidae > Piliocolobus > Piliocolobus tephrosceles. The sequence goes on from NC_045446.1 coordinate 113,000,831, forward strand.
TTTGAAAACAATATTATGAACAAATGAACAATATTATGAACAAATGAAATCTGTAATGATACTACCTAATACAACATAGAAAATTATGTTATATATAAATACATGTGTTGTATATATATGTAATACATATACATACACAGAGATACATAATGTGGTAAGTGTATGTGTATTTTTATTCCACTTCCAGCAAATATATGCAAAGGTTATCATAAACTAGTTAATATAGAGTGGATATATGTTTATATTTTTAATTAGTTGCATTTCTTTTTTAGTGGAAATATAATGATTTCCTTAGTCATTTTGTTATTTGGTGTTTTGGTTGTTGTCAACTTTTCACTTAAATAAACATTTTCTCTTGCAGAATAAATAATAATTATTGCTGTTAAAGAAAAACTAAAGCCATTTGTTGGATGCCTATCATGTACAAGGCACTGTACTTGTCACTTTACCTGTGGTGTATCAGTTAATGTTCACAATGCATGATGTGCATGTTATTTTTCCTCTTTTGTGCAGAAAGAGACTGAGCCCAAAGAAGTCAGTAATTCAGCTAAATCACACAAGCCAGTGAATATAACGCCAGGATTCATACTCAGGTCTGCCTAACTCCGATGCCCTCATTCCCCCAAACTGCAACACTCTTAGGAGCAGGATTGTAAGGTCAAAAGATACTACTAGCTTTATGGTTCTAACTACATTTTCCCACATTGCTTTCCAAAAATGTTGTGCTGATATAGAAAGCCCAACCCTGAGAACATACTGTTTTCCCCATAATTTTGTCTGATTTCATTTTTTAAGCTAAGAAACCCCAAAGACCTATATGCACTCTCTTTATTTTTTATTTAGTTTTTATTTTTGAGATGGAGTTTTGCTCTTGTTGCCCAGGCTGTAGTGCAATGGCGCGATCTCGGCTCACTGCAACCTCTATCTCCCGGGTTCAAGAGATTCTCCTGTCTCAGCCTCCTGAGTAGCTAGGATTACAGGCACATGCCACCACGCCCAGCTAATTTTTGTATTTTTAGTACAGATGGGTTTTCATCATATTGCTGAGGCTGGTCTTGAACTCCTGACCTCAGGTGATCTACCCATCTCGGCCTCCCATAGTGCTGGGATTACAGGTGTGCACCATCGCCCCCAGCCTGCACTCTCTCTATTACCTTATAAGTGATGCACTTAGAGCCAAATTCATCTTGAGTTTGAGTATTACCTCCCTGGGATGAAGCCTCGTTTGTATCACAGTCTGCCCTGAGCTCACCTGGTCCTGGACTCTCGCCCTTATTCAAAGGTAGATTTCCAGCTCTCCAAACCAACCATGAAATTTCCACTCCTGCCTTCCCTCTTACCCTTCTTTATCCCTCTGAGAAATGGAGCAAAGCATATTCTGTCCATGGAAGAGATTGGGGCCCTCTGCTTTCTTTGACCTCTTGGTGTTTCCTTCACTGCATTAATAGCAGTGCTGGGGTAACATGTATCAGATACAGAACTAATCAATAAATATCAGGAAGTGTAATTATGGGGTAAGGAGGCATTGGGAAACGTCCGTACAAATTCAGGGACCATTTGCCCATAATACATTTTTTTAAATGGAGGCATGAATTTAATGTTCCACATGGGAAGGAACCAGAGGAAGTACGTGGGGTTTCCTTCTATTTATTCCCTCTCTGACGAGCTGCAGGATACGTGAGGTACCTTCAGATCCTTCAACCCATAGGTCTTCGCCTGAGGAGTAGGCAGATCCTGCAGAGATAAACCTTCAGAGGTCATCCAGGACCCCTGTCCCACCCTCACCCCAGCTTCCAAGAAGAGGGGCTGCGCAGAGCAAGCTCCCGATGAGAAGCAGTTCTCTGACCTTCACTGACTTACGCTTTTCAATTGCGTCTTCCGTAGCCCTTGCGCAAGAATGACCTTGGGTGGCTTAGTAGTCAGATAGGACTGTGTCTGCAGAAAAAGTGGTTGTTCTGAGAAGATGCAGCTCAAGTCATCATTTATTCAAGGTTGTCTAATGAAAACAAGTGGTTATTATTTGTACAGTGGATGATCTCAGAAGGGCTTAGAAGAAACTGTTAGTGGTCTTAGAAATCCATCATCATCATCACCATTTTGTTTTTGTTTTTTTTTTTTTTTGAGACATAGTCTCGCTTTGTGGCCCAGGCTGCAGTGCAATGGCGTGATCTTGGCTCACTGCAACCTCTGCCTCCCAGGTTCAAACGATTCTCCTGCCTCTGCTTCCTGAGTAGCTGGGACTACAGGCACATACAACCATGCCTGGCTAATTTTTGTATTTTTAGTAGAGACGGGGTTTTGCCATGTTAGCCAGGCTGGTCTTGAACTCCTGACCTCAGGTGACCCACCCACCTTGGCCTCCCAAGTGTTGGGATTACAGGCGTGAGCCACCACGTCCAGAACAACATCATCATCATTGTAATAATAATTATTATTCTTACTGGTATTTATTGAGCACTTATTGTGTACTGGGCACAGTATTACGTACTCTGCACCACATCTCGTTTAATTATTCCAACAACCTTCTGTGATAGTACCAGTATTATTATGTTTTTATAGATGAATGCTTAGCTCCCTCTTTTATGGATATGCTTTGTTCAAATGTAATTTTCCTTATGGGGCTTACTCTGACTACCCTATGTCATCCCTATCCCCCTTGTCTTTGCATAACTCTTGCCACCTTCCAACCTGTTTTTTTATTTACTTAATCGTTATGTCCATTGCTTAGCTCCTACCCCCAACCCATGAGAATGTTTGCTCCTCAAGGAGAAAGATTTTGGTGTGTTTTGTTCAGAACAGTGTCTGATTCATATAACTACTCAGTAAACTTATTCTAAGGCTAAATGAATGGATGAGTAAACCAAGGTTGAGATAGTGAGCAAGTCTCTTGAAGTCCCTCAATAACTGGATAGTGGAGCAGGGACGGAAGTTTGCCTCAGTCTAGAGTCTTGGGGTTTCACCACCCCACAACACTGACTCTCTTTCAGAAGATATTCTCACCGACGCATGCATGCCCTTTGAAAGGTAGTTCATATTTGCTGAAATGCATTCAGAATGGCCTACGCGCGTCTTGGAGAAGCAGGTTGGTATGAAAGGCCCCTAAGGCTGCCAGGCTGCCTTTTCTTTTTTTTTCTTTTTTCTTTTTTTTTGAGACAGAGTCTGGCTCTGTTGCCAGGCTGGAGTACAATGGCGTGATCTCAGTTCACTGCAACCTCCGCCGACCAGGTTCAAGTGATTCTCTTGCCTCAGCTTCCCGAGTAGCTGGGACCACAGGCGTGCACCATGACATCCAGTTAATTTTTGTATTTTCAGCAGAGATGGGGTTTCGCCATGTTTGCCAGGATGGTCTCGATTTCTTGACCTCATGATCCGCCCGCCTCAGCCTCCCAAAGTGCTGGGATTACAGGTGCGAGCCACCGCGCCCAGCCAAGGCTGCCTTTTCTTTGGGCCCCATTTATCTGAAATTCCAAAGCCTTGTCTTGGTCTCATGATGACATTGCTATCTTTTCAGTCAATGCATAGCACAGCCAGGGGGTGTTTGGTCTTGGGATGGAGCGCTGTATTCTTGGTGAACTTCAGGACGCCTTCGATCTTGGTCAGGTGAAGATCATTTTTATCATTAACGTCTTTGATCTGGGTAGGATGCAATTCTCTGACCATTTACTCTTCTGCCAGGGTAAATAATGTTGTTAGGTTCTCAGACACTTTTTTTCCAAGCGACTCATTTCTTCTTTCCGCAATTCTTTGTGTGTTAAAAAGATTTAATAGCGGCTCTCCTGTTAGTCTACTGGTTAATGAACTAACTTTGCCATTATGCCTCATAGGCAAAACGGTGACTTTGCAGCTTGCTATTAGTGTTTTCTATTAAAATATAGTCACTGTTACTTTTTGGACCGATATGCATCTTGGGAGTTCTAGGTATCATGAACATACACACAACCTTTGTTCAAAAACCACATATCTGCCATTGCAGTAGCTCAGCCAACAGTTAAATTGGTATCTTATTACTGAGGTTTCTTTCATTTTTTCTATTGCATCAGGCTCTTGTAAGTTTTAGAAATAAATAAAAATGGTTTTAGCTTGGGTTGAAAGACGATTTTCCCTTAGGGCTGATTTCACTATAATGTATAGCTTAATACAAAACCTAGCATGCTGAATACAGTTAGTCTTCAAAGTGGATTAGGGTTGGTGTGCTTTGGGCATTTCCAAGGCATTAGTTACAGTACATTGAATTAGCTATACCAGTTGCTTCTCTTGTAATGAAAGGTGTAGAAAGATCCCCTGCTTGAATAGAAGACCAAAATGCCATCTTTTAACTTCTATTGAGTGTGATGGAGATGATAATTGAATGGCAAAACCACTCCTGTTGTAAAGGAGCAATGAAGCATTCTCTAGTTCCTTTAGAAAAAGCAAGTACAGAAATCTGAGATGCTGACCAGCCCAAGAGTTCTGTTCATACTAGTGATAATAATGATGTGATAGGGATAATGATCATAATTGTACCAATTATTACCATTTTCTACTCCCTGCTACTCCACAGGCCTTAAAATAAATAAACCTCTATTTTAAGCTATTAACTTGACCTCAGTCTTTATTCATCTTTTTCTGTGTGTATGAGTAGGGAGCTACTGAAATGGTAACTGGATTTCATAAATGCAGCCTGTGTGGCACTGTTTAGAAAAGGTGGATTTTTATAGTGTCCTATGGTGGCTGTGTGATATGTCCTGTAGCCAGCATAACTTGTTGCCTGAATGGATATCATTACATGAGTGATGAAAGTGTGATGACTATACACGCAATTGCAGACATAAAAATGAAGTAACCATTGACTTTTTTTTTTTTTTTTTGAGACAGAGTCTCGCTCTGTCGCCCAGGCTGGAGTGCACTGGCGCGATCTCGGCTCACTGCAAGCTCTGCCTCCCGGGTTTACGCCATTCTCCTGCCTCAGCCTCCCGAGTAGCTGGGACTACAGGCGCCCGCCACCTCGCCCGGCTAGTTTTTTTTTTTTGTATTTTTTTAGTAGAGACGGGGTTTCACCGTGTTCGCCAGGATGGTCTCGATCTCCTGACCTCGTGATCCGCCCGTCTCGGCCTCCCAAAGTGCTGGGATTACAGGCTTGAGCCACCGTGCCCGGCGACTTTTTTTTTTTTTTTAGTGTGTGCTATGTGCTAGCGACTGAGCTAAGTGCTTTATGTGTATTATCTGTTTATCTTCCACAATAAGCCCTTGAGATGGGCACTGTTATTATCAATCTGATTTTCGTTGGTTAACTGAGGCACTGAGAGATGAATGAACTTGGTAATAAGTGGTGAATCCAGGATTTGAACTCAGATTTTCTATATCCAGAACCCTTGTACTTCACTTATGGAAGACAAGGTAACTATCAGTGAAGTGCAAGGGCTACATTAATCTCAAACAGGTCATGTGATGGATATTAAGAATGCGTAGCCAGGGTATGGTGGCTTAAGCCTGTAATCCCAGCACTTCTGGAGGCTGAGATGGGTGGATCACGAGGTCAGGAGTTCGAGACCATCCTGCCCAACATGGTGAAACCCCGTCTCTACTACAAATACAAAAATTAGCTTGGCATGGTGGCGTGTGCCTGTAATCCCAGCTACTCAGGGGACTGAGGCAAGAGAATCACTTTAATCTGGGAGGCAGAGGTTGCGGTGAGCTGAGATTGCGCCATTGCACTCTAGCCTGGGTCACAGAGCGAGACTCCGTTTCAAAGAAAAAGGAAAAAAAGAATGTGTAATGGTATTTTGTACAGGCACATGCAATCATTTTGTAGTACAGATGCATTCATGACTTATCAAATCAGGTACTAACTTAGGATGAAGATGTTGACATTAAAGTCTGAAATCACTCCACGCTGAAGGAGAACAAGCAAATCATGTGAGAACGTAAACTCTGGCGTCAGAATTGATCTTTACAAATTATATGAATGTAGTAAATGATCACACCCCCAAAATATGCACATCTATCATGTATCAATAAAACAAACAGGCTGGGCGCAGTGACCCATGCCTGTAATCCCAGCACTTTGGGAGGCTGAGGTGGGCAGGTCACTTGAGGTCAGGAGTTCGGGACCAGCCTGGCCAACATGGGGAAACCCTGTCTGTACGAAAAATATAAAAATTAGTCAGGTGTGGTGGTGCGCGCCTGTAATCCCAGCTACTCGGGAGGCTGAGTTATAAGATCACTTGAACCTGGGAGGTGGAGTTTGCAGTGAGCAACCTGTAGCTGTGGCTACAGGCACATGCTTCTATGCCTGGCTAATTTTTAAAATGGTTTTTTGTAGAGATTAGCTCTCACTATGTTGCCCAGGCTGGTCTCAAACGCCTGTCCTCAAGCAGCCCTCTCACCTTGGCCTCCCAAAGTGCTGGGATTATAGGAATGAACCACTATGCCCTAACTATTTCATATATAAAATGTGGAAGCTGGTTTTTTTTCTCTAAGGTACTTTTCTACTTTGAAACTCAAATGGAATAAACAGATATTTTGGGGAAGTAAAATGATGGCTTAATGTCAGCCTTCAAATCAGGACTGGCAGACATCCTTCAAACAGAAAACCGTGGAAGAGGACGGTTATTTTTCTGGAGGGCTGGGTAGCACCAGAACACAAGTCTGTCAGGGTGTCCCAAGGGGAGTTGGAAGAGTTGCCTATCTGGAGATCTCTGAAAGAGAGTAGGATGAAATCCCCTCTCTCAGGGATGGTTAAGCTGGGGACCTTACCAGTAGGAGAAAGAGGATTGAATGAACTCCGATTCAGGGTATTTTCTTAAGAGTCGATAGATAAGCTGTTTTTTCCAAATACATTCTTATTCCTTCCTTTAATTGCTCCTCAACGATTCATAGTCCAAACACCCTTACCTAAAAAAACCTGAACTTTGGTTAATCAGGAGTGAATGTTCTGGGCAAAAGGCATTAGTGTCCCAGGTTACTTCTCCCGAGACCTCCTCTGTGGTGTTGGCTTAGTGTGATATGATAATCTAAGGAACATTGTGACCACAGTCAGAGCTGCCCCTAGGAAAATGGCAGAGCTGAAGCAGATGATATTCTTCAGTTTCCTTCTCTCCAGAAGGGCATTGTGGCAGAAGAGCAATTTCTAGGGACTTCCAGGCTGGGAAATAATTGCACTTGGTGCCTCTTCAAACCTCCCGGCCCTGTTCCTTATCCTCCCCTGTCCCTCCACCATCATTTTTTCATTCATAGACATTTACCGAGCATAAATGTAAGTGCTCAGTCTGGAGCAGTGAGCTCGGTAACAGACACCAATAATGAATGGGACATAAATCCTCTGCGGATGGCAGCCACAGTCTGAGGGTGGGTGGAAAATGCACATCGCTAATTGTGATACAAGATGGGAAATGATGTGTTGGAAAGAGGTACGGGTAAACTGCTTTGAGGTTTTTTTATGCTAGTGAAGATTGATTAATAAATGAATATTGAGGACACTTTCAAAGGAGAACAGAAAGAAAATACATCATAAAAGGACAACTTGAAGAGCAAGAGTAGACAAGGACTTGCTATATATAGAATCTGGGAACTGTGGAATGCTCTAGAATCTTAGACTTGCAAGTGACCATAGAGGTTATCTGGTCTCAAACTCATAGTGATACTGTCCCCAATAGGTTCACTCTGGGCTTTACCACCCCCACAGAAGGGAACTCATCATTTATTTTTGGATTTACAGCATCTGCTGGGCATGGTTCATGCCTGTACTGCCAGCACTTTGGGAGGCCAAGGCTGAAGGATTGCTTGGGACCAGGAGTTCAAGACCAGCCTGGGCAACATAGCCAGAACCTGTCTCTACAAAAAATAATAAAAATTAGCCGGGTGTGGTGGCACATGTCTCTAGTCCAAGCTGCTTGGTCAGTTGAGGCAGGAGGATTGCTTCAGGCCAGAAGTTTGAGGTTGCAGTAAACTATGATTGTGCTACTCCACTCCAGCCTGGGTGATAGAGACCCGGTCTCTTAAAACAACAACAAACAAAACAAAACAAAACAAAACAAAAAACTGTCTGTTGCAAGAAGGGAGTAGGGGAATTTCTAAGAGTGTGTGTGTGTGTGTGTGTGTGTAAATGAGAGAGAGAAAGAGAAGAGAGCGAGGGAGCAAGAAAAAGAAATCAAAGCAGTAGACTAGATTTTCAGTACCCTAGTGGGTCTCTGCCTGAAGGACATATGGGGCCAATGAGTGCTGACTGGCTGTTCTTTGAGTTAAGCTGGGGAGATTTTATTATGGTGGGAATGGAACCCAGTGTCCTTGTTCCAAGGTCCAAGGTCCTGCATAGGTAGCAAACTTGCACGGAATGATCATGTGAACAAGCCTTCAAAAAGGAAGACTTTGCTCTGGCTAGTAAGATTTAAACCATTGCCTGACTACATTCTGGAAACAAGTTAGATCTACCCGTGGAAGCTAAATTAGATCTTAAGATCACAGAAAGGCTACTTTTAAAGGTCTTTTATTGTTTACTAAGCTACTATTTCAACAGAGGATGGCAAACCTCATTTTAAGCAAATGAACATAGTGGAGGCTTGGACTCCGCAGTTTTCTCCTCTGTGGTCCAAAGTGCCGGCTTGGAGCCTTGAGTCTGCAGTACTTGGTAATAGGAGCCAGGAAGCACCAGGACTTACCGAACCCTGATGATTCATCTCGGATCTATAGGTAGACTTCTTAATAGGTAAGAGATATTAGAGACATTTGGGTAAAAATTATAAATTAGAGATATACCTACATTATTAAAGGCAAATGAGAAACTGATTATGTGGCCTGAACATGCCATGAAGAGAATGTATTGCTAATATAATAATTTATTGCAAGTGAGTTCTGCTAAATATTTGGGATAGTGTGTTTTTTTCTCTTTAATATTTATAATTCAATACAAACTCCCAAGGAAACTTAGAGAACAAATAGAAACTGACTGAATTAAATAAGAAAACAAAGGGTATTGGTTTGCCAAATTGCAACTCCAAATTAATTAATTTGCCAAATTGCAAATCAGCTACATGTCTTCACAAATGATAACAGGGAGAACCTGTTTGAATGTGTATTTTACAGAAAGTCAAAAGAGAGCAACAGTGAAGTGGAGAAAACACTGGTTTGGGATTCAGAATACCTGGGTTTAAATCTTGACCTCTGCAGTGTTTCATCTCTCTGAGCCGGAGTTTCCTCATCACTGCAATGGGAAGGAATGACAGTCACCTCAAAGGGTTATTATGAGACTTAAATGACAAAATATAGTGTCTTGCTCATGAAAACTTAGGTGAATCTGAAAATTTTTAGGACACTGAAACATTTCTAATCTATACCTAACTAAGCAGATTTTTCATGTGGTTCAAGTCCTAGGTATCACATACTTGCTTTAAGGTGAAAGGGCAAGACCATGTAAGTTAATTATTTACAGACACACTTTTAGTAAGTAGTGATGTTCTTGCCAAGTTGTATATCAATCAAGTAAAATGTATTAGGGGAATTTCCCACATACAAGTATCCTGTTTATGTAAAGCAAAAAGGCCTTCCCAAGTGCCAGTAACCATTATATACCTTTTATGCAAATCTACACGTCCATGTGTTGGGATTAGTTCTAGTGAGGTATTTGTGTTTGATTAACTTCTTGCTCTGTGTGGGCTTATGAGGGAATTAGATGCACACAGAATGTTTGCCAACAAATTCAGACTGACTGTTAGGACTCCTCTGTGCAGGTTGTTTTCTAATTATTCTCAGAGGTCAAAATATTATGTTCAAAATAATACTAGAAGTCATGAAGGTAGTGCTTGACTGAAAGATGTTTGATTTACATAAAACAGTTTCAGCTTCAGCTTCGTGATGTTGGTCTAAGATTTATCTTGCCTATGCCTCAGTTTCTCATCTATGAACCTGAGTCAGATAGAGTAGAAGAAGGATGTGCATGGGATGAAATAGCTAATGCTTCTCCCAGGTCTATAATTCTGTCACCTAAGGAAGGTGATATTTTTACTGCTTATAAAAACGTCCAACTGTCAGACAGAATTAATATGTCTTCCAGAGGTATTTGCTTACATCCAGGGAGTGGTTGACGGCATAGAAAATGAAGTTGTTTCTTTTCCTGGGAAAGGTGACATGTTTCATGTCTATTTGGACACCCAAAGTTATGCAACAGATGACTTCCTCATCTGAGTGTGCCTTATTCAAGTTTATCATTGAATTAAAATTTCATACATGTAAAGAAACAATGTATTTTAATAAATATTTTCTGTAAAACAAATGATCTGAATTATATGAAGGATCATGCCAGATTCAGATATTTTTTAAATCTGTATTTTCATACATCAGGATTGCCTGAAGCAAAGTAGACCTTTCCAGTCGATAGACCCTGAAAGCTACAAAAAGACTTTGTAGATTACCCAGCGTAACTCATCCCTAAATCTCAATTTCAGAGTGTTTAAAATGCCATGTAGTCACTGGATTGAGGCAAAAATGTGAGTACAGTGGTCCTGAGTCTCCATTTCTAGGAGAGGGATGGGGGTGGATACAACAGGGGTGCTTGCCACTAGGGGCAGCTCTGGGACGGAGTGCAGCAGGGTAGAGGAAACGGACTATTCCTGAAAAGTGAGAACATCCCACAGTGTGAATTTCATTGAGGCAAGAGTTCGTGCCAAGTGCAGAATTGCATAGGGGTGAATAGTTTACAGTTACTCCCTCAAGATGCATTGTTTGCAGAAAGATAAACCTGTCAGGGTACAGTAGGAATGGTTGTCCAGAGCTGGGTTACATGGGCCACCAATGAAAATCCTCCATGGAGTCTACTCTTCTTCAGCTCCTTCCTGTGTCATAACAAAGCAATTCCAATTTTTTGCTTGACATAATATTTAAAGGCTAATATCTCCCTGGTGTTAGGCAAACATCCTGTCCCATCAGAACAAACCAGGCAACTGTTTTCTAGGTTTTTAAAACTTTTTCATTACATTCATTATGCTTCAAACTGTTATTTTTGTAATCCCAATAACACACCGTGCTTCCTACACTTGACCTCAGCCAAAAGGCCAAGAAGCGATCAAACCATGCTTTCTTTTATGCCTCAATGCCTCTGCACATGTGGGTCTTCTGCTGGAAATATGGCCCCCTTGTTCTGCATGGAAAGCGCCTCTGCTCACCTTCAAACCTTGACTAAGTACTGTCTTCTCTGTGAAATTCTCTCTGGATCAGGATTCTTCTCCCTGTTTTCACACTGCATTCGGTACACATTTCTCTTGAAGTGAATGTACTAAATTGTAGTTCTTGGATTGGTTTTCTTCTCCTTCCTCCCTTCCCCCAGATTTGAAGCAACTGAGGCCAGAGTCATCTTTGATAGGCATTCAGAAAATATTTGTAGGAAGCAGTAATCATTTTTCATAAACTTTCAGAAACTTCACACCACTCACTATTACGGTATGCTTAGAGTCTGGGAAGATTAAATACTTTTTGATTGATTTGCTAGATTACCAGGTACACCACGAAGCTCCAATTTTCTTAGCAGATATAGGCAGAACTCCATTGTAAACGGCATAATCATACAGTCACATTTTGTTCCTGTAAAACATAACATCTACCAACAATAAAACACACACACACACAAATTAAAAGAAAAAAAAACCTTATCCCCAACTCCAAACGTTCCCTCTCCTCTCCTTTCTTCTCCCTTCCACTCCTCTCCTCTCTCCTCTTCTCTTTCTCTCTCCTTTTGCTCCCACTCCAACCACAAGTAACTTTTCACAGTGTAACTCTAAGCATTAGAAGGGTGTTTAACACATAGTAAATGCGCAAAAACTATTTGAGAATAGATGTCCCTCATTCCTTTTGCTGACTAATTTCTAGAAAGGGCAGTCTAATCTTGCAGCTTCCATTAATTCATTCCCTATCTACTCTTTAACCCATAGCAATCTCATTTCTTCTCTGACCACTCTACTGAAATTGTTGTCTCAAAGGTCATCAATGACCCAATTACAAAATTTAATGGAATTATCTCTGTCTTTCTTCTGCCTGACTTCATTATAGGATATAGTAACATTTATCTCTTTGAAATGTAGTATAATTTTAAAAGTATCAGTTTTAAAGCAAAGAGACCCTAGTTTAAATTTGTGTTCATCTTCTACTAGCTGTGTGAACTTGGGCAAGTCACCTTGTAAAATCTCCCATCACCTTCAAATAGGAATTTTGATATTTATTTCTCAGAGTTGTTGCAAGGGTCAGCTGGGATTTTGTGGGTGAAGCACTCAGCACAGCGCCTGGCTTACTGTAGCCATGCAATAAATGCCTCCTTTCTCCCCTCGGCTTCCCAGTGATTGCTGTTTCTTGGTTTTCTTCCAGAGGTTTCTCCTTTTCCTTGCCTATCTCCTCTCATTCCACATTTTACCCCTGCCCTATTTCAGATTTTCTCCATCTTTTACCTGGACTATTTGCCATTCGTATATATGGTCAATATTCTAAAAATATTGGCTGATTGAATGATAATCTCTTAATTGGTTTTTATGGTTCCTATCTGCTTTTTTCTCCAGTTCAAATGTCAAATTTCATGCTGTCACCAGAGTTGATGCTTCTCAAATACAGGTTAGTAATGTAGCCCCCTCAACACCAAAAAAAAAAAAAAAGAAAAGAAAAGAAAAGAAAACCACCAAACCCAAACCAATCTGAATAGTATCGCTTGTCTAAATAATAAAATCTATAATTAAACACTAGGCTAGGTGTGGTGGCTCACACCTGTAATCCCAGCACTTTGGAAGGCTGAGATAGGAGGATCCCTTTGGACCAGAAGTTCAAGACAAGCCTGGGCAACATAGCAAGACCCTGTCTCTAATTGAAAAACAAAACCAAACCCTTCTACACTGCAATCTGACCTCTTGTTTGTCCAGCCTCATTGCCTAATCTTGTATATCCTACCCTATGCTCTGACTTATCTTTTCCTATTTTCAAAACCTCTCTGTGAGTTTTCACTCCTCAATGCTTTTATTCAAACTGCTAATGCCCTATTCTTTTTTATTGAAATTCCTACTTGAAGTATTAACTTAAATACCAATTCTTCCATAGGACCTGCTTAGACTGCCTCTTTTCCTCTAGTTAAAATTTATCAATCTTTCCACTCACACCTCTTGTGCACTTGTATTTTGCACTTAATTAATTCTGCTTTGACAGATCATGTGTTCCAAGGCACCATGTGTATCTTATTTATCTAGCTGTATCCCAAGGGCTTCCTGAACAGGGAGCCTTACACAGTGCTCTAGCTTAACAACCACTTGTAGAATTAAACTGCATTGAAAATCAACAAGAATAGTCCTGTTTCTTATGAAGGGTATCATAAGGGAAACTTACACATAACAAAGGCTAACATTTATTGAGCACTTACTGTGTGCCAAACTCTGTTCTAAGTGCCCTACATAGCACTAACGCTTACAATCACTCCAGCAAGGAGATGCCATTTATTATCTTGATTTTACAGATGAGGAAACTGAGTTACAGCGAAGTTAAATAACTTAGCCACAATAAAACTGCTAGTAAGTGATGGAAACGGGTACAAAACTCAGGTGGCTTGACTTTGGGTCTGTACACTCAGTCACTTGTTGGTAGTTAGTATAGGCTGATGGTATTTTGCAATGCTTCTGAGGAAAGCAAGAGCAGAATTTCCAGCACATGCCACCTGCTTTCCTTGGGATGGGCAGCCAAGGACAGATGGGGCAACCTCAGAGAGTCATTTTCAGCCCTGGTTTGCACGTAAGTTCTTGCAAGATTTAGAGGACAAGAGATAATGTCCTTCTGTGCCTTGGTATTCTTGGTGTCAAGTACAAGGGCAGCCAAATGTTGTGCAAAACATTCTTCTTTGACGCCGAAGCCTTTTGATGAGCAGTTACACCAGTGAGGCTTATCTGGTGACAGTCCTTCTCCCGAGGTGACGTCATTGCTCACCCTGGCCCCTGTAAGGCTGTTGGAAGCAAACAGCTGATCCTGTGCACTCCCCAAGGTTGAGAGCACTGCCCAGGGCTCTGTTCTCCAAAACTGAGTCTCCATCAAAGTCCTGAAGCATTTTCTCCCTTTTTCCTTGGAAGGAGAAGCTGGATGTGGTGGTTGGTCAACTGTGGTTTGATTTAGGTTGTATTTAACCAGCATCAGCCTCCTCCTCCACACTCCTTCTCTAACTACACCAATTCAGTGCAGCGTCCCCTGACCCTTCTTAAAGTAGCGAGCCCCTCCCTGGGGAAATGAAGGGAGGACTCGTGAAAGAAACAGAAGGAGATACCATGGGGAAGAGTTTAAGTTATTCCCTCCAATTCTTTCTCCTGTCTTCATCCCTGAGCCCTCACTTCCTTGCTTCAGTACCAGCCTGGTAATTGATCCCTGTATTTCTAGTTCATCAGTGCAAGATATTAAAGCTGTTTGTAGGTCTCAGGGAGGGTTTAGCATCCCGTGATCAAAATGCCATTGAGCCAGTAACAGGTCAGCTCAAACAGACTTTATTTTCAGTGTAAGTGAATTGCTTCTACTTTAAAAAGAAACCATCTGGGTCTTAGAGACCCACAGTAGTAGGGTGGGCTGGGCCTTTAAGAGATCATCTCTTTCCTGCCACCACCTCTAACTAGGCTCCAGTTACCTTTAAAAGATCTACAGAGAAGGCCATTCTCTACCCAGCCTTAGTCATCCATGCCAGTCCTTAAACAGCCTTCCCCTCGGTAAATGTTTATCATCTATCCCAAATCCCCCACGCTGCACTCTACAGAAATGCATTTCCTCTTGCTCAGCAGCAAAATGAGAGTTGCAGAGTGAAATCTGACCATCCTTCGTTTTGTGTTTGAAGACAGTTAACATTGCTCTCAGCATTGTCCACGTTTCTGTCCGTATTTCCAGGTTTCCTGCCAGCTGCAAATTCCACTTCTTCTATGCCCACTGCCTGCTTCTTTCCCTCATAATGGGCCAACCGTTGGGATTGGCCATTCTGAATGTTGTGTCAGGGAGAGACTCTGTGTCCCAGCGTTGAGAGTGGGGACTGTCTTTCTTGCAACAACAGTGTTGTGGGGAGACGTTCCTGTGTCCTTGGGAGTTCCTTGCCTTGGCATCCTGGAGCAGGTGCAATAATGTGTCCGGGGTGCCTGCGCCTTCCAGTTCACATTTACTTGGATGTGCACCCAGGAGAAATCTAGCCTGGAAGCTACTATGTTTCACTTAAATTTTCTCCTGGAAATTGAATAATAATAATAGTTTATGAGTCTCCAGAAGTAATAGACAGGTGTTGGGTGTCTTGTATCTGTAGGAAAAGGGAGCCTTTGCAGCTGAGAATAAACAACAGTTGCTTGGTAATATGACCTCCTTTCATTTAAAGTCAGAGGCCTGGCTGCAGGTGGGAGAGGGGAGGCTGGGTTGTTCTGGCTACCACCTGTCTGGGGAAGCGGGGAATGGGGGCAAAGGTGAGGTCAGTTTCACAGAGAACTGTGGGGTTGCTGAGAGCCAAATATTGGAGAGAAGAAATATGGGAGTGGGGAGACTTGGGGAGCAAATGCAATTGCTGAGATTCTGATGCAGGGTGTGGAAACTCTTTGGTTCTGACGTTGGCATCCAGCTACTTTGAGAAATTGTTTCTCTACACTTTTGGAGGCCTCTAAACTGGCTTCAGAAGGCGTGAGTTCCAGTTCTGGCTTTGTCATTGATTAGCCATCGTCATTTATCTGTGCCCTTGGATAAACTACTGAATCTCTCTGTCCCACTTTCATCAATTGTAAAGGCCGCTGGGAAGATACAGTGTGGTGTATGAAAGCTCTTTCCAAAAGTGTAGAGGTCATCAAACACATAAAAAGCACAGGATACTGGAGAGAATTAAAGGAAGGAGAAACTTGATTCTTTCCTCAAGGAGCTTATAGTCTTAATGGTAATGATGGCTCACAGCTGTAGGGTATTTTGTATTTCAAAGCAGTGCCTCATTTATTATCTTACTTACCAGAGCCAGGGGCAACAGAAACAGCTGGAAAGGGCTGGGGGATGTGTTTTGAACAGAGTTTTAATGGTCAAAAAGGTTATGGCTTGAAAAAAAGAAGGGACTGCAGGTGCCAGTGAGTAAGGACAGTGTTCAGGCTAAGAGTTCTGTGTATCTGCTTCCCAAGCGAGACATTTTAGATTCCTGTTTGGAGGTTTTCTCTCAGGCCAGGTGAAATGTAAATAATCACTCTTAGCCACTGCTGTGCCCAAGGCTTAAATTAAATCTCATAGGATTTCAGGTTCAGAATCTACTGTGGGTGGGAAAAGTGGCTGAAGTGTTTGGGAAGAGAGAGCTGGTGGCTTTTCTTCCTTGTGAGAGGTATACACTTAAATTCAGAGTGCCCAGAACAAACTTAAAGCTTCCCCCCTTGTTGTTTCTCTCTCTTCCCAAGTTGCCCATAGAATCTTCTTGCCCCTGTCTTGTGCACCATTCTTTTGTTTTTTTGGCCTCAAAGCGAATGGTAGTGTCCTGGCTTCCTTTCTTCGCATAAGCGCCTGAGACCCTCATCTTCTATGTCAAGAGCCCACCCAATACGCAGATTCCTCGAACTGGGAAGTTATCAGATCCCCTGCAAAACACTTGTCCTTGGAGGAAGTACAAGGGAGTGAACAAACTCTGTGGAACTTGGCTTAGCTCCGGATCCGGAAGTTTGGAATTACAGCGCAGCCTCCTCAGCATCCCTGGAGCCGGAAGAGATGACCTGCTCCTTGCCAGGTCTGACACCTGATGGGAAGGGGTTTCTGCTTTCTGTGATATGTCCGGGAGTTAAAATAGAGTGATACCAAATCACTCCTGAGAGGGCCAGTGGCTGGATTTCAGAAACGGGGCCGACATTCCAGGGAGTCATTTATGGGTGGGCCTGGCGTTGGCTTTTCAGCCGCAGCATCTCTCTCCCGGAGGAAGACATATTTCCCTCAGTTTCCCAGCCTCTCAAAGGTTGTGTAATGTCAGGATGCCTTGAGCTTTTCCATACTTGACAAGTGTCATTGCAGAGCTTGGTAGACCCATAGCCAGCTGTCAGCCCTTGATGTCTTGCTGAACTGCAGGGATGTATTTACTTGCAGTGAATTCTTGTGGTCTTTAGGGGTGTGAATTTTCCTCAGCTTTAGGACCCTTATGAAATGTGACTTTTGTCCTGGCACGGAAGCTGGGCATTGGCTCCCAGATGGAAACTGGACTCTGAGAGCGGCAGAAAAGAGGGGTGGATCAGATTGTGGATTTCATGGTATGTTCTTGGGTGCTTCTCATGATCTCTTTGAAAGTTACTGACCAGGCTGGGTATGGTGGCTCATGCCTGTAATCTTAGCACTTTGGGAGGCCAAGGTGGGCAGATCACTTGAGGCCAGGAGTTTGAGACCAGCCTGTGCAAATAGCAAGACCTCATATCTACAAAAATAAATGAAACTTAGCTGGGTGTGGTGGTGTGCACCTGTACTCCCAGCTGCTTAGGAGGCTCAGGTGGGAGGACAGCTGGAGCCCAGGAATTCAAGGTTGCAGTGAGCCATGACTGCACTACGGCACTCCAGCCTGGGCAACAGAGTGAGACTTTGTCTCTTAAAAACAAAACAAAACAAAACAGTTACTGACCCAAGAGACAAATGCATTGGGCTAGGGATGAAGGAGGAGAATAGGTGCTACAGCCTTGCTCTAGGAGCTGGGCTGGGTTAGACTCAGTGCCCACAGAGAGCACCTCAATAGGACAGATCAGTTCTAGGGTTGATGATCTCTTAGGGCCTGGGTCTAGAGAGTGAGTGTGGTTCAGCACATCTTGGGATGCTACCAGGACTGACCCAGACTTCCTAGGTTCCATGACATGGGGACATACTCGACTCTGTGACCCAGTCCACGGCAGACTGGAGCAGAACTGAATCAGCCCTCAGGAATGCAGGGGGGGGGGGGTTACACTCAACTCCCTGGGGCTCTGTTGGAGGCATTGCTTTGCCGGTGCTCACCCACTCCTCATTTCATTCTTTGCTCAGGAGGCAGCTATAGCACTGGCAGCTGGCTCACGTACAGGGCTCAGCCCCCATTTTCCTTACTGGTCCTGTGTCCTTTGTCTCTCAGACCCTATTGTCTGTCTTTCCTTGGTGTGTCATGTCTGGTGTCCTCAGCTCACGCCGCCACAGGAGAACCGTCCTCTCTTCTCAGCTTGTCATTTTGGAAGCAGCCTCCAGCAACCTTGCTTTCCTCCTCTGACTATACTCCGGCCTGCAGTGCCACTACCCACACCCCCAAACAATTCAAAGCGCCTTTCTTAGGAGACAAGAGCTAGTTGAAAAGTCTCCTCATTTTCCTTCAACCCTGTATCATGGGTGGCCTGAGAGAGTGAGGGCTGAATTCATTGATTCCCCTTTCTCTGCACCCCCCACCCCCAAGGAAATAGCCGAGTTTGACTAATGGGAGCTGCCTGGCCAATCGTTGCCCTGAGAAAGTTTGGTTTGTGATCCTGTTTCACCAGGCTGATTGGAGCAGCCTTTACTTGGAGGTAGAGTCCCTCCCCGGGGGAATCCGTGTACTGTTACGCTAGCCGTCGCTGCCAGTGCTAGTCCATTCAGGATAGTCCCCCAGCCCCCGCTCCTCCTCCTCCTTTTTTGTTTTTATCCAGTGTCTCGCTTCCTCTCTCTCTCTCTTTCTTCCCCTTTCCCTCCTACCACTGCCTCTTCCTCCTGCTCTCTACCTCCCTGCAGCGCCAAGCCGGCTCCCCAACCTGGTCTGCTGAACGCAAACCGCTGAGAGTTTGCTGCACCGCCCCCTGGGGCCCCGGGCTGCCGAGTCCCGCTAAGGCAAAGACGCAGCAAACGAGGGAGCGCAGCGGAAGAAAAACAAGTGGGCGCGCGAGGGGAGCCCCAGGAGGGCGACCGGGTGGCTGGCAGGCAGCTCCTGCCCCGCCCGGGTGGCCTCGCCGGCGGCTGACGGCCCGGAGGACTCGCGCTCCGAAAAGTTAGACTCTGGGAGACGGCGCGCCACGCCGCGTCTCCTCGCGTCCCTTCCTCTCTGTGCTCCGGCAAAGGAACTTGGTCCTCCGGCCCCTGGAGAGGGGAGTGTGCCGCAGGCCGAGGGTGGGGAGCAGCCAACGGGAGACGCGAACGAGGCCGCTGGCGGAGGGCGCAGGGCGAGCGCAGAGGCGACGGCCCCCATGCCGGCCGCCAACATGATGGAGAACCGGCCGCTGCCCGCCCTGCAGGTGCCCGAGCCGCAGCGCGCGCCTGAGGGCAGCCCGGTCTGGTCCAGTTCGTCGACCCCCACGCTTCGCCGCCGGCGCTTCAAGATGCGCCGCATGAAGAACGTACAGGAGCAGAGCCTAGAGGCCGGGCTGGCCCGGGACCTACCCGGCGTCTTGGCCCCCGGCAAAGAGTTCCTGCAGCTGCCGTCCATAGAGATCACGCCCTCCAGCGACGAAGACACCCCGTGGTCCAACTGCTCCACACCCAGCGCGTCCCCGCGCCGAAAACGCTTCCTCCTCCGCAAGTGGCTGAGGGTGAGGGAGCGGAAGGAGTGCAGTGAAAGCAGGTACGTCTCTGTTCTACCCGTCTCCTTCCCTTCCCTCCCGTCCTCTCCAGAGCCGTCCAGGGCCTCGGGGCATCCTGGGGGAAACGTCCTGGGGGAGAGTAGGAGCCCGTCACCAGAGGCGCTTCTGGCGGGCGCTGCGCCTGGTCCCAGGGATGGTGGTGGCTTTCAGTTTCCACACGTGCCACGCGCTCCCCGGCCCAGGTGAGGGGCTTCATGTTGCACGACACGTTTACGTGGGGCCTCACGCTGCATTCCATTTCCCTTGATCCCCACAGCGAAATAAATAATAATAATAACAGCAGCTAATAGTTATCGAGCCCTTACCATGTGCGGGCCACTATGTTGAGTACTTCACGTACTTCCAGATTCCATCCCTATGCAAACTCTCTGAGGTAGGTATTACTATGGCTCCCTTTCTACAGATGGAGATAGCAAAAGGCCAGGGAAGAAGTTAAGTGGTTTATATTTCTAAACTCCGTTTCCATCTTATTTTATGTTTGGCCACACTGGCTTGCCTTAACTGGCTCACTTGTGTGGAAGTGAAATATTGACATTGAGTGAGTCACATTTCCTACCCTATCAGAGTCTTTAGACATGGATACCTACAAGACTGTAGTTTGTACCAGCTACTTTTTTGCCTAGGTCAATGTGGCATCTGGGTAATGGGAGAAGTTTGAGCTTCCTTCACGTAGAGAATTGGTGCAGGGCGCCATAGAGCAGCTCTACACAGCTCTGGTCAGGACTGCTGCTCTAGGGAGTTGTGTCTGAGGCAAGCCCCTTGCCTGGTGGAGGGCAGGGAGTCCTCACTTGTTCATTGGTACCACAAATCCTACATATTTACTCTGAGAGTCTAGGGCCCTGTCTCTTAATGGATTTGTGTTCTTGTGCGAAGCGACTGGATCACTTTCCCTGGAATTCCTTCTCCAAATCTGTTCAATTACATTGATTTCAGTTCAGTAAATACTTACTGAATATTTCTATGAGCTGAGTCTAGTAACAGCTAATAGTAGGGATGTTGAGGAGGGTGTGGGGGAAGGATAGGTAGAGTAAGGGGTTGTAGATGGTGAGAAGGAAAATGAGAGGACACTTGTATAAGAAATGAACACCTTGGCACAGTGGTTCACTCCTGTAATCCCATCACTGTGGGAGGCCGAGGCGTGTGGATCACTTGAGGTCAGGAGTTCGAGACCACCCTGGCCAACATGGTGAAACCCTGTCTCTATTAAAAGTACAAAAATTTGCTGGGCATAGTGGCAGGCTCCTGTAATCCCAACTACCTGGGAGGCTGAGGCAAGAGAATCACTTGAACCTGGGTACAGGGGCTGCAGTGAGCTGAGATCATGCCACTGCACTCCAGCCTAGACCACAGAGTGAAACTCTATCTCAAAAAAAAAGAAGAAGACCTGTGGGAGCCATTGAAAAACATACTGTGCTGTGTACTAGAAAAGAGAGAGTTCTGGAGAAGTAGAGGCAGACTTCTTGAAGGAAGAGGCCGACACCATGACAAATACAGATGGGTAGTAGAAAACAGCAGGAAAAGAATGAGGTTGGGTGCATAAGACTGGCTGAGGAGGACAATATGAAGAGTGGCAGGAGAAACAGGATGAGCCATGTGTCTTTGTGGGTTGGGGACTGAGGAGTAGGATTGGTTATGCAGAAGATGGGCGTTTTGGGCCTTCCAGAGTTTCTCTTTTCTGTTTACAATAACTGAGCATGGTTCCCTCTGCAGGTGCAGATATAGAGCTTTGTTCCATGGATTTTTGTGGACCCTGGGGATAGAAGTTCCTTCTGTTTGGTACTTCATCCTGCTACCCTTTTCACAGAGCAGAGGGAAATGGGGCAAACTTGGTGGGAGCTAACCTTGAACTAAAGTAGTTTGTCAGGCCGGGGGCGGTGGCTCGTGCTTGTAATCCCAGCAGTTTGGGAGGTGAGGTGGCAGGGTCACCTGAGGTGAGGTGGGAGGGTCACCTGAGGTGAGGAGTTTGAGACCAGCTTGGCCAACATGGTGAAACCCGTCTCTACTAAAAATACAAAAAACTAGCCAGGTGTGGTAGCGGGTGCCTGCAATCCCAGCTACTCGGGAGGCCAAGGCAGGAGAATTGCTTGAATCCGGGAGGTGGAGGTTGCAGTGGGCCAAGATCATGCCATTGCACTCCAGCCTGGGCAAGAAGAGCGAAACTTCGTCTTAAATAAATAAATAAATAAATAAAGTAGTTTGTCATGGCTTATCGGCTTTTCCCTCAAATGTAAAAGAAACTAAAAGAGACCTTCTTTTGATCTTGACATTCTGTCATATATACTGAGGACAAAATATGGTAAAAAGAGCCGTGTGCAATGGCATGGCCTGTATTCCCAGCTACTTGGGTTGTGGTGTGAGGATCACATGAGCCCAAGAGTTCAAGGCTTTAATAGGCTATAATGGTACCTGTGCATAACCGCTGCACTTCAGCCTGGAAAACATGGTGAGACCCCCACCCCCAGCTCTTAAAATGTTATATATATATATGTGTGTGTGTGTGTGTGTGTGTGTGTGAAGAAAAAAAGTCTTGCATTGCTGGCTGGGATGGGGATGACTGTAGATTTGGTTAGATTTAGGAAGGTATTCGTGGTTTCAAGAGTTGTCTATGTGTGTAGTAGAACCTTTATTTTTGTCGGATTTGGGGACATATCCTTAAAATTTGGCAGGATTTTCACTAGATGTAGTTCAGGCAGTTATTTTAAGTGGTGACTTTTTGGATTAGAAGAACTTGTGTATTGGCCGGGCGCACTGGCTCACATTTGTAATTCTAGCACTTTGGGAGGCTGAGGCGGGCCTCAGGAGTTCGCGACCAACTTGGGCAACACGGTGAAACACTGTCGCTACTAAAAATACAAAAATTAGCCGGGTGTGGTGGTGGATGCCTGTAGTCCCAGCTACTCGGGAGGCTGAGGCAGGAGAATTGCTTGAACTTGGGAGGCGGAGGTTGCAGTGAGCGGAGATCTCGCGAGTGCACTCCAGCCTGGGTGGCAGAGCAAGACTCCATTTCCAAAATAACAAAAAACCAAACCAAAACAAACAAGGACATATGTATCTGAAAAGGCAGACTCTGGATTCAAATTCAAATTTGTGTGACTCACATCTCCTCTTAGCTACTGTGGTACTGCCTTCTGTTGGAATCTATTTGGATTATGTGTAAAACAAAGCCCCATCATTTTTAGGCCTTGAAGATGAAAGACTTCTTTCCAAGAAAAGAAGCAATCAAGTGAATAAGTGCTTGTAGATACCACCAAGTGGCCTGAGAAGGAACTGGTGGTAGGGTGTGGTAGCTCATGCCTGTAATCCCAGCACTTTGGGAGGCTGAGGAGGCAGATCATTTGAGTCCAGGAATTCGAGACCAGCCTAGCCAACATGGCAAAACCCTGTTGCTACTAAAAATACAAAAATTAGCTGGACATGGTAGTGCGCGCCTGTAGTCCCAGCTACTCAGGAGGCTGAGGCAGGAGAATTGCTTGAACTCAGTGGGCAAAGGCAAAGGTTTCAGTGAGCTGAGATCATGCCTCTGCACTCCAGCTTGGGTGACAGAGCAAGACTCCGTTTCCAAAAAAAAAAAAAAAAAAAAATGGAATTGGCATGTAGAGGCAATGGAGTGCAGGGAACATTGGACTTAATGTCAGAAGACAGCTATACATTTAAGTTCTATCATCGATTAGCTATGGAGATTAGCTTGAGCATTTCACTTTACCCCTATGAGTTTCACCTTTTTCATTTGCAGAAGAGGATATCTGTGGATTAATGGGAAGTCTGAAGAGTAGTGCATGTGAAAATGTGTTGCCAGCTTCCTCTTGCTGTTCAAGGGTGAAGGCTTATTTCATTACTCTGTGAGTCTCTCACATGGAATGGATGTTTGCTTAAAAGTATGAGGTTACATACTCACGTGTCCTGGAGCAGCACCTGAGCCTGCTCACACGATTCAGGATTTGGAAATGATGGTTGGAAAATGGCTCTGCTCTGGCCTGGATTAGGGAGGATTAGCATACCAGGCCCAGCATGACGTTTCCACATCCCCCACCCCAAATCTACCTCTCCAAAACAGAGAAAAACACCTTTCAGGCTTGCTATGAAATTCAGTCTGATGTGGTAGAAGTTAAGTGGCCGAGAGGACCACAGCTTGTGGATTTCTTTTAATTTTTGTTTTTTCATTATTTGTTTAGTTTTCTTTTCTTTTTTTTGCTTTTTTTTTTTTTTTTTTTTACTTGTCACTGACTCGAAGCTCAAGTTTGCAGATTTTCCCTGCACAAAGTTGAAAACGTGAAGAGGATTAGGAGACCCTTTTCTTCTCCTTAAACCCTAGGAAGGAAGAAGTGGAAAAAATGGTAAAGGTAGCATGGCTTACTAATTTTCCAATATTCACTGGAATACTCCAAGACCAATCGTGTTCGTCCTTGTATCTTCACAGCACTGTACCTGACCTCTCACAGTGACCTGTAGATCTGCAGATGTTTGTTGATGAATTAATAATGATTCCTTTTTCTCTGTTGTTTAAAGTGAAATTCTTTTTATTTATGAGTGTGGGAAAATTTCTGAAAGGAGATGAGTACAGAGCTGAATTTTTAAAAATAGCTTTATTGGGATATAATTTATATAATATACAATTCACCTATTTAAAGTATAATTCAATGGTTTTTAGTATATTCACAGCTATGTACAACCATCACCACAGTCGGTTTCAAAAAACTTTTGTTGCCCCACAAAGAAACTCATACTTTTTTTTTTTTTTTGAAACAGAGTCTCACTCTGTCACCCAGGCTGGAGTGCAGTGGCTCAATCTCTGCTCACTGCAGCCTCTGCCTCCTGGGTTCAAGTGATTCTCCTGCCTCAGCCTCCTGAGTAGCTGGGATTACAGAAGCGTGCCACCAAGCCCGGCTAATTTTTGTATTTTTAGTAGAGATGGGGTTTCACCATGTTGGCCGGGCTGGTCTTGAACTCCTGACTTCGTGATCTGCCCACCTTGGCCTCCCAGAGTGCTGGGATTACAGGAATGAGCCACTGTGCCTGGCTGAAACTCATACTTTTTAGCTAGCACCTTCACCCTCTCCATCCCATTTCCCCAGCCCTAGACAACCACTGACCTATAGAGAGCTGAGTTTTGAAGGGGTAACAAATGCCTATAGGTGAAAGCAGTTTGGATGTATTGGCTTGAAGATGGAAATGGATGACCAAATATGATCTTGTTGAGGAATGTGGAAAAATGAAGGTGGTGAGGCTGACAGACCGAAGGTGATTTATGCCAAAGAGTTTGAATTTCAATGAATCACTCAGTCATCAAACAGGTATTGAGATCCTATATGCAGAGTGCTTCCTAGGCAAAGTGGAGTCAATTCAGTGGGGAGCTACTGTAGTTTCTGGAGCTTGGGAGAGACACTCTCAAAGTGGTACTTGAGGCAACTATGTTCTGCTGTTCTGTGTAGCGGGAAGGAAGCGTGAGAAGGTGAGGCCTGGAGTCTTGCTCTTTTCTTTCAGTGATCTAACTGCAAAGTATCATCTTAACTACCATTGAACATAAGACAGCACAGTTTTTTTGCTGGCCATGTTGCCCTCTGAGCTCAGGGAATAGTGTAGTCTGCAGTTGACGGGGCAGGCTCTTCGCATTAATACTCACATGTCTGTCTAACTCCCTTGCCCAAAACTGGTTGCGGTGATTGTTCAGAACCCAAACTGAGGATTGGAACCCCTCTCTGAATCGCTAGGTTCAGAAAAGTCAGAAATTGGATGAAGCCACATCTCCCAGGATGTCCTCTTGTCATCATTCTCTGGAGGGGGAAGGGAAAACTGATGACAGGTGAGTGAGTTGGGTGGTGGCCAACTGCAGGCTCTTTCTAGGGGATGCAGAAGCACCACTCTGTGTCTCTGCCCAGGATACCTTCACTGTTACTACCTTTTATTCTCCTGGCTGTTATGTCCCTTCTTCTACGTAACATGCCTACTACCCCCATCATGATTGCTCACAGTCTAGCAGACCAGCAGCTCAGGGTTTCCACTTAGCTCCATATCTGACCACTGGTAGTGCCGCTCACTGATTGTACCCAGCCTGCTAGGCTAGGTCATCTCTCTGGTGCCAGCCTAACTGGTGTGTGGTTTGCCTGTAATGAATATATAGCATTGGTATATTTATCTTGCTTCTTCATCTCCTTCCTCTGACCTTTGGAGGGAGACTTGTTTCGGGTTTCAGCTCCGTTTGCAGGGGAGCAGGGTGATTTTGTGCATCCGAATGCTCTCCCCTTCAGCCCGTCACCGTTGGTGTAGCTTCTGCACCCTGTGTGTGCCCTGCTACCTATGAGAAGCACAGGAAGTGTGGAAGAGAGAAAACTCACGTCCTTCTTAACACAAAGCGAAGAACAAATGCAAAGGAGACCTATGATTGGTCAGTGGATTAAGTGCATGCTCGGTGCTGGATAGGGTTAACTGGCAAAAACTTCGACCAGATTCATAATTCCTTGAGGGCAGGGACTGGTCTTACTCTGCGCCAAGTTTTCTGCCAAGCAGCCTTAAGTACATTATCACATCTAATCCTCACAACAATGTCTCGGTCCCCCCAGGCAGGTTTTACAGCTGAGGAACCCGAAGTTCAGAGATTAACACTCTCCTGGTCCAACAGAAGCCAAGGCTGGGATTTGAAGTGTGTCCTGATTCCAAAGCCTGAGCTCATTACAGCTCCTATCCCCCCAGGGCCTGCAAGCAGTCAGCCCTCCCCCGCGTGAGAACGTGCAGATGTGGAGGGGGAGGTTCTGAAGGAAGGTGGGAACGTGGGCAGTCGACGAGATGTGTGTGAGGGTTGTGGGAAGCAGACAGGTGTGAGGATCATGCTGCCGATGGTCTAGGTGGACTCCTCCGTGAGAAGCAGCTAGCCCTTGGCTGTAGATGTGGTTTCTAGATTAAAACAATTTGTGGAAACTGAGACGGTGGAGATGGAGCCCTGTGGGCTGATTTCATACTGACCAGCTTCCTCTGTGGGAGTTGGTATTTTGAAAATGTCCTTGGTGGTTATGCACTCATAGGGTGCCAATTACACATGAGGCAAGGGGCTGGGATGAAGATGAGGCAGATGCACAGGTGATCATTCTGTCCTAGTTGGTGCGTTTCTCCCAGGTATTATATATCCTCCAGTTGCTGTGCTGGTCACTGGTGATTGCTTCTAGGGTAACGCAGAAGTTAAGGAGTCTGAATGGCTAAGCTGCCAGTGGGGAATTTTTTTCCTGACCCCAGTGGACAAACTGCTGGCCCTGAAGCAGGTGTTTAGACCTGGAGCCAAGGCTGGCCCGGAGAGCCCGGAGGTGGTTGCTGGGTTGCTGTGTGTACAAGAGCTTGATGAAACCTGAGGGTTTTTCCTGAGGCATTTGCCCCCTTGGGATTCTTTCCTCCGTAGCACATATGGGTATGTGACTTGCCAAGGGGCTGTTGTGCCTGGTGTGAGGAGGGACACAGCTTCTCGTTGTCTTGGTGGGTGGGAATCTGTGAGCTCTTCTCCTGTGACTCTGGAGCCTGGAAGGAAGTGTCCTCTCAGAGGAAACTTGTTTTGGTTCTCTCAGGGACTCAGAACAGAAAATCGAATGTGGGTTTTCCAGTGGGAGAAGGGAAGCAGGATGGTGATGCCTCAGCTGGTGTGGAGATGTCGGGCAGTAGCCAGCCACTCCCTGCCACCATAGGCAGCAGCCTCCTAAACACACTCCTGTTTTCAAATATCCTCTTCTGTTTTCAGACCACATGTCTGGATTTTCCTTTCCGATATTGTCATATAGCTTGAAATTCTCACTAGGAAAATGTGGCTGTGCCTTTGGTCCCTTTGTGGAAGGGAAGGATAAAGAAAACCATGGGTTTTTCCTTTGAGGCCCTGACACACTGGGTAGTCAGAGGGTGTGAAGCCCTTCTGTGTCCTCTGTACGTCCTCAAGCTGGGATGAGCCTCCGGTTGTCCAATGCTGATCTGTAGATGACCAGGCACGTCACAGAGGCAGCGCGGGGTCAGAGCTGAAACTCAGGCCTCTGACCTGAAATCTCGACCAATTTCTAACAGACCTATTACGTCCCTGCAGCAGCCTCATTCTTTCTAAGGTCTCTACCTCTCAGCACATCACTGTGGTCAAGCCTGTTCCCCCACCCAGCCTGGTGCCTCTTCCCTCCACAATCTGACCACAGAGATTTTCAGTCTTGCTGCTTCTGGTAGGCGAGTTTATCCAGGAAATGATGGAGCTGAGGGAGATGACAAGAAAAACGATAAGCAACCTATGTGGTTTTTACCCTCCTTTTTGCAGCCATAGAAAAATAATTTTCTTTGGGGGGAGATGGGCACCCAGTTTGGGGATGGTAACCCTTGCAATATTTGCCCCAGCAATTAGGAAAATACAGAAAGGTAATGGATGGTTAGTTTAGTGACACATTTTTGAGACTCTCCAAGAGTCTTCAAGCTTGTTGTCTTAAAAGGAATTATTTAAAAAAATGTTGTGCTTGTGCGCTGAAGTGAGCACAAGAAATCATTTTCTATGCCATAAAAGTCAACGCGGCCGGGTGCGATGGCTCACCCCTATAATCCTAGCACTTTGGGAGGCTGTGGCAGGCAGATAACCTGAGGTCAGGAGTTGAAGACCAGCCTGGCCAACATGGCGAAAACCAGTCTCTAGTAAAATACAAAAATTAGACAGGCATGATGGTGGGTGCCTGTTATCCTAGCTACTTGGGAAGCTGAGATGGGAGAATTGTTTAAACTGGGATACACTGGTTGCAGTGAGCCAAGATAGTGCCACTGCACTCCAACCTGGGTGGCTGAGCGAGACTCTGTCTCAAAAGAAAAAAAGAAAAAAGTCAGCATATTGTATTTAATAAAATAGCTAGTTAATTGTAAAGTTTTGGATAGTAGGAAAGAGGAAAATATAATTTTATCATGTTAACCCAATTATTAGAGGGTATATTGATCTGTTTGTGTTGCTATAAAGTAATAACTGAGACTGGGTAACTTATAAAGAAAAGAGGTTTATTTGGCTCATGATTCTGCTGGCTGCATAAGAAGCACGGTGCCAGTATCTGCTTTTGACCTCAGGAAGCTTCCATTCATGGTGGAAAGCAAATTGGGGATGATATGGTTTGGCTGTGTCCCCATGAAATTCGATCTCATCTTGAATTCCCACATGTTGTGGGAGGGACCTGGTGGGAGGTAATTGAATCATGAGGGCAAGTTTTTCCTGTGCTGTTCTCAGGATAATGAATAAGTCTCATGAAATCTGATAGCTTTATAAATGGGAGTTTCCTTGCACAAGCCCTCTTCTTTTGTCTGCCACCATGTTAGATGTGCCTTTCACCTTCCACCATGATTGTGAGACCTCCCCAGCTACGTGGAACTGTAAGTCCGATAAACCTCTTTCTTTTGTAAATTTCCCAGTCTCAGGTATGTCTTTATCAGCAGTGTGAAAATGGACTAACACAGGGGAGCAGGGTTGTCACATGGTGAGAAGTAGCAAGAAAGAGAGGTAGGGGAGCCAGGCTCCTTTTCACAACCAGATCTTGCAGGAACTAAGAATGGGAACTCACTCATTCTTGAAAGAATGGCACCGGGCTTTTCCTGCAAGATCCTCCCCAACAACCCAAACACCTCCCACTAGGTTCTCCTCCTACACTGGGGACAAAATCTCAGCATGCGGGCCAGGTGTCGTGGTTCATACCTGTAATCCTAGCACTTTGGGAGGCTGACGCAAGAGGATTGCCACTTGAGCGGAGGAGTTGGAGGCCAGCCTGGACAACATAGTGACCCCTATCTCTGCAACAAATTTAAAAAATTAGCCAGGGGTAGGCATGGTGACTTGCACCTGTAATCCCAGCACTTTGGGAGGCCAACACAGGAAGATTACTTGAGCCCAGGAGTTTGAGACCAGCCTGGGCAATGTAATGAGACCCCCATCTCTATTATAAAAGAAAAAAAAAAGAGGACAAAATTAGCCAGGCATGGTGGCACGTACCTGTAGTCCCAGCTACTTGAGAGGCTGAAGTGGGAAGATCACTTGAGCCTGGGACGTTGAGGCTTCAGTGAGCCATGACAGTGCCACTGCACTCCAGCCTGGGCAACAGAGTGAGACCCTATCTGAAAAGAGAGAAAAAAAAAGTCAACATGCTATTTGGAGGGGAGAAATATCCCAACTGTATCAGGGGCATATTTGGTGTACTATCTCCTAGTGTTTTCTCTCATTCAGATTTTCCTTTTATTTGAGAGAGTTTTTTCGTCTGTATGTTGCACTTCTAGAAGGTAAGGGAGAGTGTTGGTCCATGCGTTGAGGACAGGGAATTGGAAAGGAAAGACCAAACTGTTTTTTCTTTCTCACACAGTCAACACAGAACATTTCTGTGACCAGATATGTGGGGTTTTCTCCCCACACACCAAGCAGTTCTCCAGTGGACACAAACTGGGTGTCTTCTAATTCAATTTAATTTTGACACCTTCTACCTGGAGATGGCGTCAGATTCCACAGGTTCAGGGCTCTGTCCCATAAGATTGCCCCTACTTCGGATGCCAATCACAAGTTAGAGCTACCTTTACTTTTTCTTTTTTATTTTTTCTCTATCTCCATGTTGCATCTGAGACCTATACTTCTGACCAACCAACTATAAACCAGAGTTCCTGACTCCCTTTTAGGGTTCAGTTAATTTTCTAGAGCTGTTACCGGAAAGGGGTCCTGATCCAGACCCAAAGAGAGCGTTCTTGGATCTCGCACAAGGAAGAATTCAGGGCGAGTACACAACGCAAAGTGAAAGCAAGTTTATTAAGAAAGTAAAGGAGGGCTGGGCACGGTGGCTCACGCCTGTAATCCCAGCTCTTTGGGAGGCCAAGGTGGGTGGATCACTTGAGGTCCAGAGTTCGAGACCAGTCTGGCCAACATGGCAAAACCCTGTCTCTCCTAAAAATACAAAAATTAGCCAGGTGTGGTGGCAGGCACCTGTAGTCCCAGCTACTCAGGAGGCTGAGGTGGGAGAATTGCTTGAACCTGGGAGGTGGGAGGTGGAGGTTGCAATGAGCCAAGATTCGCCACTATACTCCAGCTGGGTGACAAAGCGAGACTCCATCTCAAAAAAGAAAAAAAAGAAAGTAAAGGAATAAAAGAATGGCTACTCTTTTTTTTTTTGGTTATTTCTTGAGTATATTTTAAACAAAGGGCGGTTATTAATGCCTCCCCTTTTTGACCATATAGTATGATTTCCTGACATTGCCGTGGCATTTATAAACTGTCATGGCACTGGTGGGAGTGTAGCAGTGAGGATGACTAGAGGTCATTCTCATTGCCATCTTGGTTTTGGTGGGTTTTAGTGGGCTTGTTTACAGCAGGCTGTTTTATCAGCAAGGTCTTTATGACCTGTATCTTGTGCCAGCCTCCTATCTCATCCTGTGACTAAGAATGCCTTAACTTATTGGGAATGTAGTCCAGCAGGTCTTAGCCTTGTTTTACCAAGCCCCTATTCAAGACGGAGTTGCTCCGGTTTAAATGCCTCTGACAGAGCTGCTCACAGAATTCAGAGAAACACTTATGTTTATAGGCTCATAATAAAAGATATTAAGGATACAGATCAGTAATGAGATCCAGAGGTACATAGGTGTAGATGAAAAAGGCCAAACTCTGTAAAATATTTAAAGAGGTTTATTCTGAGCCAAGTACAAGTGAATGTGGCCCAAGGCACAGTCCAAGGCACCAAGAGGTTCTGAGAACATGTGTACAAGGTGGTTGGGTTACAGCTTGGTTTGACACATTTTAGGGAGATGTAAGACAACAGTCAATACATGTGAGGTATACGTTGGTTTGGTCCAGAAAGGTTGAACGATTCGAAGCTGGGGGCTGGTGTTACAGGTCATAGGTGGATTCAAAGATTTTCTTTTTTCTTTTTTCTTTTTTTTTGAGACAGAGACTTGCTCTGTCGCCCAGGCTGGAGTGCAGTGGTGTGATCTCGACTCACTGCAACCTCTAGGGTTCAAGAGGTTGATCCCCTCCCAGGTTCAAGCATTCTTCTGCCTCAGCCTCCTGAGTAGCTGGGACTATAGGCGCGCGCTACCATGCCCAGCTGATTTCTGTATTTTTAGTAAAGATGGGGTTTCACCATATTGATCAGGCTGGTTTTGAACTCCTGACCTTGTGATCCACCCACCTCGGCCTCCCAAAGCGCTGGGATTACAGGTGTGAGCTGCCGTGCCCGGCCCAGATTCAAAGATTTTCTGATTGGCAAGTCAGAAAAGATTTAAGTTATTATCTAAAATCCAGAATCAGTAGAAAAGAGTGTCTGGGTTAAGATAAGGGGTTGTGGAGACCAAAGTTCTTATTATATAGATGAAGTATCCTACATGGCTGCCCTTAGAGACAATGGATGGCCAGTATTTTGTATTCAGACCCTTAAAAGGTGCTAGACTTTCAGTTAATCTCTTCAGGTTTAGGAAGGTCTGGAAGGGGAAAAATCTAGTTATGTTATAGAGATTCTTTACAGATGCAGATTTTCCCCCACAAAAGATGGCTTTGCAGGGCCATTTCAAAATATAACAAAGAAACATATTTTGAAGTAAAATATTTCAACTTCCTTCTTTATCTTTCATGATACTATGCTAGAGTCAGGTTGGAATTTGTTGTCTTATTGCAACATAGTCTGTTTCATCACTCTTAAGATTTCTGTTTTGGCCAGGCATGGTGGCTCACACCTATAATCCCAGCACTTTGGGTGGCTGAGATGGGAGGATCACTTGAGCCTGGGAGGTCAAGGCTGCAGTGAGCTGTGACTGCACCACTGCACTCTAGCTTAGGTCTCAAAGAAAGAAATGCTGTTTTCATGTTAAAGCTGATCAGTTGTGCCTGAGCTCCACAGGGAGTAGAGTATAATGAGGCATGTTTGAGCCCCCACATCTTTCCATGGCCTGAATTAGTTTTTGTTTGTTTGTTTGTTTGTTTGTTTGGGTCCCCTTGGGTCTCCTACAGCGTGTCCATTCAGTCAGCTGGGGCTTTTAGAATTTCAGTTTTGGTTTACGTAGGGCAAGGTATTGCAGGGGATTAGATGGGGCGTGGATCTCCCATGCTCACCCTGGACACACCACCCTCCCAGCACCTACATGAGTTCAGCAACCCAGAAGCTCAGCAAAGCTCCATGTCCAAGAGTTTTTATAGAGCTCGATCTTCAGCCACACCTCCCTCTCTCTTTTCCTGGAAGTTTGTGGGTGGAGCTGAGAAATCCGACCTTCTAATCCTCTAGTTACTTGGTCTTTCTTCGTCCTTCCTCCCTATCTTCAGGCTCCCCAAGGGCTGTATCCTAAGTCATTTCCTTAGCATAAACTCAGGTATTATCCATGGAGCTCATTACAAATAACGAGACACTTCTGTCACTCAGGAAAGTCCCAGCATTTTAGGAGTTCTGGGACAAGAACCAGGAAAAGACCAAATATATTTCATATCACACTGCAGGAAGTCTGCGAAATAAGGAGGAAGGTCAATTTCTGAAGCACTATTTCTAGAGAAGGAGCAGAACGAGATGCATCTCCAAAGTGGGAAGAGTGTGGTCAGGTATTTCTGCCACTTAACCTCGTCACGTTCTTTTGCCCCCAGGAATGTTAGTGAGTGCCAGGCTGACCCCTCAGAGCAATCTTCCTTAATCTAGAAAGCATTCATGTTCTGACTGGGTCATTACACTTTGGAGCTCTTTCTGAGCTTTTTGTTGATTTTCAGGGTTGGATGGAATGGCAACCGTAAAGGTTACTCTGTACAGGGTGGAGCTTCTCCCGGAACAGTTTGCCCTTGACTTAGGTGACAACATGTGTTTTCTCTACCAGTGTCTGTGATGAACCACATCTTCCTCACCTGAAAATATCACTTAAAAAAAGACCCTGGGGCCTGGTGCTATGGCTTACCCTTGTAATCCCAAAACTTTGGGAGGCCCAGGCGGAAGGATCAGTTGAGGTCAGGAGTTTGAGACCAACCTGACCAACATGGTGAAACCCCCTCTGTACCACAAAATACAAAAATTAGACAGGCATGGTGGCACGCGCCTGTAGTCTCAGCTACTCGGGAGGCTGAGGTGGGAGAATTGCTTGAACCTGGGAGGCAGAGGTTGCAGTGAGCTGAGATGGTGCCAGTGCACTTCAGCCTGGGGAACAGAGTGACATCTCAAAAACAATACACAAAATAAAATATAAAGCAAGAAAACAAACAAACAAAAACCAGGAAAGAGGATTGGTTGCACTGTCTTTCTTGGTTATATCTTTTTATATTTTTAAGACATACTATTGGGAAAGTCCTACCTAAGATCTAACTAAAATCCCCCACAGTACAATCCAAACTCATTTTCTCTTGTTTTGTGAAGATGGAAGAATACCTAGTGGATCTTTGTTTTTGACAGTATTTCTCCCAAGACCCACTGTTGCTCAATTTAGCCTGTTGCTTCCAGATTCCGAGGAAGGTCCGGGCTTTGTACTAGCAATTACTTGGACCTCACTGGTTCTCTGGTGGGGTCTGTGGGTCTCTGCAGACTTCTGTTTTTATTAGTTTTTTAGATGGAGTCTCCCTTTTTCACTCAGGCTGCAGTGTGGTGGCATGATCTTGGCTCACTGCAACCTCCACCTCCCAGGTTCAAGTGGTTCTCCCGCCTCAGCCTCCCGAGTAGCTGGGATTACAGGTGTGTGCCACCATGCCCGGCTAATTTTTTATTTTTAGTAGAGATGGGGGTTTCACCGTGTTGGCCAGGCTAATCTCGAACTCCTGACCTCGAGTGATCCACCCACCTTGCCTTCCCGAACTGCAGGGATTAGAGGCGTGAGCTGCCACGCCCGGCCCTCTGCAGACTTCGTGGAGGAGTTTTCAGCCATTGTCAGCCACGTATGTTTGAAGGCAGGGCTGAGTTACAGGTGAACAGAGAGGATAGTGGCCTGCCCATTCGGAACGTTCTCTCTTTCTGAAGTGCCTTCTCCATGCTTTGGATTGCTTCTTAAAATGCCTTTTGCTTTGTTGTCAGAGAGATGCGACTGAAAATGTGGATAACTCAGGAGAGGTAATTCTCAGAATTCATCAGACACTTACTGTGCACTTACTGGGAACCTGGCACTGTGCTGTGTGCTCGGGATACACAAATGGATACAAGCTGGGCATGGTGGTATGTGCTTGTAGTCCCAGCTACTTGGGAGGCTCAGGTGGGAGGATAATTTGAACCCAGGAGTTTGAGACCAGCCTGGGTGACAGAGTAAGACCCTGTCTCAAAAAAAAAAAAAAAAAAAAAAAGGAAAGATAGAAAAGCAAAGATGGTTACAGATGTCCCTTCCATTGGGGAGCTCCCAGTTGAGTGTGTGGGAGATCGCTATGTAAAAGTTAATTTCAGGGGCATATGGCATTCAGACTAAAGCATGAAAAAAATCGGTCTGAGGACAGGATCTGCTGTGTGGGAGAGGAGAAGAGGGGTTTAGGGCCTTGGTTTTACCAAATCTTCACCTGTTTCAACTCACACCCAGCTGCCACCTGTCAGCACCTGTTTCTCTCAGACAGACAGGTCTCCCAGAGAATCCAGTCATCCTGGTAGATAGGATTTGTGAAATTATTTCCACCTTGAGAAGAACTGAGAAGTCTAGGGCCATGAAGCTGGTCAGTGACAGAGATGGATCTAGAATACAGGTCTCTGGCAACCAGACCAAGTGTTCAGTTTACTGTGTTTCTCAGGGAGCCCATCTTCATCCAGGAAGGAGCCGTATCTTCAGGCAGTGAGTCATGATGCTCAGGCTGGGCCCCTCAATCTGTGGGGACAGGGTGACAGTTTTTCCTAGGACT
Organism: Piliocolobus tephrosceles; assembly: GCF_002776525.5. Taxonomy (NCBI): domain Eukaryota; kingdom Metazoa; phylum Chordata; class Mammalia; order Primates; family Cercopithecidae; genus Piliocolobus; species Piliocolobus tephrosceles. The sequence continues at coordinate 113,036,111 of NC_045446.1, forward strand.
ACTGCCCCAGCATGAGTCCTAGAGACAGGCTGAGGCGGCATGGGTTGGAGGCTCTGGTTCTGCTAATTTTCTCGCTGTGTGGTCCTGGGCAGGTTACTGACTCTCTCTGGGCCGCAGTGAGATTATAAAATGGAGAGTATACATTTCTGTTTCATCTTGTTAGACAAAATTAAGCGCATGTGTCTGAAGAGTTATGCTAATGCATTTATTTGTTTACAAAAGCAAAGACCTTTGTGCCCATCTCTGAGGCCTCAGAGTCTGCTTCTCTGGTTAGTGGAAGCTGGAACAGTGGTTTATTCCTTCTTTGGTTATTTATGAGATGTTGCTTTTCTGGTCTATTGATGGGTGCTGAAAAACTGCCTGTAAACCTAGTTTGTTTTTTTTTAAACCTTCCACAATAGTTATCTTAACCTAGTGTTTATAGTTTAAGGGCTGCTGTCATCTGTGTGTCCCTTCAGTGTTGGCCTGCTTAAGATTCTGACTCCAGGTGTCTTCTTTTACATATATATTTAAAAAGAGAGAGAGAGAGAGACAGGGTCTTGCTATGTTGCCCAGGCTGGTATCAAACTGCTGGACTCCAGCAATCCTCCTGCCTTGGCCTCCCAAAGTGCTGGGCTTCCGGGTGTGATCCACAGAGCCTGGCCCCAGGTTTCTTCTTATTTCTCTTCCTTTTCCTCCTTTTACCCTTTCTCTCTCTCTCTCACCCTCCCCTTTCTACCTTTTTTTTTTTTTTGAGGCAGTCTTGCTTTGTTGCCCAGGCTGAAGTGCAGTGGCCCAATCTCGGCTCACTGCAACCTTCGCCTCCTGGGTTCAAGCAATTCTCGTGTGTGTGCCACCATGCCCAGCTAATTTTTGTATTTTTGGTAGAGATGGGGTTTCGCCGTGTTGGCCAGGCTGGTCTCATACTCTTGGTCTCAAGTGATCCGCCCGCCTTGGCCTCTCAAGTGCTGGGATTACAGGCATCAACCACCATGCCCAGCCTCCCCTTTCTACTTCTAAATCCATATACTGTCCTTGGGCGATTTCATCCATTCCCCTGGCTTTTATTATTCCTGTCTGAGACTTCGTATTTTTCCTGAGCCTTAGGCTCATACCTCCAACTGACTGATGGGCATTTCTACTGGGATGTTCTTCAAAACTCAGCTTGTCTTTTTGTAATTGAATTCATTGTTTTTCCCTTCAAACCAGTTCCCTCCATTCTATTACTTACATTGGGGCTTGGTGCTTTTTGTTTTCACAAGGCTTCTCTCCCTCCAAAGCAAATGTTCCTCAAGCCTGCCTTCTCAGCTCCATCACCATAGCCAGCTCTCACGTGTATTACACAAGCATCCTGACTCCATCACAGCCTCTCTCCTGTGCTTCTTCACTATGCAGCCAGAAGGGTCTTCATAACCTCACTTCTGTTCCCCTCCTGCTTCATCCACCTGCTGCTCCTGTGTGCTCTGCCTCCAGCCAGTCTGACCTTTTAGTTCCTTGAATGGAGTGCTCTCTTCTTTTCAGGTTTCATCTATGTTGTTCCATCAGACAGAATTCCTTTCTTATGACACTGACCTACTTTGCCACCAGAAGACCTTTTCCTTTGTTTAGTTAGCCTTTCTTCTAGGGAATGTGGCCTTCTTCATCACGTCTGCGTTTCTGAAGCATCGTGCACTGGAGTGTGATTACATGCTCACAGTGTATCCTTTATTACAGCCTACACAGTGAAGGCAGAGTTTATTTTATTCAGTGTTTATTTTATTCCGTGCCTGCTAAGCTCTTTGCATGGAACATAGTAGGAGCTCAGTAAACATGTGTTTGGGGAATGAATGAATAATCAAATGATGAAAGCCTCTAAGGAAATTCGATTTTCATGGAATTCTACAATAAATCATTTTGCAAAACAAGAAGTCCTCTTGAAGCTGAATAATTACCCCTTCATATGCCGTTTATGTAAATCTGTACTATTAGGTATTGGCTTGTCTATCTTAAACTTGTCTATCTTAAACAGTTGGTTTCTGTTCTGGTTTTAACTGTGTTCTGTGTCTTTAGTAAGTGCCCAGAGAGTAGACACTGCTTTTTTTTTTGAGATGGGGTCTCACTCTATCACCCAGGCTAGAGATTGCTGGTGAGATCTTGACTCACTGCAGCCTTGACATCCTGATCTCCTGAAAAGCTGGGTCTACAAATGCATGCCACCATGCCTGGCTTTGTGTGTGTGTGTGTGTGTGTGTGTGTGTGTGTGTGTGTGTTTTGAGACAGGGTCTAACTCTGTCACCCAGGTTGGAACACAGTGGTACAATCATGGCTCACTGAAGCCTCAACTTCCCCAGCTCAAGTGATCCTCCTGCCTCAGCCTCCTGAGTAGCTGGAGTTTACAGGCATGTGCCACTATGCTCGGCTAATTTTTTTCTACTTTTTGTAGAGACAGGATCCTGTTATGTTGCCCAGGCTGGTCTCGAACTCCTAGACTCAAGGGATCCTCCTGCCTCAGCCTCCCAATGCGTTGGGATTATAGGCGTGAGCCACCACTCCTGACCCAGAGACTGCTGTTCTGAAGGTAGTCTCTATTCAGGGGAGCCAAACTTGGCAGAGGAGAGTGATCAGTCTTTCCCAAAATGAGGCTCCAGAGAGCACGAGCATGTTGGGAACAGTATTTTGTCTGATGGTGGACCCAGGGCCCTGGTATAGTCTGCAAACAGCAGTTAGGTTTTTTCCCCCACCAAAGACCCATAACAGTTTTGAAGAGCATTTATTTTTGGAGCTGTGGTTGCCATGGTAACGCAATACTTTTTCTCATCTTCTGATTCCAGGTCAGGGCAACAGTTGTTCCTCCTGCAAGGGAAGAGGATTTTGGAATATATGCATCCTTCCACCTTTTTTCCCCAACTGACTAATCCAACAAACATTTATTGAACATGTACTACATGCCAGCTTCTGTTCCTAACACCAGAAACAATAGTAAACAAAATAGTGTCTGCCCTACAGGGGCTTATCTAGTGGGGTCGAGAGACTGTCAGCAAATTATCAGTGCAATATGGGTCCCTATTTGCTTAAAAGCAAATTGTTTGGCCACGTCACTGAAAGGGAATTAGTTTGTTTTCTAAAATTTGGAAATCAAGAGTTGTAAAAGAAGTGTCTTCCATACTGCTTTGAAGAGCGATATGGGAGAGGGGAGGAGCTGATGGCTGAATGTGGGAAGCTGACTCTCTTCCCATTGATAGTGGGACTTCATTGGATTTGGTGTGGGCACTTTGGAATGCAGATGCATTTGTTGCTCTGACATCATCTCAGACCTTGGGAGATGACAGGATTAAGTTGGGTCTCTCTGCAGCTGTCAGATGTCAAAGCTGTTGCTCTCCTGGTGTTTGTGGGAGTCTCTTGGCAGTAACAGAAGCCAAGAGCCAAAGAGCTGCCAGAAATGGCCCTTTATTATCCAGTGTAATGACAGCCTGGAAAACAGTCAGAGAATGCCATTTATTAAGCTACCATAGAGTGCGGAACCTTGAACTGGGCTCCAAGAAGCAAAGTAGAGAGGAAAGAGGGGATACTGATACCTGCTGTTGGGAGCCTCCCATCAGGGTGGCAGAGAATGGCACTCACAAGGACACAAGTGAAAATGATGCAGACAATAGCAGTTCATCACAATCGCTTAATTTGAGTAGCACTTTACCTTTTCAAAGCAATTTACCAGGCCATAGGCTCTCCCACGGAAGGGACAGGGTATAATTATTCTTTGTGATTGCTTAGCACTTACCACAGTGCCTGGCACACACCAGGATGTCCAGTGAGAAGCTTATGGCATGACAATCTATTACCTCATTTGTTGCCACATCCTATGGGGCAGATATAATGAGTATATCCACCTGGCATTTAAGGAAATGGGGACTCTGAAATATGCCCACATCCATACAGCTAAGTGGTGCTAGAAACCAGACTCAAAAAGAGGTTGTGTCATGTCACTTTTAGTTTAGGCTCCTTTCTTTGTTGTACCATACGTGTGTGTATCTGACATTATACTGAGGATTATGGATACATGCTGACAGTGTGGGTAATTAAAACCCGCGGGAAATAAAACATAAAGACCAAACATTTTAGCTAGCAGTTTCGGCATGCCTCCACTGTTTGAAAGCAGCAGCTTCTGTGAAAAGCTTTGACTGAATTTTACCTCCCCTGCTCCCCTTCCCATTTGGAGGAACACATTACACAGTCAGGCTGCCAGAGAAAGGAGAGTCCAAATCCCGCCAGCCAGCACTTGTTGCTTGGCTGCTATGTGCTGGCCACTGAGGTGTGGCTGGCTTCTTCTCTTGAAGGATTTAGTCTAGTTTATTTATTGTTCATTCATTTGTTTGACAGCAGATTATATATATATATAGGGTGTTGTTCTCTCGCCCAGGCTGGAGTGCAGTGGCATGATCATAGCTCACTGCAGCCTCTAACTCCTGGGCTCAAGTGATCCTGCGGCCACAACCTCCTGAGTAGCTGGGAACACAGGCATGTGCCACTATGCCCAGTTAATTTTTTAGATTTTTATAGAGACAGGGTCTCACTGTGTTTTCCAGGCTAGTCTTGAACTCCCAGTCTCAAGCAATTCTCTTTCTTTGGCCTCCTAAAATGTTGGGATTACAAGTGGGAGCCACTGCACCCAGTCCGACAGCAGATTTTTTTGACCAGCCATTAGACAGTCAGTGCAAATAATTGTGAACAAATGTAAAATTTTTAAATATGACAGTCAAGTCCAACAGAGCTTAAAGGAAAAACATGTAATAAAAATGTGACAAGTGCATCAAAGGAGAAGACAGCAGTAACTGTTACATTTGGTAATCCTGGCAATTAGCCAGATCTTGTGAAGGACTTTTTTTTTCTGGTAGAAGACCTTCTTTAGCCGGGCACGGTGGCTCACGCCTGTAATCCCAGCACTTTGGGAGGCTGAGGCAGGAGACCAGCCTGGCCAACATGGTGAAACCCTGTCTCTACTAAAAATACAAAAATAAGCCAGGCGTGGTGATGGGCGCCTGTAATTTCAGCTACTTGGGAGGCTGAGGCAGCACAATTGCTTGAACCTGGGAGGTGGAGGTTGCAGTGAGCCGAGATGGTACCATTGCACTCCTAACTGGGTGACAGAGTGAGACTCTGTCTCAAAAAAAAAGAAGACCTTCCTTAATGAGTGGAGTTGGATAGACATTTTGCTTTGGAAAACAGAAGCAATTTACTCTCAGTATGGGGTCTACTTCATTCATTCCACAGAATAGGCAAAGATGCCCGGGGCTTTTGCTGACCAGGGAATTCTGGCCATGGCCTTTTGCTTCTCTTCTAACCAGACCTTTTGCTTCTCTTCTCCCTTTTTGCCAGATGTAGAACCACCAGACTTCCCTTTCATTTCTCCAGGAAAGAATGGGTAGGGAAGTGAAAGTTCGGTCTTGTGTTTCACAGGCACCATTGAAGTTAAGAATTCAATATTTAGATATTTTTGAGTTACTATCAGTGCATTTTTCTGAACCTGTTCCTCATAGCCATGGAGAATCTAGAGTTCTAGAGCATTTTACCTTAATTGATGACTAGTTTAAGGCCTTTTTGCATGGCTAGTTTGGAAATGACTCATATTCATTTGAGCAGTATCCTTAGAACGTTAGGAAGAAACAATTGGCAGTATGCCAATAACTCCAAACCTCTAATCCAGCTTAAACGGACAAATACAGGAGAATATAGACATGCAGAAACATAAATGTTTTCTAATAAATACATGTATATATCTAATACACATAAATATATATTAAATATAAGTATATATGTATATACAAGTATATATTTCTGTTTATTTTAAGATAGTCTCACTCTGTCATCCAGGCTGGAGTGCAGTGGGGCAATCCTGGCTCACTGCAACCTCTGCCTCCCGAGTTCAAGCAATTCTCATGCCTCAGCCTCCCAAGTAGCAGAAATACAGGCGTGCGCCACCACACCCAGCTAATTTTTGTATTTTTAGTGAAGACGGGGTTTCGCCATGTTGGGCAGGCTGGTGTTAAACTCCTACCTCAAGTAATCCTCCTGCCTCAGCCTCCCAAAGTGCTGGGATTACAAACATGAGCCACCATGCCCGGCAATATATAGGTATATATACATATATATATATATATATATTTTGTTTTGTTTTGTTTTGTTTTGAGATGGAGTCTTGCTGTGTCACCCAGGCTGGAGTGCAGTGGCTGGATCTCAGCTCACTGCAAGCTCCTCCTCTCGGGTTCATGCCATTCTCCTGCCTCAGCCTCCTGAGTGGCTGGGACTACAGGCGCCCGCCACCTCGCCCGGCTAGTTTTTTGTATTTTTTTAGTAGAGACGGGGTTTCACCGTGTTAGCCAAGATGGTCTCGATCTCCTGACCTCGTGATCCGCCCGTCTCGGCCTCCCAAAGTGCTGGGATTACAGGCTTGAGCCACCGCGCCCGGCCCTTAGGTATATATTTTTTAAACCTAGATATTCCCTAGGGCAGGCTAAGTACTTTTTGGTCCTGGAATACTGACTCAAATTTCAGAAATAAATTTTAATTTGCCTGTTGCATATGATACTTGTTTTAATATCAGCAATTGGGCTCAAACCTATCCACCTCAGGGATATTTCTGGATCTTGCCTGTTTTATCATAGGGGAAGACAAAGTAAACCCAAAGGGGGCTGAGCAATGGAGCATCTGAAGTCCCAGGTCGCTACTGATCGTGAATTCGAGGGTGATCAAGGACAGCTAAGAAACAGAAACGTGTTTCTAGTTCTTCCAAGGCTCTGTATCTTTGTAAAATCCCATTGATAATGGCCCATGCCAACACTGTTCCTCACCTATCCCCACCTCTAGCAAGGCCAGGGTAGATACTTTCCCAGCAGCTGAGTGCAACTCTTATCCCGGTAATAATTTCAATCCTGCTTCCATGGAGTAAAATTCCAGCCTGGGACAAGCGTTCTTTCCGCAGGCAGGCAGCTTTGCATCATCAGCTTCCTCTTACATACATTGGTGACCATGATAATACCTACCTTGAAGACTGGTTTGCAGATGAAATGCGATAAGGCACCTCTCCAATTTCCTGACATCCTGTAGGTACTCACTTCCTGGTTATTTCCTTTGTCCCTCTCCCCTTTAAATTTAAGAGAAGGAGATGTTTTCATATGGGTGTCATTTGAGGCCAAGCGTATCTGATCTGAAGGATGGGCCCCGGGCTCGCGGTTGTTTTTTCCTCATTGCCAGGCACCTTTGCTGAGTCATTTGGGGTCGGCAGACCTGGAAAAGACAGCGGTGTAGAGAGTGGTTAGTGCCATGTGTGGTCGGCCAACGCAGGCTCTATCGTCTGTTAGTATTTCCTGGTGCACTTTTGGAACCTGATCTGCCCTTCTCATGGTTAAGGGCGGGGGGTGAGCACCTAGCCATGGGGATGTTCTGCATATCTTGCCTCGTGCTGAATTTCCTGTAAAATGGCTTCATGAAGCTTTGATGTCAGCTTAAGCAGTACTGCCACCAGGCTCTGCGGAGGGCCCTAAGTGAATAGAGGGCAGCAGTACCTTCCAAATTTGAAATGAGTGACATTGAGTTATAATTAGGGGAGAATATGCTCTTCGTGCTACTGAGAAGATACAGAGTGAGAACTTTTCTTAGAAAAGTGTGAGGTCGTAAAGAAGAACCAAGATAAGATTTAAAGATTGCCTCTGAGTGATAAGAGACATATGTGGAAATAGGACTGGTTTTATGTGTCCCCTGAAATGCTTATTCCATCTTTAGTGATGCTGTATTTGTGGGACTAGGTACATGTAATTTGTATGTTTAAAGAAATGCTTTAACTTGTTATATCTGAAGGATGTTTTATGAGCACTTAGTCTTTTATTAGTTTTGTGATGTTTTATCCCATCAACATCAACGACAAGTATTGTTTGAGTATGTACTTCATGTAAGATGTCTATGAGCCCTATTTAATATTTAGGAAAGTAGGAAATTAAACATTTAAGTCTATTTTTTGCCCAACATACAGAGATGAGAGGGAAAAATATTTGATTAAACTATAATCTTTGTTTCTATTATGACTAGGTAGAGATTCCTTAGGATGAACTAAAACAAAACAGATTTCACTAGAATGTTATTTTTATTTTTCATTTTATAGAGATAGGGGTCTTACTATGTTGCCGTAGCTGGTCTCAAACTCCTGGGCTCAAGCGATCTGCCCTCCTTGGCCTCCCAAAGTGCTAGGATTACAGGCATGAGCCACCGTGCCTGACCAGATTTTACTAGAATCTGCTTGTGAATTCCCTTCAAAATTAAAATTACAATGGACCCCCTTCTGATGATATGCATTCCACTCAACTGATCATTCATCCTCTATTTGCTATGCAAACTGCTGTGCTCACCACGCAATACGAGGTAGTTTGCAAAGTCAGGGACTCTGGAGTGATCTGCATGGATTCTATCTAGGCTCTGCCACTTACTCTCTGCCCTTAACATATTTTTTAGCTTTTTTGAGGCTACATTCTTCAGCTTCATTGTCTTAATAGCACTTTGTACTTCTGAAATAATCATCTTCTTTTATTTTTCTCTGTTGATGATCTGTCTCTAATTTTTGCATCCCTTCTGCTAAACCACAAGAATTTGAGGTCCTTGAGAGCAGGGACCTTGCCCAATCCGATTATTACTGTGTTCCCGGTGGTTAGAAAACAGCCTGGTATGTAGAAAACACTCAATCAGGCCGGGTGGGGTGGCTCGCTCCTGTAATCCCAGCACTTTGGGTGGCCAAGGTTGGTGGATCATTTGAGGTCAGGAGTTCGAGACCAGCCTGACCAACATGGTGAAATCCTGTCTCTACTAAAAATACAAAAAATTAGCCGGATATGGTGGCACACACCTGTAATCCAAGCTACTTGGAAGGCTGAGGCATGAGAATCGCTTCAACCTGGGAGGTGGAGGGAGGTTGCAGTGAGCCAAGATTGCGCTACTGCACTGCAGCCTGGGCAACAGAGAGAGACTGTCTCAAAATCAAAACAAAACAAAAAAGATCAACATACTCAACAATGGCACATCCATTTTATAGAATGAGCAACTGTTAACAGTTATCCTTCTTGTGAGCAGTAGCACCAGAGGATTAAAAAAAAAGTTTCTTTACCCATCAGGAGTTTGACCTGCTTGTTCTCTAAGGGCAGCATTGGTGTTGTGGAAAGAGCCCCGAGAGAGTCAGCAAACTCGAGTTTTATTCTTTGCAGTGCTACTAAATACCTCTGTGACTTTACACTTGTCATTTACCTTCTTTGGGCTGTTGGTTTCCTGTTTGAAAAAGAAAAAATTAGGGCCAAGTGTGGTGGCTCATGCCTGTAATCCCAGCACTTTGGGAGGCTGAGGCAGGCAGATCACTTGAGCCCATGAATTTGGGACCAGCCTGCGCAATGTAGTGAGACCTCGTCTCTACAAAAAATACAGAAAATAACCAGATGTGGCCGGGCGCAATGGCTTGCGCTTATAATCCCAGCACTTTGGGAGGCTGAGTCAGGCAGATCACTTGAGGTCAGGAATTTGAGACCAGACTGGTCAAAATGATGACACATGGTCTCTACTAAATACATAAAAATTAGCCAGGTGTGGTGGCACGCGCCTGTAGTCCCAGCTACTGGGGAGGCTGAGGCAGGAGAATCACTTGAACCTGGGAGGCGGAGGTTGCTGTGAGCTGAGATGGCGCCACTGTACTCCAGCCTGGGCGACAGAGGGAGACTCTGTCTCCAAAAATAAAGATAAAAAGGGCCGGGCGCGGTGACTCACAACTGTAATCCCAGCACTTTGGGAGGTGGGCGGATCATGAGGTCAGGAGATCGAGACCATCCCGCCCCTGTCTCTACTAAAAAAAAAGTACAGAAAATTAGCCGGGTGTGGTGGCGGGCGCCTATAGTCCCAGCTACTCAGGAGGCTGAGGCAGGAGAATGGTGTGAACCAGGAGGTGGAGTTCACAGTGAGTGGAGGTCGCGCCACTGCACTCCAGCCTAGGTGACAGAGCGAGACTCTATCTCCAAAAAAAATAAAAAATAAAAAATAAAAAAATTAAGAAAAGAACTAGGTGTGGTGGCACATGCCTGTGGTCCCAGGTACTTGGGAGGCTGAGATGGGAGGATTGCTTAAGCCCAGGAGGTCAAGGCTGCAGTGAGCTGTGATGGTACCACTGCACTCCAACCTGGGCAACAGAGAGAGACCCTGTCTCAAAAAAAAAAAAAAAGAAAAAGAAAAAGAAAAGAAAAAGAATTAGAATAGTTTATCCCTTGAATCCCTTCCTGCTGTGAAGTATCAGCTCGTGATTTTATTAATAAAATTAGAGACTTATAAAATGATAACCTGGAAAGACAGTAACAGTTAAAGGAAGTACTATCAAATGAGTATACAGGAAGTGAACCAGGAAGCCACATTTCTGTGTCTCTGTTAGCTGCCTCTAAACCAGTTTGTTCTTAGACTGCTATTCTCCTTTCCCCACTGTCCAGCCAACTCAGCCAACCCTCGTGGTTTAGTTCACATGTTTTAGGATAGCCAGCAACTCCCTTCTTTCTCAATCTGTGTGTCTTCCACTTAGTCTTCAAACAGGCTTAATGGAAGATTTCTTAGCTTAGCGTCACGGCACTTTTAAGGCTAGACACGGCCTATGTGATTGTCTACCACACTGTGTTCATTTTACAGATAAGCAAACTGAGGTTCAGAACGGTGGGGCAACTTGCTCTGTGTTCTATGGAGTCCATGACAGAGTCAGTGCTGGATCCAGACTTATGAGCCTGGCCCTGGTGCTATTGCTCCACTGTACTCTGTGCTCTATTTTCCACATATTTTATTTTATGTATTTGTTTTTTGAGATGGGGTCTCACTCTATCGCCCGGGCTGGAGTGTAGTGGCATGATCACGCTTACTGCAGCCACACCTGCTGGGCTCAAGTGATCTTCCTATCTCAGCTTCTGAATAACTGGGACTGCAGGCATGCACCACCACACCTGGCTAATTTCCCTACTTTTTTTGTAGAGACAGGGTCTTGCTTTGTTATCCAAGGTGGTCTTGAACTCCTGGGCTCAAGGGATCCTCCTGCCTCGGCCTCCCAAAATGTTGGGATTACAGGTGTGAGCCACTGTGTGTGGCTGCCACATATTTTAAATATCTAGATGAGTACCACTTTATGCGGGACTCCATGAGAAGTGCATATGTATGCTGCACAGAATCTAGTTGGAGTTCCGAGAGAGAGAGGAGAGGGGAGGGGAGGGGATTAGGGGAATTGGCTTACATGATTACAGAGGCTGAGAAGTCCCACAACATGCCGGAGACCCTGGGATGCTGGTAGCATGGCTCAGTCCAAGTCTGCAGGCCTCAGAACCAGAGAAGCTGATGTTGTAACTCTCAGTTTGAGGCCAAAGGCCTAGAACTCAGAGAGCCACTGAGCGACAGAGAGAGGAAGAATATAATCCAACTCTGGCAGTTCCATTCACATACTCACCTTTTCTCAGTTTTTGTTTTCCTGGCCCCCAGCAGAATGGACGGTGCCCACTCACAATGAGGGCGGATCTTCCCCACCCAGTCCACTCAGACTCACATGCTGATCTCTTCTGGCAACACCTTCACAGATATACCTAAAAATAATGCTTTACCGGGTTCCTAGGTATTCGTTAATCCAGTCAAACTGACACCTAAAATTAACCATCACAATTACCTTCTCACTAAAATCAGTCTGAGAAGAAAATGGACATAAAGAATTTGAAGCAAATTCCTTTTTGGATTTATAGGATGAACAGTATCCTAGATAAGGAAACAGTGAAAGGTTGTTTTTTTTTTTTTTTTCCTGCTCTTTGTACTCCCCAATGTGAGTAATGAGCAAAAAAATCCAGGAGAATGGGAGCATGTTGAGTGATAAGAACAAGTATTTCTCAACATGTAGAGTGTGCATACAGGTGGGTTATTTTCAAATTTCAAGTCTGCAGATGGGTAGTTCCAGGTATAGCTTGGTGATTGAAGTGGAGGTTCTTCTGGGGGCTAGTCCTTTGTGCTCCTGTAATTTCCCCCCAACTTGGAGTCTGATCTCCTCAGTGAGCACAATCACTTTAATGCAATCACTTTAATGCTTAATGCACACCATAATGCACAGCAGAGTTAACAGAGTCTTCAGACCATCACAGATGCAATGGCCTTCCTGGCTATGAGTTTGGAAAAGCATTTCTAGGAGCTCGTTGTGGGAGAGGCTATGTGGATGACAGAGAACATGCACTGCCTTGTAGATGGGTTAAGATTATGGTGACCAGCCCTTGGAGTTAGGGCAGATTGGGGTATTTGATTACAAAAAAAATGAGACAGTTCTATTTTTTTTTTTTTTTTAATTTGCTGATCATGGGAAAATCTTCATGAACACTTGTATTCTTTTTTTTCTTTCTTTCTTTTTTTTTTTTTTTGAGATGGAGTTTTGCTTTTGTCACCCAGGCTGGAGTGCAGTGCCATGATCTCGGCTCACTGCAACCTCCATCTCCTGGGTTCAAGCAGTTCTCCTGCCTCAGGCTCCAGAGTAGCTGGGATTACAGGCGTGAGCCCCCACACCTGGCTAATTTTGTATTTTCAGTAGAGGTGGGGTTTCGCCATGTTGGCCAGGCAGGTCTCCAACTCCTGACTTCAGATGATCCACCCACCTCGGCCTCCCAAATTGTTGAGATTACAGGCATGCACCACTACAGTCGGCCATGTTCGTGATTTAAAGGAATTGAAGACAGAAGAATTGAGTGTGAGAAAAAAGAGAGAGAGAGAAGAATATTATCTTCTTCAAATACTGACTTTTAAGTGAGATAGTGTGCAAAAAATCCATAGAGTAGGTACTCAATACCTGTTAGTTGACCCTTCCCCTATGATGTGAACTGGTTATTCACAACTATCTTTACACTTTAAGTCCTATTCCTAAAGCCACACTGAGGTTCTGGAGGGCAGGGCAGGGTCTTAGGCAAATTTGTTCTGCTACCTTCTCACTGAACACGTGGCCCACCCAAAGCTTGCCTGTCATCTGTTTTCTGTGTACAGATTGCCATTCAAAAAGTGTTTTCTGAATGAATGAATTATTTACTTTATGGACCAGCAAAATCCTTTTTAGGTTCTTGTGCATTTTTATGCCCTTGTCCTCACCCTTGTCCCTTCAAGTTCAGTGAGTCTCAGAACTGAACTTGAAGAGAGTTAATTAGATATAGGCCAGGAGTGTGATTGGTCGTGTGTGTGTGTGTGTGTGTGTGTTTCATTACAATTCTCACACTAAAAATAAATGATTTGTGGATTAGTCAACTTCTGTTTTCTTTTGCTCCATATCCTGAATTATCCAGTACCTGTTGCCTCCACGCTAATGAAAAGTGACCATGTGTGGTATGACAAGCTTATCAGAAGGTTGTCAAAGTGCTTGGCAGAGAAGACATGGAGTTTAATCCTGAATAGAAAATGGCACTGTGGAAACAGATGAATTATAGTAGATGAATATAGTGGAAAATATAGTAGATGAATTAAAGTACATGGATTATCTTCTTTGTGGACCATCAAAATCCTTTTTATGTTCTTGTCCAAGTTCAGTGGGTCCTGGGACTGAATTTGAAGAGAGTTAATTGGATATAGACCAGGAGCGTGATTGGGCAGATTTGTGGCAATTACACCTAGACGCTGTGACTCCAGCCCCAGTCAATGCGGGGATTTCTCTCCAGGCCCCCCAGGGCACTCTGTGAGTGTTAATGACCAGAGTTCTTGGTTAGGACTGTTTTTATGGCTTCCAATTGGAAAAAACAAGATAATAGTTTTACCATAAGCCAGTTTTTCCCGGGGCTAAGGGCAAATGAAGTTGGATGGCGGTTGGGTGGTGGGGAGTTGGGGGGCGGACAGGAGTGGGGCAGGGAAGGGGAGGCAGGAAGCTGAAAGGATTCTTTCTAGAAAACAGCACAGCTTGCAGGCTGCTTGTCCTTGAGCTCACGGTCACTGCAGCAGTTGGTCTGTGATAGGGTTTCTGCGTGAATCCCCTGCCCCCACGTTTCCTTTGTCCCTTTAGGACCCAAGAATCCGTCTGCCTTCCCAGGTACATCAGCTTCTCCTTTCCTTGGGTGCCTCTTTCCTGGGCCCTCCAGGAAGAACACAAGGCTCTCCGTGTCTTTCCCACCTTGTGACCTTTCGGAATTCACATACTTTTGGCTTTTTAAGAGGTTTGGCTTGTGTTAACTAGACGGAAACAGGTGGTAGCAAAATTAATAGCCAGTTGGGAAGCCATAGTCATGGAAAAAATCTTAAAAACATATTGAGTCTTAATTGAGTTTGGTCTTCAATCAGATGTGAATGGACCAGTGCTCCTGTTGCCTGGGCTGCTTCTAAAATGTTCTTGTCAGAGTTCAGTTGTTGTTTCTGGGGAATCAGCTGCCCTGACTGACTCCAGGCTGGCTCCTAAATCAAGCTATGTTGACTTCAGCTGCAGAACAGCCAAGCTGGCACTGCTACCAGGACTGTTTCCTAAGAGTCCCCCAGGGCACCAGCATTTCTGTCTGCAGCTGGCCCAGCCCTTGTGATTCCTGTCTTTGTGCCCGAAAAAGGTGGTGCTGGCCTCTCTGGTTCCCAAAGACTCCCCCTTGGGCTGCAGGCCAAACCGTCACTGGCCTACTAGAAGTCTCTCCAGCCCTGGCTCTAGCTCTGGGAAGTCCTGGCCTGTCCCTTGGCATGGCACACTGCACTGTCTTTCTTGGGTTGCCTATGGTTTTTTCCCCAGCTGGTTGTTGAGACAGCTCTACCTTTTTTTTTTTTTTTGAGACAGAGTTCTGCTCTTGTTGCCTAGGCTGGAGTGCAATGGCGCGATCTGTGCTCACTGCAACCTCTGCCTTCTGGGTTCAAGTGATTCTTCTGCCTTAGCCTCCCTAGTAGTTGGGATTACAGGTGCCCACCACCACACTCAGCTAATTTTTGTAGTTTTAGTAGAGATGGGGGTTTCACCATGTTGGCCAGACTGGTCTCGAACTCCTGACCTCATGTGATCCACCCGCCTCAGCCTCCCGAAGTGCTGGGATCACAGGCGTGAGCCACTGCACCCAGCCAAGATAGCTCTACTTTCAAGTGCAGGCTGTTTTTTTTTTTTTTTTTTTTTTTTTTCTGGTATGGTCATTTGTTTATTTCTATGGTTTCACCTGTGGCTTTGTGACCTCAGTGGCAGGTGCCATCCCCTGGCAAACTGCCTCAAACTGGTCAGAGCAGATTCTCATTGCTTCTTGTTTCAAGGTTTTCACTTGCCTTGGACTTCCCAGATGTTCTTGCTCAACCTGCAGAGCAGAGAGGGCTGATACTTGCGGCAGAGTGAACATTCAAGCTCAGTGCAGCCCCCGAGTCCCAGCCCAAGTTCAGAGTCCCTTCGGTCTCATCAGTGAGGTTATTCCTGCCACCCACCCCTTCTGCAAGTGAATGCTACCCTCCAGCACCAGAGTGTGCTCAAGGTGAAAGAAAGAATTCAGGGATAAAAAAACTTAGATTGAAATCCCTGTTTCTTAGCTTACCAGCACAGTTTGCTCATAGACAGACCATGCATCCCTGTGAAGTCTTATTTTCTTCATCTTTATTATTTACATTTATTTATTTAGTTAGTTTAAGATGGAGTCTCACTTTGTCACCCAGGCTCGAGTGCAATGGCACAATCGTGGCTCACCGCAACCTCTGCCTCCTAGGTTCAAATGATTCTCATGCCTCAGCCTCCCGAGTAGCTGGAACTACAGGTGTGGACCACCACCATGCCTGGCTAATTTTCTGTATTATCAGCAGAGTCGGGCTTTCACCATGTTGGCCAGGCTGGTCTCCAGCTCCTGGCCTCAAGTGATCCACCCACCTCGGTTTCCCAAATTGCTGGGATTACAGGCATGAGCCACCGTGCCCAGCCTATTCATCTTTAAAATGAGGATCAGAGTGTATACATTTTTATCTACCTGATGAGGGTGAAAAGTTGGAAGCATATACATGGGAGTACTTTGTAGATGGGGAAGAAGAGTTTAATGGGAAGGTTTATTCCTAGTATTAAATACAACATATTAGTATGCAGTATCTTGAATGAATTGAAAAAAGCAGCCAGAGTTTGCACTAAAGGAGGTGTTCTCTGAGGTAGCCAACAGGTTCTCTCCACCGCATGGGCAGAGCTACCAGTCTCACTGGTAATAACTGTGCCAACTTGGATGTGTCATTAGCCCTATGGCTCAAAGGAGACAGAGCTCTGGGTCAGCAGGGAAAAAAGTCAATGAGCTAATCTTTGAATGTCCCAAAGGGAAGGGACAGGCCTCTGTGTGATACAGCGCCCAATAGGCCAGGGTGGAAGATACAGATCATGTAGAAGGGCAATGAAGAGAAGGCGGGGAGCACAACATGCACGAAGTTGCAGGAATGAATGGGCCTGGGAGATCTGGGGAGCCTGAGCCCCACCAAGGAAAACAGCATAAAGGCCTCAGGAAGAGCTTTCTGCTGGGGAAGTCAGTTTCACGTAGTAAGGCCTTGTGTGGCAGGCAGAAAACTCTGGACTGTATTCTATGACATTGTAGGAAGATTTCAAGGGACTTCAACTTGGGAAGAGACTTGACTAGAGCCATTTTAGAAGAAAACTGGGCTGGGCACAGTGGCCCATGCCTGTAATCCCAGCACTTTGGGAGATCGAGGCAGGAGGGTCTCTTGAGCCGAGGAGCTCAAGACCAGCCTGGGCAACATAGGGAGATCCCATTTCTACAAAAAAAAAAAAAAAAAAAAAAAAAAAGTAACTGGGTGTAGTGGTGCAAACCTGTGGTCCCAGCTACTCGGCAGGCTGGGGTGGAAGGATTGCTTGAGCCTGTTGAAGACTGCAGTGAGCCATGTTCATGCCACTGCACCCCAGCCTGGAAGATAGAGCTAGCAAGACTTGGCCTCCAAAATAGTAATAATAATAATAATAATGTTAACATCTAGGCACATTAGTGTGCGGTGGCCAGCTGGCATCCACTTGTAAACGCCGATTGTGCATATCATTTCCCAATGCCAATTTCACTGATAGCAGAAATCAATCATGGTGGGAGTATACGTGGCAGAAATTGGCAAATAATATAAATCAGCCCTCCAATCTAGTTGTTAAACATTTATCAGCACAGATAAAGGACCGTTTCAGTAGAGTGGGACATCAGTAGTTTTCAAACCTGAGATGCCTGTTAAAACTCCTTCAGGTTCCAACCCAGGCTCGCTGAATCAGAATCCAGGATCAATGAGGGAATGGGAACTTTTTTCTTTTTTTAAAAAGTTTCCAGGTGATTCTTATGCAGCCAGGGTGGTACTGATATTTGGACTAGAGCAAGGACAATAGAAATAGAGAGGACAGGATAGATAGAAAAGAGGTTTCAAAGGTCGGAACCAATATAACTCAGTGATAGATTGAAGGTAGGGAGTAGAGGAGAGAGAACTGCTGGAACTATTTCTGTGTTTCCTTGTTTGTGCAACTAAGTGGAGGGATGGTGATGCAGGTGACTGAGCTAAGGAAGGCAGATGGGAGTTGTTGGGGAGAAGTGAAGGTGTGGGGGGGGGCGAAGGGGTAGTTTTGGACAGGCTGTGGGATGAGCTTAGGGAGGTAGGGTTTTGGTGACGTCCTGTAAACAGCTAGATATGGGGGACTGGAGCTTGGTGGAACAGTCGGAGGTTTAGATACAGGTTTGGGAGTGAACATGTGGCTTTTTGTTGGAGCCATGATATGGATGAGATTGCTGGAGGAGAGTATGTCATGTGAGAAGAGAAAGAGACCCTGGACAGGACTCTAGGGGCAACTTTTCAGAGGTTGGTAGGGGAAGAGAAGTCAAGTAGAGATCAAGCAAAGAGCGATATGTATGTTGAAAGCCCAAGTGGATGACTCCTCGGAGGGAGGAGTTCCTTTAGGTGTTTTCACATTTCCAGAAGCCTAGTAGAACCACACGTACATTTTTCTGTAACAAGACAACCAAAAACATTCCTTTGTTTGGCTTGAATTCTGTCAATCCAGTGTGGTAAGACATGTCCTTGGAGGCTGACCTGAAGCTCTAAATGGTAGTTGCGTATCTTTCATTAGAAACACACTTGGGGCCTGGCGCAATGTCTCACTCCTATAATCCCAGCACTTTGGGAGGCAGAGGCAGGCAGATCACCTGAGGTCAGGAGTTCGAGACCAGCCTGAGCAACGTGGTGAAACCCCATCTCTACCAAAAAAAACACAAAATTAGCCGGGCCTGGTGGCACATACCTGTAATCCCAGCTACTCAGGAGGCTGAGGCAGGAGAATCACTGGAACCTGGGAAGTGGAGGTTGCAGTGAGCTGAGATCACACTGCTGTACCCCAGCCTGGGCAACAAGAGTGAAACTCCATCTCGAAAAAAAAAAAAAGAAACACACTTGGGAATATTGTTTGAGGGTTCTTGGTGGAGAGGAAGTTGGGACATTGTAGGGAACATAAGTGAAGTTCTTCTGTGTGTCCTGGCCTGACTCTGTGAGAGGAAATGGATGGAGAAGATACTCAAACTCTTCATTAAACTGGAGCAGTTTAGTTAAAGGGATCAAGATCATACTGATTGTTCAAAATAAAGATTTGGGCCGGGCGTGGTGGCTCACGCCTGTGATCCCAGCACCTTGTGGGGCGTACGCGGGTGGATCACTTGAGGTCAGGAGTTCAAGACCAGTCTGGCCAACATGGTGAAACCCCATCTCTACTAAAAATACAAAAATTAGCCAGGAGTGGTGGTGGACGCCTGTTATCTCACTCAGCTACTTGGGAGGCTGAGGCAGGAGAATCGCTTGAACCTGGGAGATGGAGGTTACAGTAAGCCAGGATTGTAGCACTATACTCCAGCCTGGGTGACAGAGTGAGACTCTGTGGAAACGAAAGGAGAGGGGAGGGGAGGGGAGGGGAGGAGAGGAGAGGAGAGGAGGAAAGAGAAAGAGAGAGAGAGAGAGAGAGAAAGAAAGAAAGATTGATTTGGGCATAAAATGGATTCTGGCTTGCCTTGGGCTTAAGAACTTTCTGCAGCTTTTCAGTACTGACTTCATTCTCCAACATGAATACTCCACATTGGGGAGCAAGAGATTTTTCCACAGGCAGGAAGGGGACCCTGGGAGTAGGGGTGGGAGAAAGTGAGGGGAGGGCACGTGTGTGGAGAGTGGAGGGAGGCTGGCCTTGAGACTCCACTGCCCAGGGTGTTGACCAGTTCTCACAAACTTCAAGTTCTGGCAAGCAACTTGGTTGACAACATTACCTTCTGAGTAAAGGTTTAGTAAGTGACCTGGTTAATTTGTATTTATTCTCTTAAGAGAGCTAAAGATTTCACTGTGAAGTTAAGTAGTGATTGAGGCCAAGGAAGCTAGTAGGATGTGGGAAACTAGAAAAAAGTGGTGTGCTCCTTTACCTAAGAGCAAGTGAAGAGAGTTGAAGCTGACACAGTTTCTCCTTGCCCCTTTTCTCAGAACCCATTTGAGGAATATAATGCGGTAAGTATAAGTATTTTAATTATGTGTGGTGATAGGTCTAGAATTTTATTGTAGGTGAGGGATCATTTACCCTTTGTGAAAAACATCTTAGAACAAGGTATTAGAAAGAATATTTATTTATTTTTCCTAGCCAGAGCTTGATGATCTGTATTCATGAGAGCTAAGGATTGGCATGAAAATTTAAAGCTTATAGATAGGCTGGGTGTGGTGGCTCTCGCCTGTAATCCCAGCACTTTGGGAGGCCGAGGTGGGAGGATTGCTTGCACCAAGAGTTGGGCAACATAGGGAGACCCTGTCTCAATTTTTAAAAAAATTAATACTCATAGATAATTCAGAAAGAAAGAAACAAACACGTTATAGCCTTGGTTTTCAACATCTTTTTTTTACTGACATTCACTGCTTATGCCTAAATGGAGAGCCATATTCTTTCCTGCCAGCCTTCTCATGGAGTGCTGTCAGCCTTGAGATACAGCTTCCTCATGTCGGATAACTGAGAGTTGGACCACAACTTTGACATGCGGGCAGGAAAGAGAAGTCCTGGCATTAGGAAGATCCTGGCGGGTTTTGTTACAGTGGGGAGGGTCCACATATGTCTAATTCAAGTCGGCATCTCCAGATGCCTGGAACCGATGCCTAAAACATAGTTGGTGGAAAGTTGGATGGATGAATGACATATCACGAGTGGTGGGCTCCCTGAGGTCACAGGCCATGCCTTGCACATCCAGCAAGGCCTAGCAGGGTCTGTTCCTCCCTCCCTCCCTTCTTTTTGACGGAGTCTCGCTCTGTGGCCAGGCTGGAGTGAAGTGGCGCTATCTGAGCTCACTGCAACCTCTGCCTTCCAGGTTCAGGGGATTCTCCTGCCTCAACCTCCCGAGTAGCTGGGATTACAGGCACGCACCACCACACTCAGCTAATTTTTGTATTTTTAGTAGAGACGGGGTTTCACCACATTGGCCAGGATGGTCTTAATCTCTTGACCTCGTGATCCACCTGCCTCGGCCTCCCAAAGTGCTGGGATTACAGGCGTGAGTCACTGTGCCCAGCCTCAGGGTACTTTCAGCATAGATGTTCAGAAAGTATTGATGCACAAGGAAGGAAACTGCAGTCTGTGCCGATTTGAGAGTACTCAGCAAGGTGTCTTTGTGGGCAGACCAGCGAGTACTCAGTGGAAGTGGAGACTTTTACAGATACATCAAGGGAGGATAGGGCTAGATATTTGCATATTCATCAGATATGTATGATGCACCTAATATGTGCTAGGCACTGTGGGTGGATAGAAATGACACAATGGGACCTTTGCTCTCAAATAATTTATAGTATGGTAGAAAGTTTAGGGGAATGAATCATTAATCACTGCATCCCCAGGAGTATGATAATTGTTATGATAAAGGATAGTGCAGGCCAGGTGCGGTAGCTCACGCCGGTAATCCCAGCACTTCAGGAGGCCGAGGCAGGTGGATTCCTTGAGTCCAGGAGTTCAAGACCAGCCTGGGCAAGATAGTAAGCCCTTGTCCTCATAAAAAATACAAAAATTAACCCGGTGTGACGGTGGCACAACTGTAGTCCCAGCTACTCAGGAGGCTGAGGTGGGAGGATTGCTTGAGTCTGGGAGGCAGAGGTTGCAGTGAGCCAAAATCCTGCCACTGCATCCAGCCAGGGTGACAGATTGAGACCCTGTATCAAAAAAAAAAAAAAAAAAAAAAAAAAAAAAAAGGTAGTGCAGGGTGATATAGGACCGTAATGTGGGTGGTGGCCACCAAGGAAGATTTACTGCTTTTGAAGAATAATAGTAGCTATAATATGGTGTGTCTACTCATCTTTCCAAATATTTGTGGGTATTTATTTAATTCTCCTAAAACCCCAACATAGATGCTGTTGTCACCCCCATTTTAGAGAGGTTGGACATCAGCAGCATAGGTGGAAGCGTCAAGACTTGAACACAGGCAGTCCAAAGCTAGAGCCCTCAACCTCAACCCCTAAACTACATTGCTTACATGATGGGAACTACTGGGACAAAGAAGGGTTAGAGAAAAGGCTCTGCCAGGCCAGTAGAAGGGCAGATTAAAAGGCAGAGAGAGGCAAGTAGAAGGGCTGGAGTGGGGAGTGGAGGTGAGGTGAGGGGGCTGGGTAGAGAGGCAACAGTCAGGTTATGAGGTTGTTATTGCTCAGATAAGGAGTTGGAACTAATTCCGAAATCATGGGAAGGCTAAAGGATTTTAAACCAGGAAGAGACATGATTAAATCTGTGTTTCCGTAAGACCGTTGTTTCAGTGTCAGGATAGGTTGGAGTGGGGCCAGAGTGGCAATGGGGAGGGCCGTGAAGAGCCTATTAAAGTAATCTGGGTGAGGAGTGATGAGAGATGAGAGCTTGGTTTCAGACAGTGGCCGTCGGAGTGATGAATGGAAGGCCGATGGATTTGAGAGTCATTAAGGAAGTGAGGTCTGTAGGACTTGGTGTCAAACTGATGTGGGGGTGCATTTCTAGTTCATATCAATCTTGTGGAGTATAAGGAGAGGAGGAAAAAATTGTGAATTTAGTGGTGGGAATGCTCAGTTCGAGATTCCTGTTGGACATTTAAGAGAGCTCTGTACCTCTGCAAATATACAACTTGTATTATTTTTTATTTCCTTCCTTCCTTCCTTCCTTCCTTCCTTCCTTCCTTCCTTCCTTC